>NC_083720.1:130791544-131127000 GCF_028564815.1 Eubalaena glacialis | reverse complement strand
GGTGCCTGTGTCTTGTTGATTTTTAGTTTTCCCAATTTATACGCCCATGAGTGGAAGTGCCCTATGCTCTCTATGCTGTGTTTATTACTTGTTTCAGGACACACCGTACACTTCTCCAGAGGGCCTGTTGGCAATTTACATCGCGCCCATCAGCGTAGTAAGGCTCCCATGTTTCCATGGCCTGTCCTGCTTTTCTTGTTTTTACACTTTTTTCAGCATGTCAATTTTGACCGAGGGCAAGCGAGACTTCTTTGTAGCGCTGATTTGCCCTTCTGGCTTGCTTGGTTGGCCAAAAAGGGCGTATGCGTTTTTTCCTGAATATATTCAGGAAAAAACGCATACGCCCTTTTTGGCCAAGGGCATCATTGGCAACGTTTTGCCACTTTTCATGTGCTTTAAAGGCGAGTCGAATCTACCTCCTGAAATCTGTTTCCTACAAATCTGCCTTGCTTTCAAATCCTCTTCGTTGCCTTCCCTCAATATATTTTTTGGACGAGAGTTATCATTTATACCTCTGCACGTTTGTGAATTGCAGTTCCCGAGCTCCATTTGTCTATTCGCTTTTTGGGGAGCTGGCCGCAAAAGCGCAGGATTGCTTCAGGCCCTATTTTGGTTCTGGGGGGCAGGCTGAGCCTGTGGTTCATTCTTCTTCCTGATGGGAAAATGGAGTGGACCTGTGCCTGTCCCAACACCTAGGGCTAGTCTCTCGTTGGTTCCCCGTCTTCCCGTTCATCCTCAGACAAATTGCAACCTGTACGAAACAGGAGGTTAAAGGTGCTGATTCTCCAAGTAGGGAGATGGTTAGTCAAGCGGCTGGAATGGCGAACCCGAGCACAAGGAGAGGAGAAATGAGGTGCGTTTTAGAAACCTTTCCCGATCTCACGGCATACCATCTTCTGGGTTTCCCATGCATGTTTTGATGTAGGAAGATGCCCTTGTACCTGGAGATTTGAGACCCAAGGGTTGTGTACCCAGCGGTATTACTTTGAAGTATCTGCATTTGCTCACCCAACCTCACCAATCCTCTCAGCCCCAAGAGTGTCCAGCCTTATGTCTCATCCAGCTGTGGGTCTAGATATGGTCAATCCAGGTTGCATCAGAGACCCTGAACGGATTTTGTAAGAATTTCTCTCTCTTTCACTGTCTTTGTTTTGTGGTTTTTTAAAGTAATTTATGTTTAGAATGGGGCTTGGCTGCTTTTCCCTGCTGTGTTTATGCCGCTTTACACCCTCTTGATTCACTTGCAGAGAGATATCGATACATAGGTTTTCAGATTCTTACTAGTCAGATATATTCTTGTGCGGTGACTAGGGGGTGTTGAGTCCAGTTCACTGAGCAGGGAGTAGGCCTTGTCTATTACATATTTGGCTTATGGAGCGGTGTCTGATCTAATTTCATACCCTTGTTTTATGCATCACCCTACCTCACCTTTCCCGTTAAGCAGCCATAGTGTGTCTTCTAAAGTGTGACTCTGTTCTGTTTTGTAATTCATTTCAAGTGTAGCGATTTTGACATTCCCTCTATAAGCGCTATCTTAGGATAAGTGTCTTTTTCTGTGTGACTTATTTCCCTTAGAATCATCGTACCTAAATCCACTCATCATGCTGCTAACTAGCCTTATGACATTGATTTCATGGCTGAGTGATATTTCATTGTGCCAAGTACCACCATTTCTTTATCCATTTTTCTCTTTCCTGGGATATTGAAGGTGTACCGAAGTGGAGGTTCTTGGAAACAGAGCAGCCGTAAAGTTTGGGGTGCCTGGGTCTTGTTGATTTTTAGTGTTCCCAATTTATACGCCCATGAGTGGAAGTGCCCTATGCTCTCAAAGCTGTGTTTATTACTTGTTTCAGGACACACCGTACACTTCTCCAGAGTGCCTGTTGGCAATTTACATCCTGCCCATCAGCGTAGCAAGGCTCCCATGTCTCCATGGCCTGTCTTGCTTTTCTCGTTTTTACACTTTTTTTCAGCATGTCAATTTTGACCGAGGGCAAGCGAGACTTCTTTGTAGCGCTGATTTGCCCTTCCGGCTTGCTTGGTTGGCCAAAAAGGGCGTATGCGTTTTTTCCTGAATATATTCAGAAAAAACGCATACGCCCTTTTTGGCCAAGGGCATCATTGTCAACGTTTTGCCGCTTTTCATGTGCTTTAAAGGCGAGTCGAATCTACCTCCTGAAATCAGTTTCCTGCAAATCTGCCTTGCTTTCAACTCCTCTTCGTTGCCTTCCCTCAATATATTTGTGGACGAGAGTTCTCATTTATAACTCTGCACGTTTGTGAATTGCAGTGCCCCTGAGCTCCATTTGTCTACTCGCTTTTTTTGGGAGCTGGCCGCAAAAGCTCAGGATTGCTTCAGGCCCTATTTTGGTTCTGGGGGGCAGGCTGAGCCTGTGGTTCATTCTTCTTCGTGATGGGAAAATGGAGTGACCTGTGCCTGTCCCAACACCTAGGGCTAGTCTCTCGTTGGTTCCCCGTCTTCCCGTTCATCCTCAGGACACATTGCAACCTGTACGAAACAGGAGGTTAAAGGTGCTGATTCTCCAAGTAGGGAGATGGTTAGTCAAGCGGCTGGAATGGCGAACCCGAGCACAAGGAGAGGAGAAATGAGGTGCGTTTTAGAAACCTTTCCCGATCTCACGGCATACCATCTTCTGGGTTTCCCATGCATGTTTTGATGTAGGAAGATGCCCTTGTACCTGGAGATTTGAGACCCAAGGGTTGTGTACCCAGCGGTATTACTTTAAAGTATCTGCATTTGCTCACCCAACCTCACCAATCCTCTCAGCCCCAAGAGTGTCCAGCCTTATGTCTCATCCAGCTGTGGGTCTAGATATGGTCAATCCAGGTTGCATCAGAGACCCTGAACGGATTTTGTAAGAATTTCTCTCTCTTTCACTGTCTTTGTTTTGTGGGTTTTTTAAAGTAATTTATGTTTAGAATGGGGCTTGGCTGCTTTTCCCTGCTGTGTTTATGCCGCTTTACACCCTCTTGATTCACTTGCAGAGAGATATCGATACATAGGTTTTCAGATTCTTACTAGTCAGATATATTCTTGAGCAGTGACTAGGGGGTGTTGAGTCCAGTTCACTGAGCAGGGAGTAGGCCTTGTCTATTACATATTTGGCTTATGGAGCCGTGTCTGAGTTAATTTCAAACACTTGCTTTATGCATCGACCCCATCTCACCTTTCCCGTTAAGCAGCCATAGTGTGTCTTCTAAAGGTGTGACTCTGTTCTGTTTTGTAATTCATTTCAAGTGTAGCGATTTTGACATTCCCTCTATAAGTGATAGCTTAGGATAAGTGTCTTTTTCTGTGTGACTTATTTCACTTAGAATCATCGTACCTAAATCCACTCATCATGCTGCTACCTAGCCTTATGACATTGATTTCATGGCTGAGTGATATTCCATTGTGCCAAGTCCCACCATTTCTTTATCCATTTTTCTCTTTCCTGGGATATTGAAGGTGTACCGAAGTGGAGGTTCTTGGAAACAGAGCAGCCGTAAAGTTTGGGTTGCCTGTGTCTTGTTGATTTTTAGTTTTCCCAATTTATACGCCCATGAGTGGAAGTGCCCTATGCTCTCTAAGCTGTGTTTATTACCTGTTTCAGGAAACACCGTACACTTCTCCAGAGGGCCTGTTGGCAATTTACATCCCGCCCATCAGCGTAGTAAGGCTCCGATGTCTCCATGGCCTGTCCTGCTTTTCTTGTTTTTACACTTTTTTCAGCATGTCAATTTTGACCGAGGGCAAGCGAGACTTCTTTGTAGCGCTGATTTGCCCTTCCGGCTTGCTTGGTTGGCCAAAAAGGGCGTATGCGTTTTTTCCTGAATATATTCAGGAAAAAACGCATACGCCCTTTTTGGCCAAGGGCATCATTGTCAACGTTTTGCCGCTTTTCATGTGCTTTAAAGGCGAGTCGAATCTACCTCCTGAAATCTGTTTCCTGCAAATCTGCGTTGCTTTCAAATCCTCTTCGTTGGCTTCCCTCATTATATTTGTGGACGAGAGTTATCATTTATACCTCTGCACGTTTGTGAATTGCAGTTCCCCGAGTTCCATTTGTCTATTCGCTTTTTTGGGAGCTGGCCGCAAAAGCGCAGGATTGCTTCAGGCCCTATTTTGGTTCTGGGGGGCAGGCTGAGCCTGTGGTTCATTCTTCTTCCTGATGGGAAAATGGAGTGACCTGTGCCTGTCCCAACACCTAGGCTAGTCTCTCGTTGGTTCCCCGTCTTCCCGTTCATCCTCAGGACAAATTGCAACCTGTATGAAACAGGAGGTTAAAGGTGCTGATTCTCCAAGTAGGGAGATGGTTAGTCAAGCGGCTGGAATGGCGAACCCGAGCACAAGGAGAGGAGAAATGAGGTGCGTTTTAGAAACCTTTCCCGATCTCACGGCATACCATCTTCTGGGTTTCCCATGCATGTTTTGATGTAGGAAGATGCCCTTGTACCTGGAGATTTGAGACCCAAGGGGTGTGTACCCCGCAGTTTTACTTTAAAGGGTCTGCGTTTGCTCAGCCAACCTCAACAATCCTCTCAGCCCCAAGAGTGTCCAGCCTTATGTCTCATCCAGCTGTGGGTCTAGATATGGTCAATCCAGGTTGCATCAGAGACCCTGAACGGATTTTGTAAGAATTTCTCTCTCTTTCACTGTCTTTGTTTTGTGGGTTTTTTAAAGTAATTTATGTTTTAGAATGGGGCTTGGCTGCTTTTCCCTGCTGTGTTTATGCCGCTTTACACCCTCTTGATTCACTTGCAGAGAGATACAATACATAGGTTTTCAGATCCTTACTAGTCAGATATATTCTTGTGCGGTGAGTAGGGGTTTTGAGTCCAGTTCACTGAGCAGGGAGTAGGCCTTGTCTATTACATATTTGGCTTATGGAGCCGTGTCTGAGTTAATTTCAAACACTTGCCTTATGCATCACCCCACATCACCTTTCCCGTTAAGCAGCCATAGTGTGTCTTCTAAAGGTGTGACTCTGTTCTGTTTTGTAATTCAGTTCAAGTGTAGCGATTTTGACATTCCCTCTATAAGCGCTATCTTAGGATAAGTGTCTTTTTCTGTGTGACTTATTTCCCTTAGAATCATCGTACCTAAATCCACTCATCATGCTGCTAACTAGCCTTATGACATTGATTTCATGGCTGAGTGATATTCCATTGTGCCAAGTACCACCATTTCTTTATCCATTTTTCTCTTTCCTGGGATATTGAGGTGTACCGAAGTGGAGGTTCTTGGAAACAGAGCAGCCGTAAAGTTTGGGTGCCTGTGTCTTGTTGATTTTTAGTTTTCCCCAATTTATACGCCCATGAGTGGAAGTGCCCTATGCTCTCTATGCTGTGTTTATTACTTGTTTCAGGACACACCGTACACTTCTCCAGAGGGCCTGTTGGCAATTTACATCGCGCCCATCAGCGTAGTAAGGCTCCCATGTTTCCATGGCCTGTCCTGCTTTTCTTGTTTTTACACTTTTTTCAGCATGTCAATTTTGACCGAGGGCAAGCGAGACTTCTTTGTAGCGCTGATTTGCCCTTCTGGCTTGCTTGGTTGGCCAAAAAGGGCGTATGCGTTTTTTCCTGAATATATTCAGGAAAAAACGCATACGCCCTTTTTGGCCAAGGGCATCATTGGCAACGTTTTGCCGCTTTTCATGTGCTTTAAAGGCGAGTCGAATCTACCTCCTGAAATCTGTTTCCTTACAAATCTGCCTTGCTTTCAAATCCTCTTCGTTGCCTTCCCTCAATATATTTTTGGACGAGAGTTATCATTTATACCTCTGCACGTTTGTGAATTGCAGTTCCCCGAGCTCCATTTGTCTATTCGCTTTTTTGGGAGCTGGCCGCAAAAGCGCAGGATTGCTTCAGGCCCTATTTTGGTTCTGGGGGGCAGGCTGAGCTGTGGTTCATTCTTCTTCCTGATGGGAAAATGGAGTGACCTGTGCCTGTCCCAACACCTAGGCTAGTCTCTCGTTGGTTCCCCGTCTTCCCGTTCATCCTCAGGACAAATTGCAACCTGTACGAAACAGGAGGTTAAAGGTGCTGATTCTCCAAGTAGGGAGATGGTTAGTCAAGCGGCTGGAATGGCGAACCCGAGCACAAGGAGAGGAGAAATGAGGTGCGTTTTAGAAACCTTTCCCGATCTCACGGCATACCATCTTCTGGTTTCCCATGCATGTTTTGATGTAGGAAGATGCCCTTGTACCTGGAGATTTGAGACCCAAGGGTTGTGTACCCAGCGGTATTACTTTGAAGTATCTGCATTTGCTCACCCAACCTCACCAATCCTCTCAGCCCCCAAGAGTGTCCAGCCTTATGTCTCATCAGCTGTGGGTCTAGATATGGTCAATCCAGGTTGCATCAGAGACCCTGAACGGATTTTGTAAGAATTTCTCTCTCTTTCACTGTCTATGTTTTGTGGGTTTTTTAAAGTAATTTATGTTTAGAATGGGGCTTGGCTGCTTTTCCCTGCTGTGTTTATGCCGCTTTACACCCTCTTGATTCACTTGCAGAGAGATATCGATACATAGGTTTTCAGATTCTTACTAGTCAGATATATTCTTGTGCGGTGACTAGGGGGTGTTGAGTCCAGTTCACTGAGCAGGGAGTAGGCCTTGTCTATTACATATTTGGCTTATGGAGCGGTGTCTGATCTAATTTCATACCCTTGTTTTATGCATCACCCTACCTCACCTTTCCCGTTAAGCAGCCATAGTGTGTCTTCTAAAGGTGTGACTCTGTTCTGTTTTGTAATTCATTTCAAGTGTAGCGATTTTGACATTCCCTCTATAAGCGCTATCTTAGGATAAGTGTCTTTTTCTGTGTGACTTATTTCCCTTAGAATCATCGTACCTAAATCCACTCATCATGCTGCTAACTAGCCTTATGACATTGATTTCATGGCTGAGTGATATTTCATTGTGCCAAGTACCACCATTTCTTTATCATTTTTCTCTTTCCTGGGATATTGAAGGTGTACCGAAGTGGAGGTTCTTGGAAACAGAGCAGCTGTAAAGTTTGGGTGCCTGGGTCTTGTTGATTTTTAGTGTTCCCAATTTATACGCCCCATGAGTGGAAGTGCCCTATGCTCTCAAAGCTGTGTTTATTACTTGTTTCAGGACACACCGTACACTTCTCCAGAGTGCCTGTTGGCAATTTACATCCTGCCCATCAGCGTAGCAAGGCTCCATGTCTCCATGGCCTGTCTTGCTTTTCTCGTTTTTACACTTTTTTCAGCATGTCAATTTTGACCGAGGGCAAGCGAGACTTCTTTGTAGCGCTGATTTGCCCTTCCGGCTTGCTTGGTTGGCCAAAAAGGGCGTATGCGTTTTTTCCTGAATATATTCAGGAAAAAACGCATACGCCCTTTTTGGCCAAGGGCATCATTGTCAACGTTTTGCCGCTTTTCATGTGCTTTAAAGGCGAGTCGAATCTACCTCCTGAAATCAGTTTCCTGCAAATCTGCCTTGCTTTCAACTCCTCTTCGTTGCCTTCCCTCAATATATTTGTGGACGAGAGTTCTCATTTATAACTCTGCACGTTTGTGAATTGCAGTGCCCCTGAGCTCCATTTGTCTACTCGCTTTTTTGGGAGCTGGCCGCAAAAGCTCAGGATTGCTTCAGGCCCTATTTTGGTTCTGGGGGGCAGGCTGAGCCTGTGGTTCATTCTTCTTCGTGATGGGAAAATGGAGTGACCTGTGCCTGTCCCAACACCTAGGGCTAGTCTCTCGTTGGTTCCCCGTCTTCCCGTTCATCCTCAGGACACATTGCAACCTGTACGAAACAGGAGGTTAAAGGTGCTGATTCTCCAAGTAGGGAGATGGTTAGTCAAGCGGCTGGAATGGCGAACCCGAGCACAAGGAGAGGAGAAATGAGGTGCGTTTAGAAACCTTTCCCGATCTCACGGCATACCATCTTCTGGGTTTCCCATGCATGTTTTGATGTAGGAAGATGCCCTTGTACCTGGAGATTTGAGACCCAAGGGTTGTGTACCCAGCGGTATTACTTTAAAGTATCTGCATTTGCTCACCCCAACCTCACCAATCCTCTCAGCCCCAAGAGTGTCCAGCCTTATGTCTCATCCAGCTGTGGGTCTAGATATGGTCAATCCAGGTTGCATCAGAGACCCTGAACGGATTTTGTAAGAATTTCTCTCTCTTTCACTGTCTTTGTTTTGTGGGTTTTTAAAGTAATTTATGTTTAGAATGGGGCTTGGCTGCTTTTCCTGCTGTGTTTATGCCGCTTTACACCCTCTTGATTCACTTGCAGAGAGATATCGATACATAGGTTTTCAGATTCTTACTAGTCAGATATATTCTTGAGCAGTGACTAGGGGGTGTTGAGTCCAGTTCACTGAGCAGGGAGTAGGCCTTGTCTATTACATATTTGGCTTATGGAGCCGTGTCTGAGTTAATTTCAAACACTTGCTTTATGCATCACCCCATCTCACCTTTCCCGTTAAGCAGCCATAGTGTGTCTTCTAAAGGTGTGACTCTGTTCTGTTTTGTAATTCATTTCAAGTGTAGCGATTTTGACATTCCCTCTATAAGTGATAGCTTAGGATAAGTGTCTTTTTCTGTGTGACTTATTTCACTTAGAATCATCGTACCTAAATCCACTCATCATGCTGCTACCTAGCCTTATGACATTGATTTCATGGCTGAGTGATATTCCATTGTGCCAAGTCCCACCATTTCTTTATCCATTTTTCTCTTTCCTGGGATATTGAAGGTGTACCGAAGTGGAGGTTCTTGGAAACAGAGCAGCCGTAAAGTTTGGGTTGCCTGTGTCTTGTTGATTTTTAGTTTTCCCAATTTATACGCCCATGAGTGGAAGTGCCCTATGCTCTCTAAGCTGTGTTTATTACCTGTTTCAGGAAACACCGTACACTTCTCCAGAGGGCCTGTTGGCAATTTACATCCCGCCCATCAGCGTAGTAAGGCTCCGATGTCTCCATGGCCTGTCCTGCTTTTCTTGTTTTTACACTTTTTTCAGCATGTCAATTTTGACCGAGGGCAAGCGAGACTTCTTTGTAGCGCTGATTTGCCCTTCCGGCTTGCTTGGTTGGCCAAAAAGGGCGTATGCGTTTTTTCCTGAATATATTCAGGAAAAAACGCATACGCCCTTTTTGGCCAAGGGCATCATTGTCAACGTTTTGCCGCTTTTCATGTGCTTTAAAGGCGAGTCGAATCTACCTCCTGAAATCTGTTTCCTGCAAATCTGCGTTGCTTTCAAATCCTCTTCGTTGGCTTCCCTCATTATATTTGTGGACGAGAGTTATCATTTATACCTCTGCACGTTTGTGAATTGCAGTTCCCCGAGTTCCATTTGTCTATTCGCTTTTTTGGGAGCTGGCCGCAAAAGCGCAGGATTGCTTCAGGCCCTATTTTGGTTCTGGGGGGCAGGCTGAGCCTGTGGTTCATTCTTCTTCCTGATGGGAAAATGGAGTGACCTGTGCCTGTCCCAACACCTAGGGCTAGTCTCTCGTTGGTTCCCCGTCTTCCCGTTCATCCTCAGGACAAATTGCAACCTGTATGAAACAGGAGGTTAAAGGTGCTGATTCTCCAAGTAGGGAGATGGTTAGTCAAGCGGCTGGAATGGCGAACCCGAGCACAAGGAGAGGAGAAATGAGGTGCGTTTTAGAAACCTTTCCCGATCTCACGGCATACCATCTTCTGGGTTTCCCATGCATGTTTTGATGTAGGAAGATGCCCTTGTACCTGGAGATTTGAGACCCAAGGGGTGTGTACCCCGCAGTTTTACTTTAAAGGGTCTGCGTTTGCTCAGCCAACCTCAACAATCCTCTCAGCCCCAAGAGTGTCCAGCCTTATGTCTCATCCAGCTGTGGGTCTAGATATGGTCAATCCAGGTTGCATCAGAGACCCTGAACGGATTTTGTAAGAATTTCTCTCTCTTTCACTGTCTTTGTTTTGTGGGTTTTTTAAAGTAATTTATGTTTAGAATGGGGCTTGGCTGCTTTTCCCTGCTGTGTTTATGCCGCTTTACACCCTCTTGATTCACTTGCAGAGAGATACAATACATAGGTTTTCAGATCCTTACTAGTCAGATATATTCTTGTGCGGTGAGTAGGGGGTTTTGAGTCCAGTTCACTGAGCAGGGAGTAGGCCTTGTCTATTACATATTTGGCTTATGGAGCCGTGTCTGAGTTAATTTCAAACACTTGCCTTATGCATCACCCCACATCACCTTTCCCGTTAAGCAGCCATAGTGTGTCTTCTAAAGGTGTGACTCTGTTCTGTTTTGTAATTCAGTTCAAGTGTAGCGATTTTGACATTCCCTCTATAAGCGCTATCTTAGGATAAGTGTCTTTTTCTGTGTGACTTATTTCCCTTAGAATCATCGTACCTAAATCCACTCATCATGCTGCTAACTAGCCTTATGACATTGATTTCATGGCTGAGTGATATTCCATTGTGCCAAGTACCACCATTTCTTTATCCATTTTTCTCTTTCCTGGGATATTGAAGGTGTACCGAAGTGGAGGTTCTTGGAAACAGAGCAGCCGTAAAGTTTGGGGTGCCTGTGTCTTGTTGATTTTTAGTTTTCCCAATTTATACGCCCATGAGTGGAAGTGCCCTATGCTCTCTATGCTGTGTTTATTACTTGTTTCAGGACACACCGTACACTTCTCCAGAGGGCCTGTTGGCAATTTACATCGCGCCCATCAGCGTAGTAAGGCTCCCATGTTTCCATGGCCTGTCCTGCTTTTCTTGTTTTTACACTTTTTTCAGCATGTCAATTTTGACCGAGGGCAAGCGAGACTTCTTTGTAGCGCTGATTTGCCCTTCTGGCTTGCTTGGTTGGCCAAAAAGGGCGTATGCGTTTTTTCCTGAATATATTCAGGAAAAAACGCATACGCCCTTTTTGGCCAAGGGCATCATTGGCAACGTTTTGCCGCTTTTCATGTGCTTTAAAGGCGAGTCGAATCTACCTCCTGAAATCTGTTTCCTACAAATCTGCCTTGCTTTCAAATCCTCTTCGTTGCCTTCCCTCAATATATTTTTGGACGAGAGTTATCATTTATACCTCTGCACGTTTGTGAATTGCAGTTCCCCGAGCTCCATTTGTCTATTCGCTTTTTTGGGAGCTGGCCGCAAAAGCGCAGGATTGCTTCAGGCCCTATTTTGGTTCTGGGGGGCAGGCTGAGCCTGTGGTTCATTCTTCTTCCTGATGGGAAAATGGAGTGACCTGTGCCTGTCCCAACACCTAGGGCTAGTCTCTCGTTGGTTCCCCGTCTTCCCGTTCATCCTCAGGACAAATTGCAACCTGTACGAAACAGGAGGTTAAAGGTGCTGATTCTCCAAGTAGGGAGATGGTTAGTCAAGCGGCTGGAATGGCGAACCCGAGCACAAGGAGAGGAGAAATGAGGTGCGTTTTAGAAACCTTTCCCGATCTCACGGCATACCATCTTCTGGGTTTCCCATGCATGTTTTGATGTAGGAAGATGCCCTTGTACCTGGAGATTTGAGACCCAAGGGTTGTGTACCCAGCGGTATTACTTTGAAGTATCTGCATTTGCTCACCCAACCTCACCAATCCTCTCAGCCCCAAGAGTGTCCAGCCTTATGTCTCATCCAGCTGTGGGTCTAGATATGGTCAATCCAGGTTGCATCAGAGACCCTGAACGGATTTTGTAAGAATTTCTCTCTCTTTCACTGTCTTTGTTTTGTGGGTTTTTTAAAGTAATTTATGTTTAGAATGGGGCTTGGCTGCTTTTCCCTGCTGTGTTTATGCCGCTTTACACCCTCTTGATTCACTTGCAGAGAGATATCGATACATAGGTTTTCAGATTCTTACTAGTCAGATATATTCTTGTGCGGTGACTAGGGGGTGTTGAGTCCAGTTCACTGAGCAGGGAGTAGGCCTTGTCTATTACATATTTGGCTTATGGAGCGGTGTCTGATCTAATTTCATACCCTTGTTTTATGCATCACCCTACCTCACCTTTCCCGTTAAGCAGCCATAGTGTGTCTTCTAAAGGTGTGACTCTGTTCTGTTTTGTAATTCATTTCAAGTGTAGCGATTTTGACATTCCCTCTATAAGCGCTATCTTAGGATAAGTGTCTTTTTCTGTGTGACTTATTTCCCTTAGAATCATCGTACCTAAATCCACTCATCATGCTGCTAACTAGCCTTATGACATTGATTTCATGCCTGAGTGATATTTCATTGTGCCAAGTACCACCATTTCTTTATCCATTTTTCTCTTTCCTGGGATATTGAAGGTGTACCGAAGTGGAGGTTCTTGGAAACAGAGCAGCCGTAAAGTTTGGGGTGCCTGGGTCTTGTTGATTTTTAGTGTTCCCAATTTATACGCCCATGAGTGGAAGTGCCCTATGCTCTCAAAGCTGTGTTTATTACTTGTTTCAGGACACACCGTACACTTCTCCAGAGTGCCTGTTGGCAATTTACATCCTGCCCATCAGCGTAGCAAGGCTCCCATGTCTCCATGGCCTGTCTTGCTTTTCTCGTTTTTACACTTTTTTCAGCATGTCAATTTTGACCGAGGGCAAGCGAGACTTCTTTGTAGCGCTGATTTGCCCTTCCGGCTTGCTTGGTTGGCCAAAAAGGGCGTATGCGTTTTTTCCTGAATATATTCAGGAAAAAACGCATACGCCCTTTTTGGCCAAGGGCATCATTGTCAACGTTTTGCCGCTTTTCATGTGCTTTAAAGGCGAGTCGAATCTACCTCCTGAAATCAGTTTCCTGCAAATCTGCCTTGCTTTCAACTCCTCTTCGTTGCCTTCCCTCAATATATTTGTGGACGAGAGTTCTCATTTATAACTCTGCACGTTTGTGAATTGCAGTGCCCCTGAGCTCCATTTGTCTACTCGCTTTTTTGGGAGCTGGCCGCAAAAGCTCAGGATTGCTTCAGGCCCTATTTTGGTTCTGGGGGGCAGGCTGAGCCTGTGGTTCATTCTTCTTCGTGATGGGAAAATGGAGTGACCTGTGCCTGTCCCAACACCTAGGGCTAGTCTCTCGTTGGTTCCCCGTCTTCCCGTTCATCCTCAGGACACATTGCAACCTGTACGAAACAGGAGGTTAAAGGTGCTGATTCTCCAAGTAGGGAGATGGTTAGTCAAGCGGCTGGAATGGCGAACCCGAGCACAAGGAGAGGAGAAATGAGGTGCGTTTTAGAAACCTTTCCCGATCTCACGGCATACCATCTTCTGGGTTTCCCATGCATGTTTTGATGTAGGAAGATGCCCTTGTACCTGGAGATTTGAGACCCAAGGGTTGTGTACCCAGCGGTATTACTTTAAAGTATCTGCATTTGCTCACCCAACCTCACCAATCCTCTCAGCCCCAAGAGTGTCCAGCCTTATGTCTCATCCAGCTGTGGGTCTAGATATGGTCAATCCAGGTTGCATCAGAGACCCTGAACGGATTTTGTAAGAATTTCTCTCTCTTTCACTGTCTTTGTTTTGTGGGTTTTTTAAAGTAATTTATGTTTAGAATGGGGCTTGGCTGCTTTTCCCTGCTGTGTTTATGCCGCTTTACACCCTCTTGATTCACTTGCAGAGAGATATCGATACATAGGTTTTCAGATTCTTACTAGTCAGATATATTCTTGAGCAGTGACTAGGGGGTGTTGAGTCCAGTTCACTGAGCAGGGAGTAGGCCTTGTCTATTACATATTTGGCTTATGGAGCCGTGTCTGAGTTAATTTCAAACACTTGCTTTATGCATCACCCCATCTCACCTTTCCCGTTAAGCAGCCATAGTGTGTCTTCTAAAGGTGTGACTCTGTTCTGTTTTGTAATTCATTTCAAGTGTAGCGATTTTGACATTCCCTCTATAAGTGATAGCTTAGGATAAGTGTCTTTTTCTGTGTGACTTATTTCACTTAGAATCATCGTACCTAAATCCACTCATCATGCTGCTACCTAGCCTTATGACATTGATTTCATGGCTGAGTGATATTCCATTGTGCCAAGTCCCACCATTTCTTTATCCATTTTTCTCTTTCCTGGGATATTGAAGGTGTACCGAAGTGGAGGTTCTTGGAAACAGAGCAGCCGTAAAGTTTGGGTTGCCTGTGTCTTGTTGATTTTTAGTTTTCCCAATTTATACGCCCATGAGTGGAAGTGCCCTATGCTCTCTAAGCTGTGTTTATTACCTGTTTCAGGAAACACCGTACACTTCTCCAGAGGGCCTGTTGGCAATTTACATCCCGCCCATCAGCGAAGTAAGGCTCCGATGTCTCCATGGCCTGTCCTGCTTTTCTTGTTTTTACACTTTTTTCAGCATGTCAATTTTGACCGAGGGCAAGCGAGACTTCTTTGTAGCGCTGATTTGCCCTTCCGGCTTGCTTGGTTGGCCAAAAAGGGCGTATGCGTTTTTTCCTGAATATATTCAGGAAAAAACGCATACGCCCTTTTTGGCCAAGGGCATCATTGTCAACGTTTTGCCGCTTTTCATGTGCTTTAAAGGCGAGTCGAATCTACCTCCTGAAATCTGTTTCCTGCAAATCTGCGTTGCTTTCAAATCCTCTTCGTTGGCTTCCCTCATTATATTTGTGGACGAGAGTTATCATTTATACCTCTGCACGTTTGTGAATTGCAGTTCCCCGAGTTCCATTTGTCTATTCGCTTTTTTGGGAGCTGGCCGCAAAAGCGCAGGATTGCTTCAGGCCCTATTTTGGTTCTGGGGGGCAGGCTGAGCCTGTGGTTCATTCTTCTTCCTGATGGGAAAATGGAGTGACCTGTGCCTGTCCCAACACCTAGGGCTAGTCTCTCGTTGGTTCCCCGTCTTCCCGTTCATCCTCAGGACAAATTGCAACCTGTATGAAACAGGAGGTTAAAGGTGCTGATTCTCCAAGTAGGGAGATGGTTAGTCAAGCGGCTGGAATGGCGAACCCGAGCACAAGGAGAGGAGAAATGAGGTGCGTTTTAGAAACCTTTCCCGATCTCACGGCATACCATCTTCTGGGTTTCCCATGCATGTTTTGATGTAGGAAGATGCCCTTGTACCTGGAGATTTGAGACCCAAGGGGTGTGTACCCCGCAGTTTTACTTTAAAGGGTCTGCGTTTGCTCAGCCAACCTCAACAATCCTCTCAGCCCCAAGAGTGTCCAGCCTTATGTCTCATCCAGCTGTGGGTCTAGATATGGTCAATCCAGGTTGCATCAGAGACCCTGAACGGATTTTGTAAGAATTTCTCTCTCTTTCACTGTCTTTGTTTTGTGGGTTTTTTAAAGTAATTTATGTTTAGAATGGGGCTTGGCTGCTTTTCCCTGCTGTGTTTATGCCGCTTTACACCCTCTTGATTCACTTGCAGAGAGATACAATACATAGGTTTTCAGATCCTTACTAGTCAGATATATTCTTGTGCGGTGAGTAGGGGGTTTTGAGTCCAGTTCACTGAGCAGGGAGTAGGCCTTGTCTATTACATATTTGGCTTATGGAGCCGTGTCTGAGTTAATTTCAAACACTTGCCTTATGCATCACCCCACATCACATTTCCCGTTAAGCAGCCATAGTGTGTCTTCTAAAGGTGTGACTCTGTTCTGTTTTGTAATTCAGTTCAAGTGTAGCGATTTTCACATTCCCTCTATAAGCGCTATCTTAGGATAAGTGTCTTTTTCTGTGTGACTTATTTCCCTTAGAATCATCGTACCTAAATCCACTCATCATGCTGCTAACTAGCCTTATGACATTGATTTCATGGCTGAGTGATATTCCATTGTGCCAAGTACCACCATTTCTTTATCCATTTTTCTCTTTCCTGGGATATTGAAGGTGTACCGAAGTGGAGGTTCTTGGAAACAGAGCAGCCGTAAAGTTTGGGGTGCCTGTGTCTTGTTGATTTTTAGTTTTCCCAATTTATACGCCCATGAGTGGAAGTGCCCTATGCTCTCTATGCTGTGTTTATTACTTGTTTCAGGACACACCGTACACTTCTCCAGAGGGCCTGTTGGCAATTTACATCGCGCCCATCAGCGTAGTAAGGCTCCCATGTTTCCATGGCCTGTCCTGCTTTTCTTGTTTTTACACTTTTTTCAGCATGTCAATTTTGACCGAGGGCAAGCGAGACTTCTTTGTAGCGCTGATTTGCCCTTCTGGCTTGCTTGGTTGGCCAAAAAGGGCGTATGCGTTTTTTCCTGAATATATTCAGGAAAAAACGCATACGCCCTTTTTGGCCAAGGGCATCATTGTCAACGTTTTGCCGCTTTTCATGTGCTTTAAAGGCGAGTCGAATCTACCTCCTGAAATCTGTTTCCTACAAATCTGCCTTGCTTTCAAATCCTCTTCGTTGCCTTCCCTCAATATATTTTTGGACGAGAGTTATCATTTATACCTCTGCACGTTTGTGAATTGCAGTTCCCCGAGCTCCATTTGTCTATTCGCTTTTTTGGGAGCTGGCCGCAAAAGCGCAGGATTGCTTCAGGCCCTATTTTGGTTCTGGGGGGCAGGCTGAGCCTGTGGTTCATTCTTCTTCCTGATGGGAAAATGGAGTGACCTGTGCCTGTCCCAACACCTAGGGCTAGTCTCTCGTTGGTTCCCCGTCTTCCCGTTCATCCTCAGGACAAATTGCAACCTGTACGAAACAGGAGGTTAAAGGTGCTGATTCTCCAAGTAGGGAGATGGTTAGTCAAGCGGCTGGAATGGCGAACCCGAGCACAAGGAGAGGAGAAATGAGGTGCGTTTTAGAAAACTTTCCCGATCTCACGGCATACCATCTTCTGGGTTTCCCATGCATGTTTTGATGTAGGAAGATGCCCTTGTACCTGGAGATTTGAGACCCAAGGGTTGTGTACCCAGCGGTATTACTTTGAAGTATCTGCATTTGCTCACCCAACCTCACCAATCCTCTCAGCCCCAAGAGTGTCCAGCCTTATGTCTCATCCAGCTGTGGGTCTAGATATGGTCAATCCAGGTTGCATCAGAGACCCTGAACGGATTTTGTAAGAATTTCTCTCTCTTTCACTGTCTTTGTTTTGTGGGTTTTTTAAAGTAATTTATGTTTAGAATGGGGCTTGGCTGCTTTTCCCTGCTGTGTTTATGCCGCTTTACACCCTCTTGATTCACTTGCAGAGAGATATCGATACATAGGTTTTCAGATTCTTACTAGTCAGATATATTCTTGTGCGGTGACTAGGGGGTGTTGAGTCCAGTTCACTGAGCAGGGAGTAGGCCTTGTCTAGTACATATTTGGCTTTTGGGGTGGTGTCTGACCTAATTTCAAACACCTGCTTTATGCATCACCCCACCTCACCTTTCCCGTTAAGCAGCCATAGTGTGTCTTCTAAAGGTGTGACTCTGTTCTGTTTTGTAATTCAGTTCAAGTGTAGCGATATTGACATTCCCTCTATAAGCGATATCTTAGGATACGTGTTTTTTTCTGTGTGACTTATTTCACTTAGAATCATCGTACCTAAATCCATTCATCATGCTGCTAACTAGCCTTATGACATTGATTTCATGGCTGAGTGATATTCCATTGTGCCAAGTACCACCATTTCTTTATCCATTTTTCTCTTTCCTGCGATATTGAAGGTGTACCAAGTGTAGGTTCTTGGAAACAGAGCAGCCGTAAAGTTTGGGGTGCCTGTGTCTTGTTGATTTTTAGTGTTCCCAATTTATACGCCCATGAGTGGAAGTGCCCTATGCTCTCTAAGCTGTGTTTATTACTTGTTTCAGGACACACCGTACACTTCTCCAGAGGGCCTGTTGGCAATTTACATCCCGTCCATCAGCGTAGCAAGGCTCCGATGTCTCCATGGCCTGTCTTGCTTTTCTCGTTTTTACACTTTTTTCAGCATGTCAATTTTGACCGAGGGCAAGCGAGACTTCTTTGTAGCGCTGATTTGCCCTTCCGGCTTGCTTGGTTGGCCAAAAAGGGCGTATGCGTTTTTTCCTGAATATATTCAGGAAAAAACGCATACGCCCTTTTTGGCCAAGGGCATCATTGTCAACGTTTTGCCGCTTTTCATGTGCTTTAAAGGCGAGTCGAATCTACCTCCTGAAATCTGTTTCCTGCAAATCTGCCTTGCTTTCAAATCCTCTTCGTTGCCTTCCCTCAATATATTTGTGGACGAGAGTTCTCATTTATAACTCTGCACGTTTGTGAATTGCAGTGCCCCTGAGCTTCATTTGTCTACTCGCTTTTTTGGGAGCTGTCCGCAAAAGCTCAGGATTGCTTCAGGCCCTATTTTGGTTCTGGGGGGCAGGCTGAGCCTGTGGTTCATTCTTCTTCCTGATGGGAAAATGCAGTGACCTGTGCCTGTCCCAACACCTAGGGCTAGTCTCTCGTTGGTTCCCCATCTTCCCGTTCATCCTCAGGACAAATTGCAACCTGTACGAAACAGGAGGTTAAAGGTGCTGATTCTCCAAGTAGGGAGATTGTTAGTCAAGCGGCTGGAATGGCGAACCCGAGCACAAGGAGAGGAGTAATGAGGTGCGTTTTAGCAACCTTTCCCGATCTCACGGCATACAATCTTCTGGGTTTCCCATGCATGTTTTGATGTAGGAAGATGCCCTTGTACCTGGAGATTTGAGACCCATGGGGTGGGTACCCCGCGGTATTACTTTAAAGTATCTGCGTTTGCTCAGCCAACCTCACCAATCCTCTCAGCCCCAAGAGTGTCCAGCCTTATGTCTCATCCAGCTGTGTGTGTAGATATGGTCAATCCAGGTTGCATCAGAGACCCTGAACGGATTTTGTAAGAATTTCTCTCTCTTTCACTGTCTTTGTTTTGTCGGTTTTTAAAAGTAATTTATGTTTAGAATGGGGCTTGGCTGCTTTTCCCTGCTGTGTTTATGCCGCTTTACACCCTCTTGATTCACTTGCAGAGAGATATCTATACATAGGTTTTCAGATTCTTACTAGTCAGATATATTCTTGTGCGGTGACTAGGGGGTGTTGAGTCCAGTTCACTGAGCAGGGAGTAGGCCTTGTCTATTACATATTTGGCTTATGGAGCGGTGTCTGATCTAATTTCATACCCTTGTTTTATGCATCACCCTACCTCACCTTTCCCGTTAAGCAGCCATAGTGTGTCTTCTGAAGGTGTGACTCTGTTCTCTTTTGTAATTCATTTCAAGTGTAGCGATTTTGACATTCCCTCTATAAGCGCTATCTTAGGATAAGTGTCTTTTTCTGTGTGACTTATTTCCCTTAGAATCATCGTACCTAAATCCACTCATCATGCTGCTAACTAGCCTTATGACATTGATTTCATGGCTGAGTGATATTTCATTGTGCCAAGTACCACCATTTCTTTATCCATTTTTCTCTTTCCTGGGATATTGAAGGTGTACCGAAGTGGAGGTTCTTGGAAACAGAGCAGCCGTAAAGTTTGGGGTGCCTGTGTCTTGTTGATTTTTAGTGTTCCCAATTTATATGCCCATGAGTGGAAGTGCCCTATGCTCTCAAAGCTGTGTTTATTACTTGTTTCAGGACACACCGTACACTTCTCCAGAGTGCCTGTTGGCAATTTACATCCTGCCCATCAGCGTAGCAAGGCTCCCATGTCTCCATGGCCTGTCCTGCTTTTCTGGTTTTTACACTGTTTTCAGCATGGCCCTTTTGACCGAGGGCAAGCAAGACTTCTTTGTAGCGCTGATTTGCCCTTCCGGCTTGCTTGGTTGGCCAAAAAGGGCGTTATGCGTTTTTTCCTGAAAATATTCAGGAAAAAACGCATAACGCCCTTTTTGGCCAAGGGCATCATTGTCAATGTTTTGCCGCTTTTCATGTGCTTTAAATGAGAGTCGAATCTACCTCCTGAAATCTGTTTCCTGCAAATCTGCCTTGCTTTCAAATCCTCTTCGTTGCCTTCCCTCAATATATTTGTGGACGAGAGTTCTCTTTTATAACTCTGCACGTTTGTGAATTGGAGTGCCCCTGAGCTCCATTTGTCTATTCGCTTTTTTGGGAGCTGGCCGCAAAAGCGCAGGATTGCTTCAGGCCCTATTTTGTTTCTGGGGGCAGGCCAAGCCTTTGGTTCATTCTTCTTCCTGATGGGAAAATGGAGTGACCTGTGCCTGTCCCAACACCTAGGGCTAGTCTCTCGTTGGTTCCCCGTCTTCCCGTTCATCCTCAGGACAAATTGCAACCTGTACGAAACAGGAGGTTAAAGGTGCTGATTCTCCAAGTAGGGAGATGGTTAGTCAAGCGGCTGGAATGGCGAACCCGAGAACAAGGAGAGGAGAAATGAGGTGCGTTTTAGAAACCTTTCCCGATCTCACGGCATACCATCTTCTGGGTTTCCCATGCATGTTTTGATGTAGGAAGATGCCCTTGTACCTGGAGATTTGAGACCCAAGGGGTGTGTACCCCGCGGTGTTACTTTAAAGGTTCTGCATTTGCTCACCCAACCTCACCAATCCTCTCAGCCCCAAGAGTGTCCAGCCTTATGTCTCAACCAGCTGTGGGTCTAGATATGGTCAATCCAGGTTGCATCAGAGACCCTGAACGGATTTTGTAAGAATTTCTCTCTCTTTCACTGTCTTTGTTTTGTGGGTTTTTTAAAGTAATTTATGTTTAGAATGGGGCTTGGCTGCTTTTCCCTGCTGTGTTTATGCCGCTTTACACCCTCTTGATTCACTTGCAGATAGATGTCGATACATAGGTTTTCAGATTCTTACTAGTCAGATATATTCTTGTGCGGTGACTAGGGGGTGTTGAGTCCAGTTCACTGAGCAGGGAGTAGGCCTTGTCTATTACATATTGGCTTATGGAACGGTCTGTGAGCTAATTTCAAACCCTTGTTTTGTGCATCACCCTACCTCACCTTTCCCATTAAGCAGCCATAGTGTGTTTTCTAAAGGTGTGACTCTGTTCTGTTTTGTAATTCAGTTCAAGTGGAGCGATTTTGACATTCCCTCTATAAGCGCTATCTTAGGATAAGTGTCTTTTTCTGTGTGACCTATTTCACTTAGAATCATCGTACCTAAATCCACTCATCATGCTGCTAACTAGCCTTATGACATTGATTTCAAGGCTGAGTGATATTCCATTGTGCCAAGTACCACCATTTCTTTATCCATTTTTCTCTTTCCTGGGATGTTGAAGGTGTACCGAAATGGAGGTTCTTGGAAACAGAGCAGCCGTAAAGTTTGGGGTTCCTGTGTCTTGTTGATTTTTAGTTTTCCTACTTTATACGCCAATGAGTGGAAGTGCCCTATGCTCTCTAAGCTGTGTTTATTACTTGTTTCAGGACACACCGTACACTTCGCCAGAGTGCCTGTTGGCAATTTACATCCTGCCCATCAGCGTAGCAAGTCTCCCATGTCTCCATGGCCTGTCCTGCTTTTCTGGTTTTTACACTTTTTTCATCATGGCCCTTTTGACCGAGGGCAAGTGAGACTTCTTTGTAACACTGATTTGCCCTTCCGGCTTGCTTGGTTGGCCAAAAAGGGCGTTATGCGTTTTTTCCTGAATATATTCAGGAAAAAACGCATAACGCCCTTTTTGGCTAAGGGCATCATTGTCAACGTTTTGCCGCTTTTCATGTGCTTTAAATGAGAGTCGAATCTACATCCTAAAATCTGTTTCCTGCAAATCTGCCTTGCTTTCAAATCCTCTTCGTTGCCTTCCCTCAATATATTTGTGGACGAGAGTTCTCATTTATAACTCTGCACGTTTGTGAATTGCAGTGCACCTGAGCTCCATTTGTCTACTCGCTTTTTGGGGAGCTGGCCGCAAAAGCGCAGGATTGCTTCAGTCCCTATTTTGGTTCTGGGGGGCAGGCTGAGCCTGTGGTTCATTCTTCTTCCTGATGGGAAAATGGAGTGACCTGTGCCTGTCCCAACACCTAGGGCTAGTCTCTCGTTGGTTCCCCGTCTTCCCCTTCATCCTCAGGACAAATTGCAACCTGTAGGAAACAGGAGGTTAAAGGTGCTTATTCTCCAACTAGGTAGATGGTTAGTCAAGCGGCTGGAATGGCGAACCGGAGCACAAGGAGAGGAGAAATGAGGTGCGTTTTAGAAACCTTTTCCGATCTCATGGCATACCATCTTCCGGGTTTCCCCTGCATGTTTTGATGTAGGAAGATGCCCTTGTACCTGGAGATTTGAGACCCAAGGGGTGGGTACCCCGCGGTATTACTTTAAAGTATCTGCATTTGCTCACCCAACCTCACCAATCCTCTCAGCCCCAAGAGTGTCCAGCCGTATGTCTCATCCAGCTGTGGGTCTAGATATGGTCAATCCAGGTTGCATCAGAGACCCTGAACGGATTTAGTAAGAATTTCTCTCTCTTTCACTGCCTTTGTTTTGTGGGTTTTTTAAAGTAATTTATGTTTAGAATGGGGCTTGGCTGCGTTTCCCTGCTGTGTTTATGCCCCTTTACACCCTCCTGATTCACCTGCAGAGAGATATCAATACATAGGTTTTCAGATTATTATTAGTCAGATATATTCTTGTGCGGTGACTAGGGGGTGTTGAGTCCAGTTCACTGATCAGGGAGTAGGCCTTGTCTATTACATATTTGGCTTATGGAATGGTCTGTGAGCTAATTTCAAACCCTTGTTTTATGCATCATCCCACCTCACCTTTCCCCTTAACAGCCATAGTGTGTCTTCTAAAGGTGTGACTCTGTTCTGTTTTGTAATTCAGTTCAAGTGTAGCGATTTTGACATCCCTCTATAAGCGCTATCTTAGGATAAGTGTCTTTTTCTGTGTGACCTATTTCACTTAGAATCATCGTACATAAATCCACTCATCATGCTGCTAACTAGCCTTATGACATTGATTTCATGGCTGAGTGATATTCCATTGTGCCAAGTACCACCATTTCTTTATCCATTTTTCTCTTTCCTGGGATATTGAAGGTGTACCGAAGTGGAGGTTCTTGGAAACAGAGCAGCCGTAAAGTTTGGGTTGCCTGTGTCTTGTTGATTTTTAGTTTTCCCAATTTATACGCCCATGAGTGGAAGTGCCCTATGCTCTCTAAGCTGTGTTTATTACTTGTTTCAGGAAACACCGTACACTTCTCCAGAGGGCCTGTTGGCAATTTACATCCCGCCCATCAGCGTAGTAAGGCTCCGATGTCTCCATGGCCTGTCCTGCTTTTCTTGTTTTTACACTTTTTTCAGCATGTCAATTTTGACCGAGGGCAAGCGAGACTTCTTTGTAGCGCTGATTTGCCCTTCCGGCTTGCTTGGTTGGCCAAAAAGGGCGTATGCGTTTTTTCCTGAATATATTCAGGAAAAAACGCATACGCCCTTTTTGGCCAAGGGCATCATTGTCAACGTTTTGCCGCTTTTCATGTGCTTTAAAGGCGAGTCGAATCTACCTCCTGAAATCTGTTTCCTGCAAATCTGCGTTGCTTTCAAATCCTCTTCGTTGGCTTCCCTCAATATATTTGTGGACGAGAGTTATCATTTATACATCTGCACGTTTGTGAATTGCAGTTCCCCGAGCTCCATTTGTCTATTCCCTTTTTTGGGAGCTGGCCGCAAAAGCGCAGGATTGCTTCAGGCCCTATTTTGGTTCTGGGGGGCAGGCTGAGCCTGTGGTTCATTCTTCTTCCTGATGGGAAAATGGAGTGACCTGTGCCTGTCCCAACACCTAGGGCTAGTCTCTCGTTGGTTCCCCGTCTTCCCGTTCATCCTCAGGACAAATTGCAACCTGTATGAAACAGGAGGTTAAAGGTGCTGATTCTCCAAGTAGGGAGATGGTTAGTCAAGCGGCTGGAATGGCGAACCCGAGCACAAGGAGAGGAGAAATGAGGTGCGTTTTAGAAACCTTTCCCGATCTCACGGCATACCATCTTCTGGGTTTCCCATGCATGTTTTGATGTAGGAAGATGCCCTTGTACCTGGAGATTTGAGACCCAAGGGGTGTGTACCCCGCAGTTTTACTTTAAAGGGTCTGCGTTTGCTCAGCCAACCTCAACAATCCTCTCAGCCCCAAGAGTGTCCAGCCTTATGTCTCATCCAGCTGTGGGTCTAGATATGGTCAATCCAGGTTGCATCAGAGACCCTGAACGGATTTTGTAAGAATTTCTCTCTCTTTCACTGTCTTTGTTTTGTGGGTTTTTTAAAGTAATTTATGTTTAGAATGGGGCTTGGCTGCTTTTCCCTGCTGTGTTTATGCCGCTTTACACCCTCTTGATTCACTTGCAGAGAGATACAATACATAGGTTTTCAGATCCTTACTAGTCAGAAATATTCTTGTGCGGTGAGTAGGGGGTTTTGAGTCCAGTTCACTGAGCAGGGAGTAGGCCTTGTCTATTACATATTTGGCTTATGGAGCCGTGTCTGAGTTAATTTCAAACACTTGCCTTATGCATCACCCCACCTCACCTTTCCCGTTAAGCAGCCATAGTGTGTCTTCTAAAGGTGTGACTCTGTTCTGTTTTGTAATTCAGTTCAAGTGTAGCGATTTTGACATTCCCTCTATAAGCGCTATCTTAGGATAAGTGTCTTTTTCTGTGTGACTTATTTCCCTTAGAATCATCGTACCTAAATCCACTCATCATGCTGCTAACTAGCCTTATGACATTGATTTCATGGCTGAGTGATATTCCATTGTGCCAAGTACCACCATTTCTTTATCCATTTTTCTCTTTCCTGGGATATTGAAGGTGTACCGAAGTGGAGGTTCTTGGAAACAGAGCAGCTGTAAAGTTTGGGGTGCCTGTGTCTTGTTGATTTTTAGTTTTCCCAATTTATACGCCCATGAGTGGAAGTGCCCTATGCTCTCTATGCTGTGTTTATTACTTGTTTCAGGACACACCGTACACTTCTCCAGAGGGCCTGTTGGCAATTTACATCCCGCCCATCAGCGTAGTAAGGCTCCCATGTCTCCATGGCCTGTCCTGCTTTTTTTGTTTTTACACTTTTTTCAGCATGTCAAATTTGACCGAGGGCAAGCGAGACTTCCTTGTAGCGCTGATTTGCCCTTCTGGCTTGCTTGGTTGGCCAAAAAGGGCGTATGCGTTTTTTCCTGAATATATTCAGGAAAAAACGCATACGCCCTTTTTGGCCAAGGGCATCATTGTCAACGTTTTGCCGCTTTTCATGTGCTTTAAAGGCGAGTCGAATCTACCTCCTGAAATCTGTTTCCTACAAATCTGCCTTGCTTTCAAATCCTCTTCGTTGCCTTCCCTCAATATATTTTTGGACGAGAGTTATCATTTATACCTCTGCACGTTTGTGAATTGCAGTTCCCCGAGCTCCATTTGTCTATTCGCTTTTTTGGGAGCTGGCCGCAAAAGCGCAGGATTGCTTCAGGCCCTATTTTGGTTCTGGGGGGCAGGCTGAGCCTGTGGTTCATTCTTCTTCCTGATGGGAAAATGGAGTGACCTGTGCCTGTCCCAACACCTAGGGCTAGTCTCTCGTTGGTTCCCCGTCTTCCCGTTCATCCTCAGGACAAATTGCAACCTGTACGAAACAGGAGGTTAAAGGTGCTGATTCTCCAAGTAGGGAGATGGTTAGTCAAGCGGCTGGAATGGCGAACCCGAGCACAAGGAGAGGAGAAATGAGGTGCGTTTTAGAAACCTTTCCCGATCTCACGGCATACCATCTTCTGGGTTTCCCATGCATGTTTTGATGTAGGAAGATGCCCTTGTACCTGGAGATTTGAGACCCAAGGGTTGTGTACCCAGCGGTATTACTTTAAAGTATCTGCATTTGCTCACCCAACCTCACCAATCCTCTCAGCCCCAAGAGTGTCCAGCCGTATGTCTCATCCAGCTTTGGGTCTAGATATGGTCAATGCAGGTTGCATCAGAGACCCTGAACGGATTTAGTAAGAATTTCTCTCTCTTTCACTGCCTTTGTTTTGTGGGTTTTTTAAAGTAATTTATGTTTAGAATGGGGCTTGGCTGCGTTTCCCTGCTGTGTTTATGCCCCTTTACACCCTCCTGATTCACCTGCAGAGAGATATCAATACATAGGTTTTCAGATTATTATTAGTCAGATATATTCTTGTGCGGTGACTAGGGGGTGTTGAGTCCAGTTCACTGATCAGGGAGTAGGCCTTGTCTATTACATATTTGGCTTATGGAATGGTCTGTGAGCTAATTTCAAACCCTTGTTTTATGCATCATCCCACCTCACCTTTCCCCTTAACAGCCATAGTGTGTCTTCTAAAGGTGTGACTCTGTTCTGTTTTGTAATTCAGTTCAAGTGTAGCGATTTTGACATCCCTCTATAAGCGCTATCTTAGGATAAGTGTCTTTTTCTGTGTGACCTATTTCACTTAGAATCATCGTACATAAATCCACTCATCATGCTGCTAACTAGCCTTATGACATTGATTTCATGGCTGAGTGATATTCCATTGTGCCAAGTACCACCATTTCTTTATCCATTTTTCTCTTTCCTGGGATATTGAAGGTGTACCGAAGTGGAGGTTCTTGGAAACAGAGCAGCCGTAAAGTTTGGGTTGCCTGTGTCTTGTTGATTTTTAGTTTTCCCAATTTATACGCCCATGAGTGGAAGTGCCCTATGCTCTCTAAGCTGTGTTTATTACTTGTTTCAGGAAACACCGTACACTTCTCCAGAGGGCCTGTTGGCAATTTACATCCCGCCCATCAGCGTAGTAAGGCTCCGATGTCTCCATGGCCTGTCCTGCTTTTCTTGTTTTTACACATTTTTCAGCATGTCAAATTTGACCGAGGGCAAGCGAGACTTCTTTGTAGCGCTGATTTGCCCTTCCGGCTTGCTTGGTTGGCCAAAAAGGGCGTATGCGTTTTTTCCTGAATATATTCA
The DNA here is from genome assembly GCF_028564815.1 of Eubalaena glacialis. Lineage (NCBI taxonomy): Eukaryota > Metazoa > Chordata > Mammalia > Artiodactyla > Balaenidae > Eubalaena > Eubalaena glacialis. Next base: position 131,100,312 of record NC_083720.1, on the reverse strand, counting down.
GGAAAAAACGCATACGCCCTTTTTGGCCAAGGGCATCATTGTCAACGTTTTGCCGCTTTTCATGTGCTTTAAAGGCGAGTCGAATCTACCTCCTGAAATCTGTTTCCTGCAAATCTGCGTTGCTTTCAAATCCTCTTCGTTGGCTTCCCTCAATATATTTGTGGACGAGAGTTATCATTTATACATCTGCACGTTTGTGAATTGCAGTTCCCCGAGCTCCATTTGTCTATTCGCTTTTTTGGGAGCTGGCCGCAAAAGCGCAGGATTGCTTCAGGCCCTATTTTGGTTCTGGGGGGCAGGCTGAGCCTGTGGTTCATTCTTCTTCCTGATGGGAAAATGGAGTGACCTGTGCCTGTCCCAACACCTAGGGCTAGTCTCTCGTTGGTTCCCCGTCTTCCCGTTCATCCTCAGGACAAATTGCAACCTGTATGAAACAGGAGGTTAAAGGTGCTGATTCTCCAAGTAGGGAGATGGTTAGTCAAGCGGCTGGAATGGCGAACCCGAGCACAAGGAGAGGAGAAATGAGGTGCGTTTTAGAAACCTTTCCCGATCTCACGGCATACCATCTTCTGGGTTTCCCATGCATGTTTTGATGTAGGAAGATGCCCTTGTACCTGGAGATTTGAGACCCAAGGGGTGTGTACCCCGCAGTTTTACTTTAAAGGGTCTGCGTTTGCTCAGCCAACCTCAACAATCCTCTCAGCCCCAAGAGTGTCCAGCCTTATGTCTCATCCAGCTGTGGGTCTAGATATGGTCAATCCAGGTTGCATCAGAGACCCTGAACGGATTTTGTAAGAATTTCTCTCTCTTTCACTGTCTTTGTTTTGTGGGTTTTTTAAAGTAATTTATGTTTAGAATGGGGCTTGGCTGCTTTTCCCTGCTGTGTTTATGCCGCTTTACACCCTCTTGATTCACTTGCAGAGAGATACAATACATAGGTTTTCAGATCCTTACTAGTCAGAAATATTCTTGTGCGGTGAGTAGGGGGTTTTGAGTCCAGTTCACTGAGCAGGGAGTAGGCCTTGTCTATTACATATTTGGCTTATGGAGCCGTGTCTGAGTTAATTTCAAACACTTGCCTTATGCATCACCCCACCTCACCTTTCCCGTTAAGCAGCCATAGTGTGTCTTCTAAAGGTGTGACTCTGTTCTGTTTTGTAATTCAGTTCAAGTGTAGCGATTTTGACATTCCCTCTATAAGCGCTATCTTAGGATAAGTGTCTTTTTCTGTGTGACTTATTTCCCTTAGAATCATCGTACCTAAATCCACTCATCATGCTGCTAACTAGCCTTATGACATTGATTTCATGGCTGAGTGATATTCCATTGTGCCAAGTACCACCATTTCTTTATCCATTTTTCTCTTTCCTGGGATATTGAAGGTGTACCGAAGTGGAGGTTCTTGGAAACAGAGCAGCTGTAAAGTTTGGGGTGCCTGTGTCTTGTTGATTTTTAGTTTTCCCAATTTATACGCCCATGAGTGGAAGTGCCCTATGCTCTCTATGCTGTGTTTATTACTTGTTTCAGGACACACCGTACACTTCTCCAGAGGGCCTGTTGGCAATTTACATCCCGCCCATCAGCGTAGTAAGGCTCCCATGTCTCCATGGCCTGTCCTGCTTTTTTTGTTTTTACACTTTTTTCAGCATGTCAAATTTGACCGAGGGCAAGCGAGACTTCCTTGTAGCGCTGATTTGCCCTTCTGGCTTGCTTGGTTGGCCAAAAAGGGCGTATGCGTTTTTTCCTGAATATATTCAGGAAAAAACGCATACGCCCTTTTTGGCCAAGGGCATCATTGTCAACGTTTTGCCGCTTTTCATGTGCTTTAAAGGCGAGTCGAATCTACCTCCTGAAATCTGTTTCCTACAAATCTGCCTTGCTTTCAAATCCTCTTCGTTGCCTTCCCTCAATATATTTTTGGACGAGAGTTATCATTTATACCTCTGCACGTTTGTGAATTGCAGTTCCCCGAGCTCCATTTGTCTATTCGCTTTTTTGGGAGCTGGCCGCAAAAGCGCAGGATTGCTTCAGGCCCTATTTTGGTTCTGGGGGGCAGGCTGAGCCTGTGGTTCATTCTTCTTCCTGATGGGAAAATGGAGTGACCTGTGCCTGTCCCAACACCTAGGGCTAGTCTCTCGTTGGTTCCCCGTCTTCCCGTTCATCCTCAGGACAAATTGCAACCTGTACGAAACAGGAGGTTAAAGGTGCTGATTCTCCAAGTAGGGAGATGGTTAGTCAAGCGGCTGGAATGGCGAACCCGAGCACAAGGAGAGGAGAAATGAGGTGCGTTTTAGAAACCTTTCCCGATCTCACGGCATACCATCTTCTGGGTTTCCCATGCATGTTTTGATGTAGGAAGATGCCCTTGTACCTGGAGATTTGAGACCCAAGGGTTGTGTACCCAGCGGTATTACTTTAAAGTATCTGCATTTGCTCACCCAACCTCACTAATCCTCTCAGCCCCAAGAGTGTCCAGCCGTATGTCTCATCCAGCTGTGGGTCTAGATATGGTCAATCCAGGTTGCATCAGAGACCCTGAACGGATTTAGTAAGAATTTCTCTCTCTTTCACTGCCTTTGTTTTGTGGGTTTTTTAAAGTAATTTATGTTTAGAATGGGGCTTGGCTGCGTTTCCCTGCTGTGTTTATGCCCCTTTACACCCTCCTGATTCACCTGCAGAGAGATATCAATACATAGGTTTTCAGATTATTATTAGTCAGATATATTCTTGTGCGGTGACTAGGGGGTGTTGAGTCCAGTTCACTGATCAGGGAGTAGGCCTTGTCTATTACATATTTGGCTTATGGAATGGTCTGTGAGCTAATTTCAAACCCTTGTTTTATGCATCATCCCACCTCACCTTTCCCCTTAACAGCCATAGTGTGTCTTCTAAAGGTGTGACTCTGTTCTGTTTTGTAATTCAGTTCAAGTGTAGCGATTTTGACATCCCTCTATAAGCGCTATCTTAGGATAAGTGTCTTTTTCTGTGTGACCTATTTCACTTAGAATCATCGTACATAAATCCACTCATCATGCTGCTAACTAGCCTTATGACATTGATTTCATGGCTGAGTGATATTCCATTGTGCCAAGTACCACCATTTCTTTATCCATTTTTCTCTTTCCTGGGATATTGAAGGTGTACCGAAGTGGAGGTTCTTGGAAACAGAGCAGCCGTAAAGTTTGGGTTGCCTGTGTCTTGTTGATTTTTAGTTTTCCCAATTTATACGCCCATGAGTGGAAGTGCCCTATGCTCTCTAAGCTGTGTTTATTACTTGTTTCAGGAAACACCGTACACTTCTCCAGAGGGCCTGTTGGCAATTTACATCCCGCCCATCAGCGTAGTAAGGCTCCGATGTCTCCATGGCCTGTCCTGCTTTTCTTGTTTTTACACATTTTTCAGCATGTCAAATTTGACCGAGGGCAAGCGAGACTTCTTTGTAGCGCTGATTTGCCCTTCCGGCTTGCTTGGTTGGCCAAAAAGGGCGTATGCGTTTTTTCCTGAATATATTCAGGAAAAAACGCATACGCCCTTTTTGGCCAAGGGCATCATTGTCAACGTTTTGCCGCTTTTCATGTGCTTTAAAGGCGAGTCGAATCTACCTCCTGAAATCTGTTTCCTGCAAATCTGCGTTGCTTTCAAATCCTCTTCGTTGGCTTCCCTCAATATATTTGTGGACGAGAGTTATCATTTATACATCTGCACGTTTGTGAATTGCAGTTCCCCGAGCTCCATTTGTCTATTCGCTTTTTTGGGAGCTGGCCGCAAAAGCGCAGGATTGCTTCAGGCCCTATTTTGGTTCTGGGGGGCAGGCTGAGCCTGTGGTTCATTCTTCTTCCTGATGGGAAAATGGAGTGACCTGTGCCTGTCCCAACACCTAGGGCTAGTCTCTCGTTGGTTCCCCGTCTTCCCGTTCATCCTCAGGACAAATTGCAACCTGTATGAAACAGGAGGTTAAAGGTGCTGATTCTCCAAGTAGGGAGATGGTTAGTCAAGCGGCTGGAATGGCGAACCCGAGCACAAGGAGAGGAGAAATGAGGTGCGTTTTAGAAACCTTTCCCGATCTCACGGCATACCATCTTCTGGGTTTCCCATGCATGTTTTGATGTAGGAAGATGCCCTTGTACCTGGAGATTTGAGACCCAAGGGGTGTGTACCCCGCAGTTTTACTTTAAAGGGTCTGCGTTTGCTCAGCCAACCTCAACAATCCTCTCAGCCCCAAGAGTGTCCAGCCTTATGTCTCATCCAGCTGTGGGTCTAGATATGGTCAATCCAGGTTGCATCAGAGACCCTGAACGGATTTTGTAAGAATTTCTCTCTCTTTCACTGTCTTTGTTTTGTGGGTTTTTTAAAGTAATTTATGTTTAGAATGGGGCTTGGCTGCTTTTCCCTGCTGTGTTTATGCCGCTTTACACCCTCTTGATTCACTTGCAGAGAGATACAATACATAGGTTTTCAGATCCTTACTAGTCAGAAATATTCTTGTGCGGTGAGTAGGGGGTTTTGAGTCCAGTTCACTGAGCAGGGAGTAGGCCTTGTCTATTACATATTTGGCTTATGGAGCCGTGTCTGAGTTAATTTCAAACACTTGCCTTATGCATCACCCCACCTCACCTTTCCCGTTAAGCAGCCATAGTGTGTCTTCTAAAGGTGTGACTCTGTTCTGTTTTGTAATTCAGTTCAAGTGTAGCGATTTTGACATTCCCTCTATAAGCGCTATCTTAGGATAAGTGTCTTTTTCTGTGTGACTTATTTCCCTTAGAATCATCGTACCTAAATCCACTCATCATGCTGCTAACTAGCCTTATGACATTGATTTCATGGCTGAGTGATATTCCATTGTGCCAAGTACCACCATTTCTTTATCCATTTTTCTCTTTCCTGGGATATTGAAGGTGTACCGAAGTGGAGGTTCTTGGAAACAGAGCAGCTGTAAAGTTTGGGGTGCCTGTGTCTTGTTGATTTTTAGTTTTCCCAATTTATACGCCCATGAGTGGAAGTGCCCTATGCTCTCTATGCTGTGTTTATTACTTGTTTCAGGACACACCGTACACTTCTCCAGAGGGCCTGTTGGCAATTTACATCCCGCCCATCAGCGTAGTAAGGCTCCCATGTCTCCATGGCCTGTCCTGCTTTTTTTGTTTTTACACTTTTTTCAGCATGTCAAATTTGACCGAGGGCAAGCGAGACTTCCTTGTAGCGCTGATTTGCCCTTCTGGCTTGCTTGGTTGGCCAAAAAGGGCGTATGCGTTTTTTCCTGAATATATTCAGGAAAAAACGCATACGCCCTTTTTGGCCAAGGGCATCATTGTCAACGTTTTGCCGCTTTTCATGTGCTTTAAAGGCGAGTCGAATCTACCTCCTGAAATCTGTTTCCTACAAATCTGCCTTGCTTTCAAATCCTCTTCGTTGCCTTCCCTCAATATATTTTTGGACGAGAGTTATCATTTATACCTCTGCACGTTTGTGAATTGCAGTTCCCCGAGCTCCATTTGTCTATTCGCTTTTTTGGGAGCTGGCCGCAAAAGCGCAGGATTGCTTCAGGCCCTATTTTGGTTCTGGGGGGCAGGCTGAGCCTGTGGTTCATTCTTCTTCCTGATGGGAAAATGGAGTGACCTGTGCCTGTCCCAACACCTAGGGCTAGTCTCTCGTTGGTTCCCCGTCTTCCCGTTCATCCTCAGGACAAATTGCAACCTGTACGAAACAGGAGGTTAAAGGTGCTGATTCTCCAAGTAGGGAGATGGTTAGTCAAGCGGCTGGAATGGCGAACCCGAGCACAAGGAGAGGAGAAATGAGGTGCGTTTTAGAAACCTTTCCCGATCTCACGGCATACCATCTTCTGGGTTTCCCATGCATGTTTTGATGTAGGAAGATGCCCTTGTACCTGGAGATTTGAGACCCAAGGGTTGTGTACCCAGCGGTATTACTTTAAAGTATCTGCATTTGCTCACCCAACCTCACCAATCCTCTCAGCCCCAAGAGTGTCCAGCCGTATGTCTCATCCAGCTGTGGGTCTAGATATGGTCAATCCAGGTTGCATCAGAGACCCTGAACGGATTTAGTAAGAACTTCTCTCTCTTTCACTGCCTTTGTTTTGTGGGTTTTTTAAAGTAATTTATGTTTAGAATGGGGCTTGGCTGCGTTTCCCTGCTGTGTTTATGCCCCTTTACACCCTCCTGATTCACCTGCAGAGAGATATCAATACATAGGTTTTCAGATTATTATTAGTCAGATATATTCTTGTGCGGTGACTAGGGGGTGTTGAGTCCAGTTCACTGATCAGGGAGTAGGCCTTGTCTATTACATATTTGGCTTATGGAATGGTCTGTGAGCTAATTTCAAACCCTTGTTTTATGCATCATCCCACCTCACCTTTCCCCTTAACAGCCATAGTGTGTCTTCTAAAGGTGTGACTCTGTTCTGTTTTGTAATTCAGTTCAAGTGTAGCGATTTTGACATCCCTCTATAAGCGCTATCTTAGGATAAGTGTCTTTTTCTGTGTGACCTATTTCACTTAGAATCATCGTACATAAATCCACTCATCATGCTGCTAACTAGCCTTATGACATTGATTTCATGGCTGAGTGATATTCCATTGTGCCAAGTACCACCATTTCTTTATCCATTTTTCTCTTTCCTGGGATATTGAAGGTGTACCGAAGTGGAGGTTCTTGGAAACAGAGCAGCCGTAAAGTTTGGGTTGCCTGTGTCTTGTTGATTTTTAGTTTTCCCAATTTATACGCCCATGAGTGGAAGTGCCCTATGCTCTCTAAGCTGTGTTTATTACTTGTTTCAGGAAACACCGTACACTTCTCCAGAGGGCCTGTTGGCAATTTACATCCCGCCCATCAGCGTAGTAAGGCTCCGATGTCTCCATGGCCTGCCCTGCTTTTCTTGTTTTTACACTTTTTTCAGCATGTCAAATTTGACCGAGGGCAAGCGAGACTTCTTTGTAGCGCTGATTTGCCCTTCCGGCTTGCTTGGTTGGCCAAAAAGGGCATATGCGTTTTTTCCTGAATATATTCAGGAAAAAACGCATACGCCCTTTTTGGCCAAGGGCATCATTGTCAACGTTTTGCCGCTTTTCATGTGCTTTAAAGGCGAGTCGAATCTACCTCCTGAAATCTGTTTCCTGCAAATCTGCGTTGCTTTCAAATCCTCTTCGTTGGCTTCCCTCAATATATTTGTGGACGAGAGTTATCATTTATACATCTGCACGTTTGTGAATTGCAGTTCCCCGAGCTCCATTTGTCTATTCGCTTTTTTGGGAGCTGGCCGCAAAAGCGCAGGATTGCTTCAGGCCCTATTTTGGTTCTGGGGGGCAGGCTGAGCCTGTGGTTCATTCTTCTTCCTGATGGGAAAATGGAGTGACCTGTGCCTGTCCCAACACCTAGGGCTAGTCTCTCGTTGGTTCCCCGTCTTCCCGTTCATCCTCAGGACAAATTGCAACCTGTATGAAACAGGAGGTTAAAGGTGCTGATTCTCCAAGTAGGGAGATGGTTAGTCAAGCGGCTGGAATGGCGAACCCGAGCACAAGGAGAGGAGAAATGAGGTGCGTTTTAGAAACCTTTCCCGATCTCATGGCATACCATCTTCTGGGTTTCCCATGCATGTTTTGATGTAGGAAGATGCCCTTGTACCTGGAGATTTGAGACCCAAGGGGTGTGTACCCCGCAGTTTTACTTTAAAGGGTCTGCGTTTGCTCAGCCAACCTCAACAATCCTCTCAGCCCCAAGAGTGTCCAGCCTTATGTCTCATCCAGCTGTGGGTCTAGATATGGTCAATCCAGGTTGCATCAGAGACCCTGAACGGATTTTGTAAGAATTTCTCTCTCTTTCACTGTCTTTGTTTTGTGGGTTTTTTAAAGTAATTTATGTTTAGAATGGGGCTTGGCTGCTTTTCCCTGCTGTGTTTATGCCGCTTTACACCCTCTTGATTCACTTGCAGAGAGATACAATACATAGGTTTTCAGATCCTTACTAGTCAGAAATATTCTTGTGCGGTGAGTAGGGGGTTTTGAGTCCAGTTCACTGAGCAGGGAGTAGGCCTTGTCTATTACATATTTGGCTTATGGAGCCGTGTCTGAGTTAATTTCAAACACTTGCCTTATGCATCACCCCACCTCACCTTTCCCGTTAAGCAGCCATAGTGTGTCTTCTAAAGGTGTGACTCTGTTCTGTTTTGTAATTCAGTTCAAGTGTAGCGATTTTGACATTCCCTCTATAAGCGCTATCTTAGGATAAGTGTCTTTTTCTGTGTGACTTATTTCCCTTAGAATCATCGTACCTAAATCCACTCATCATGCTGCTAACTAGCCTTATGACATTGATTTCATGGCTGAGTGATATTCCATTGTGCCAAGTACCACCATTTCTTTATCCATTTTTCTCTTTCCTGGGATATTGAAGGTGTACCGAAGTGGAGGTTCTTGGAAACAGAGCAGCTGTAAAGTTTGGGGTGCCTGTGTCTTGTTGATTTTTAGTTTTCCCAATTTATACGCCCATGAGTGGAAGTGCCCTATGCTCTCTATGCTGTGTTTATTACTTGTTTCAGGACACACCGTACACTTCTCCAGAGGGCCTGTTGGCAATTTACATCCCGCCCATCAGCGTAGTAAGGCTCCCATGTCTCCATGGCCTGTCCTGCTTTTTTTGTTTTTACACTTTTTTCAGCATGTCAAATTTGACCGAGGGCAAGCGAGACTTCCTTGTAGCGCTGATTTGCCCTTCTGGCTTGCTTGGTTGGCCAAAAAGGGCGTATGCGTCTTTTCCTGAATATATTCAGGAAAAAACGCATACGCCCTTTTTGGCCAAGGGCATCATTGTCAACGTTTTGCCGCTTTTCATGTGCTTTAAAGGCGAGTCGAATCTACCTCCTGAAATCTGTTTCCTACAAATCTGCCTTGCTTTCAAATCCTCTTCGTTGCCTTCCCTCAATATATTTTTGGACGAGAGTTATCATTTATACCTCTGCACGTTTGTGAATTGCAGTTCCCCGAGCTCCATTTGTCTATTCGCTTTTTTGGGAGCTGGCCGCAAAAGCGCAGGATTGCTTCAGGCCCTATTTTGGTTCTGGGGGGCAGGCTGAGCCTGTGGTTCATTCTTCTTCCTGATGGGAAAATGGAGAGACCTGTGCCTGTCCCAACACCTAGGGCTAGTCTCTCGTTGGTTCCCCGTCTTCCCGTTCATCCTCAGGACAAATTGCAACCTGTATGAAACAGGAGGTTAAAGGTGCTGATTCTCCAAGTAGGGAGATGGTTAGTCAAGCGGCTGGAATGGCGAACCCGAGCACAAGGAGAGGAGAAATGAGGTGCGTTTTAGAAACCTTTCCCGATCTCATGGCATACCATCTTCTGGGTTTCCCATGCATGTTTGGATGTAGGAAGATGCCCTTGTACCTGGAGATTTGAGACCCAAGGGGTGTGTACCCCGCAGTTTTACTTTAAAGGGTCTGCGTTTGCTCAGCCAACCTGAACAATCCTCTCAGCCCCAAGAGTGTCCAGCCTTATGTCTCATCCAGCTGTGCGTCTAGATATGGTCAATCCAGGTTGCATCAGAGACCCTGAAGGGATTTTGTAAGAATTTCTCTCTCTTTCACTGTCTTTGTTTTGTGGGATTTTTAAAGTAATTTATGTTTAGAATGGGGCTTGGCTGCTTTTCCCTACTGTGTTTATGCCGCTTTACACCCTCTTGATTCACTTGCAGAGAGATATCGATACATAGGTTTTCAGATTCTTACTAGTCAGATATATTCTTGTGCGGTGACTAGGGGGTGTTGAGTCCAGTTCACTGAGCAGGGAGTAGGCCTTGTCTAGTACATATTTGGCTCTTGGGGTGGTGTCTGACCTAATTTCAAACACTTGCTTTATGCATCACCCCACCTCACCTTTCCCGTTAAGCAGCCATAGTGTGTCTTCTAAAGGTGTGACTCTGTTCTGTTTTGTAATTCAGTTCAAGTGTAGCGATTTTGACATTCCCTCTATAAGCGCTATCTTAGGATAAGTGTCTTTTTCTGTGTGACTTATTTCACTTAGAATCATCGTACCTAAATCCATTCATCATGCTGCTAACTAGCCTTATGACATTGATTTCATGGCTGAGTGATATTCCATTGTGCCAAGTACCACCATTTCTTTATCCATTTTTCTCTTTCCTGCGATATTGAAGGTGTACCAAGTGTAGGTTCTTGGAAACAGAGCAGCCGTAACGTTTGGGGTGCCTGTGTCTTGTTGATTTTTAGTGTTCCCAATTTATACGCCCATGAGTGGAAGTGCCCTATGCTCTCTAAGCTGTGTTTATTACTTGTTTCAGGACACACCGTACACTTCCCAGAGGGCCTGTTGGCAATTTACATCCCGTCCATCAGCGTAGCAAGGCTCCGATGTCTCCATGGCCTGTCTTGCTTTTCTCGTTTTTACACTTTTTTCAGCATGTCAATTTTGACCGAGGGCAAGCGAGACTTCTTTGTAGCGCTGATTTGCCCTTCCGGCTTGCTTGGTTGGCCAAAAAGGGCGTATGCGTTTTTTCCTGAATATATTCAGGAAAAAACGCATACGCCCTTTTTGGCCAAGGGCATCATTGTCAACGTTTTGCCGCTTTTCATGTGCTTTAAAGGCGAGTCGAATCTACCTCCTGAAATCTGTTTCCTGCAAATCTGCCTTGCTTTCAAATCCTCTTCGTTGCCTTCCCTCAATATATTTGTGGACGAGAGTTCTCATTTATAACTCTGCACGTTTGTGAATTGCAGTGCCCCTGAGCTTCATTTGTCTACTCGCTTTTTTGGGAGCTGTCCGCAAAAGCTCAGGATTGCTTCAGGCCCTATTTTGGTTCTGGGGGGCAGGCTGAGCCTGTGGTTCATTCTTCTTCCTGATGGGAAAATGCAGTGACCTGTGCCTGTCCCAACACCTAGGGCTAGTCTCTCGTTGGTTCCCCGTCTTCCCGTTCATCCTCAGGACAAATTGCAACCTGTACGAAACAGGAGGTTAAAGGTGCTGATTCTCCAAGTAGGGAGATTGTTAGTCAAGCGGCTGGAATGGCGAACCCCAGCACAAGGAGAGGAGTAATGAGGTGCGTTTTAGAAACCTTTCCCGATCTCACGGCATACAATCTTCTGGGTTTCCCATGCATGTTTTGATGTAGGAAGATGCCCTTGTACCTGGAGATTTGAGACCCATGGGGTGGGTACCCCGCGGTATTACTTTAAAGTATCTGCGTTTGCTCAGCCAACCTCACCAATCCTCTCAGCCCCAAGAGTGTCCAGCCTTATGTCTCATCCAGCTGTGGGTCTAGATATGGTCAATCCAGGTTGCATCAGAGACCCTGAACGGATTTTGTAAGAATTTCTCTCTCTTTCACTGTCTTTGTTTTGTCGGTTTTTAAAAGTAATTTATGTTTAGAATGGGGCTTGGCTGCTTTTCCCTGCTGTGTTTATGCCGCTTTACACCCTCTTGATTCACTTGCAGAGAGATATCTATACATAGGTTTTCAGATTCTTACTAGTCAGATATATTCTTGTGCGGTGACTAGGGGGTGTTGAGTCCAGTTCACTGAGCAGGGAGTAGGCCTTGTCTATTACATATTTGGCTTATGGAGCGGTGTCTGATCTAATTTCATACCCTTGTTTTATGCATCACCCTACCTCACCTTTCCCGTTACGCAGCCATAGTGTGTCTTCTAAAGGTGTGACTCTGTTCTGTTTTGTAATTCATTTCAAGTGTAGCGATTTTGACATTCCCTCTATAAGCGCTATCTTAGGATAAGTGTCTTTTTCTGTGTGACCTATTTCCCTTAGAATCATCGTACCTAAATCCACTCATCATGCTGCTAACTAGCCTTATGACATTGATTTCATGGCTGAGTGATATTTCATTGTGCCAAGTACCACCATTTCTTTATCCATTTTTCTCTTTCCTGGGATATTGAAGGTGTACCGAAGTGGAGGTTCTTGGAAACAGAGCAGCCGTAAAGTTTGGGGTGCCTGTGTCTTGTTGATTTTTAGTGTTCCCAATTTAAACGCCCATGAGTGGAAGTGCCCTATGCTCTCAAAGCTGTGTTTATTACTTGTTTCAGGACACATGGTACGCATCTCCAGAGTGCCTGTTGGCAATTTACATACCGCCCATCAGCGTAGCAAGGCTCCCATGTCTCCATGGCCTGTCCTGCTATTCTGGTTTTTACACTTTTTTCAGCATGGCCCTTTTGACTGAGGGCAAGCGAGACTTCTTTGTAGTGCTGATTTGCCCTTCCGGCTTGCTTGGTTGTCCAAAAAGGGCGTTATGCGTTTTTTCCTGAATATATTCAGGAAAAAACGCATAACGCCCTTTTTGGCCAAGGGCATCATTGTCAACGTTTTGCCGCTTTTCATGTGCTTTAAAGGAGAGTCGAATCTACCTTCTGAAATCTGTTTCCTGCAAATCTGCCTTGCTTTCAAATCCTCTTCGTTGCCTTCCCTCAATATATTTGTGGACGAGAGTTATCATTTATAACTCTGTACGTTTGTGAATTGCAGTGCCCTTGAGCTCCATTTGTCTACTCGCTTTTTTGGGAGCTGGCCGCAAAAGCACAGGATTGCTTCAGGCCCTATTTTGGTTCTGGGGGGCAGGCTGAGCCTGTGGTTCATTCTTCTTCCTGATGGGAAAATGGAGTGACCTGTGCCTGTCCCAACACCTAGGGCTAGTCTCTCGTTGGTTCCCCGTCTTCCCGTTCATCCTCAGGACAAATTGCAACCTGTACGAAACAGGAGGTTAAAGGTGCTGATTCTCCAAGTAGGGAGATGGTTAGTCAAGCGGCTGGAATGGCGAACCGGAGCACAAGGAGAGGAGAAATGAGGTGCGTTTTAGAAACCTTTTCCGATCTCATGGCATACCATCTTCCGGGTTTCCCCTGCATGTTTTGATGTAGGAAGATGCCCTTGTACCTGGAGATTTGAGACCCAAGGGGTGGGTACCCCGCGGTATTACTTTAAAGTATCTGCATTTGCTCACCCAACCTCACCAATCCTCTCAGCCCCAAGAGTGTCCAGCCGTATGTCTCATCCAGCTGTGGGTCTAGATATGGTCAATCCAGGTTGCATCAGAGACCCTGAACGGATTTTGTAAGAATTTCTCTCTCTTTCACTGCCTTTGTTTTGTGGGTTTTTTAAAGTAATTTATGTTTAGAATGGGGCTTGGCTGCGTTTCCCTGCTGTGTTTATGCCCCTTTACACCCTCCTGATTCACCTGCAGAGAGATATCAATACATAGGTTTTCAGATTATTATTAGTCAGATATATTCTTGTGCGGTGACTAGGGGGTGTTGAGTCCAGTTCACTGATCAGGGAGTAGGCCTTGTCTATTACATATTTGGCTTATGGAATGGTCTGTGAGCTAATTTCAAACCCTTGTTTTATGCATCACCCCACCTCACCTTTCCCCTTAACAGCCATAGTGTGTCTTCTAAAGGTGTGACTCTGTTCTGTTTTGTAATTCAGTTCAAGTGTAGCGATTTTGACATCCCTCTATAAGCGCTATCTTAGGATAAGTGTCTTTTTCTGTGTGACCTATTTCACTTAGAATCATCGTACATAAATCCACTCATCATGCTGCTAACTAGCCTTATGACATTGATTTCATGGCTGAGTGATATTCCATTGTGCCAAGTACCACCATTTCTTTATCCATTTTTCTCTTTCCTGGGATATTGAAGGTGTACCGAAGTGGAGGTTCTTGGAAACAGAGCAGCCGTAAAGTTTGGGGTGCCTGTGTCTTGTTGATTTTTACTTTTCCCACTTTATACGCCCATGAGTGGAAGTGCGCTATGCTCTTTAAGCTGTGTTTATTAGTTGTTTCAGGACACACCGTACACTTCTCCAGACTGCCTGTTGGCAATTTACATCCTGCCCATCAGCGTAGCAAGGCTCCCATGTCTCCATGGCCTGTCCTGCTTTTCTGGTTTTTACACTTTTTTCAGCATGGCCCTTTTGACCGACGGCAAGCGAGACTTCTTTATAGCGCTGATTTGCCCTTCCGGCTTGCTTGGTTGGCCAAAAAGGGCGTATGCGTTTTTTCCTGAATATATTCAGGAAAAAACGCATACGCCCTTTTTGGCCAAGGGCATCATTGTCAACGTTTTGCCGCTTTTCATGTGCTTTAAAGGCGAGTCGAATTTACCTCCTGAAATCTGTTTCCTGAAAATCTGCCTTGCTTTCAAATCCTCTTCGTTGCCTTCCCTCAATATATTTGTGGACGAGAGTTCTCATTTATAACTCTGCACGTTTCTGAATTGGAGTGCCCCTGAGCTCCATATGTCTCCTCGCTTTTTTGGGAGCTGGCCGCAAAAGCGCAGGATTGCTTCAGGCCCTAATTTGGTTCTGGGGGGCAGGCTGAGCCTGTGGTTCATTCTTCTTCCTGATGGGAAAATGGAGTGACCTATGCCTGTCCCAACACCTAGGGCTCGTCTCTCGTTGGTTCCGCGTCTTCCCGTTCATCCTCAGGACAAATTGCAACCTGTACTATCAGGAGGTTAAAGGTGCTGATTCTCCAAGTAGGGAGATAGTTAGTGAAGCAGCTGGAATGGTGAACCCGAGCACAAGGGGAGGAGAAATGAGGTGCATTTTAGAAACCTTTCCCAATCTCACGGCATACCATCTTCTGGGTTTCCCATGCATGTTTTGATGTAGGAAGGTGCCCTTGTACCTGGAGATTTGAGACCCAAGGGGTGTGTACCCCGCGGTGTTACTTGAAAGGGTCTGCATTTGCTCACCCAACCTCACCAATCCTCTCAGCCCCAAGAGTGTCCAGCCTTATGTCTCATCCAGCTGTGGGTCTAGATATGGTCAATCCAGGTTGCATCAGAGACCCTGAACGGATTTTGTAAGAATTTCTCTCTCTTTCACTCTCTTTGTTTTGTGGGTTTTTTAAAGTAATTTATGTTTAGAATGGGGCTTGGCTGCTTTTCCCTGCTGTGTTTATGCCGCTTTACACCCTCTTGATTCACTTGCAGAGAGATATCGATACATAGGTTTTCAGATTCTTACTAGTCAGATATATTCTTGTGCGGTGACTAGGGGTTGTTGAGTCCAGTTCACTGAGCAGGGAGTAGGCCTTGTCTATTACATATTGGCTTATGGAACGGTCTGTGAGCTAATTTCAAACCCTTGTTTTGTGCATCACCCTACCTCACCTTTCCCATTAAGCAGCCATAGTGTGTCTTCTAAAGGTGTGACTCTGTTCTGTTTTGTAATTCAGTTCAAGTGTAGCGATTTTGACATTCCCTCTATAAGCGCTATCTTAGGATAAGTGTCTTCTTCTGTGTGACATATTTCCCTTAGAATCATCGTACCTAAATCCACTCATCCTGCTGCTAACTAATCTTTTGACATTGATTTCATGGCTGAGTGATATTCCATTGTGCCAAGTACCACCATTTCTTTATCCATTTTTCTCTTTCCTTCGATATTGAAGGTGTACCGAAGTGGAGGTTCTTGGAAACAGAGCAGCTTTAAAGGTTCGGGTGCCTGTGTCTTGTTGATTTTAGTTTTCCCAATTTATACGCCCATGAGTGGAAGTGCCCTATGCTCCCTAAGCTGTGTTTATTACATGTTTCAGCACATACCGTACACTTCTCCAGAGTGGCTGGTGGCAATTTACATCCCGCCCATCAGCCTAGCAAGGCTCCCATGTCTCCATGGCCTGTCCTGCTTTTCTGGTTTTTACACTTTTTTCAGCATGGCCCTTTCGACTGAGGTCAAGCGAGAATTCTTTGTAGCACTGATTTTCCCTTCCGGCTTTCTTGTTTGGCGAAAAAGGGCGTATGCGTTTTTTCCTGAATATATTCAGGAAAAGACTCATACGCCCTTTTTGGCCAAGGGAATCATTGTCAACGTTTTGCCGCTTTTCATGTGCTTTAAAGGCGAGTCGAATCTACCTCGTGAAATCTGTTTCCTGCAAATCTGCCTTGCTTTCAAATCCTCTTCATTGCCTTCCCTCAATATATTTGTGGACGAGAGTTATCATTTATAACTCTGCACGTTTGTGAATTGCAGTGCCCCTGAGCTCCATTAGTCTACTCGCTTTTCTGGGAGCTGGCTGCAAAAGCGCAGGATTGCTTCAGGCCCTTTTCGGCTTCCGGGATTCAGGCTGAGCCTGTGGTTCATTCTTCTTCCTGATGGGAAAATGGAGTTACCTGTGCTGGTCCCAAACCTAGGGCTAGCCTCTCGTTGGTTCCCCGTCTTCTTGTTCATCCTTAGGACAAATTGCAACCTGTACGAAACAGGAGGTTAAAGGTGCTGATTCTCCAAGTAGGGAGATGGTTAGTCAAGCGGCTGGAATGGCGAACCCGAGCACAAGGAGAGGAGAAATGAAGTGCGTTTTAGAAACCTTTCCCGATCACACGGCGTACCATCTTCTGGGTTTCCCATGCATGTTTTCGATGTAGGAAGATGCCCTTGAACTTGGAGATTTGGGAACCACGGTGTGGGTACCCCGTGGTATTACTTTAAAGGATCTGCGTTTGCTCACCCAACCTCACCAATCCTCTCAGCCCCAAGAGTGTCCAGCCGTATGTCTCATCCAGCTGTGGGTCTAGATATGGTCAATCCAGGTTGCATCAGAGACCCTGAACTGATTTTGTAAGAATTACTCTCTCATTCACTGTCTTTGTTTTGTGGGTTTTTTAAAGTAATTTATGTTTAGAATGAGGTTTGGCTGCTTTTCCCTGCTGTGTTTATGCCGCTTTACACCCTCTTGATTCACTTGCAGAGAGATATCAATACACAGGTTTTCTGATTCTTACTAGTCAGATATATTCTTGTGCGGTGACTAGGGGGTGTTGAGTCCAGTTCACTGAGCAGGGAGTAGGCCTTGTCTATTACATATTTGGCTTATGGAGCGGTGTCCGAGCTAATTTCAGACCCTTGTTTTATGCATCACCCCACCTCACCTTTCCCGTTAAGCAGCCATAGTGTGTCTTCTAAAGGTGTGACTCTGTTCTCTTTTGTACTTCAGTTCAAGTGTAGCAATTTTGACATTCCCTCTATAAGCGATATCTTAGGATAAGTGTCTTTTTCTGTGTGACTTATTTCACTTAGAATCATCGTACCTAAATCCACTCTTCATGCTGCTAACTAGCCTTATGACATTGATTTCATGGCTGAGTGATATGCCATTGTTCCATAGTACCACCACTTCTTTATCCATTTTTCTCTTTCCTGGGATATTGAAGGTGTACCGAAGTGGAGGTTCTTGGAAACAGAGCAGCTTTAAAGGTTGGGGTGCCTGTGTCTTGTTCATTTTTAGTTTTCCCAATTTATATGCCCATGAGTGGAAGTGCCCTATGCTCTCTAAACTGTGTTTATTACATGTTTCAGGACACACCGTACACTTCTACAGAGTGGCTGTTGGCAATTTACATCCCGCCCAACAGCATAGAAATTCTCGAAGTCTCCATGGCCTGTCCTTCTTTTCTGGTTTTTACACTTATTTCAGCATGGCCCTTTTGACCGAGGGCAAGTGAGACTTCTTTGTAGCGCTGATTTGCCCTTCCGGTTTGCTTGGTTGGCCAAAAAGGGCGTATGCGTTTTTTCCTGAATATATTCAGGAAAAAACGCATACGCCGTTTTTGGCCAAGGGCACCATTGTCGACGTTTTGCCACTTTCCATGTGATTTAAAGGCGAAGCCAATCTACCTCTTGAAAACTGTTTCCTCAAATTCTGCCTTGCTTTCAAATCCTTTGTTGCCTTCCTTCAATATATTTTTGGATGATTGTTATCATTTATAACTCTGCAGGTTTGTGAATTGCAGTGCCCCTGAGCTCCATTTGTCAACTCGCTTTTTTGGGAGCTGGCCGCAAAAGCACAAGATTGCTTCAGGCCCTATTCCGGTTCCGTGGGACAGGCTGAGCCTGTGGTTAATTCTTCTTCCTGATGGGAAATTAGAGTGACCTTTGCCTGTCCCTAACACCTAGAGGTACTCTCTCATTGGTTCCCCCTCTTCCCGTTCTTCCTGAGGACAAATGGCAAACTGTACGAATACAGGAGGTTAAAGGTGCTGAGTCTCCAATGGGGAGATTGGTAGTAAAGCGGCTGGAATGGCGAACCCGAGCACAATGAGAGGAGAAATGAGGTGCGTTTTAGTAACCTTTCCCGGTCACTCGGGTACCATCCTCAGGGTTTCCTATGCATGTTTTCGCTGTAGGAAGATGCCCTTTACCCTGGAGATTTGGGGCCCATGGAATGGGTACCACACAGTATTACTTTAAAGGTTCTACATTTGCTCACCCAACCTCACCAATCCTCTCAGCCCCAGGAGTGTCCAGCTTTTTGTCTCATCCAGCTGTGGGTCTAAATGTGGTCAATGTAGGTTGCATCATGTCCCCTGAACGAATTTTGTAACATTTTCTTTCTGTGTCTTTTTTTTGTTTTTTTTTTTAAATTTATTTTTATCATTTGGTAAAGGTGATTTTCAATGCTGTCTTTCTTGCTGCTGCACATCCACTTGTTTCACTTACAGAGAGACATCCGTAAATTCTTTTAAGATTCTTACCCGTCGTATGTATTCTTTTCTGGTGACTAGAGTGTGCTGAGTCCACTTCTTGAGCTATAGAGTAGATTTTGTCGAATACCTATTTCATCTTTGGAACGGTATCTGTGTTAATTTCAACCCTCTGGTTTATGTCTCACCCCACCCCACCTTTCCACTTTATCAGCCATAAGTGTGTTTTGTAAATATGTGACCCTGTTTCTGTTTTGTAATTTAGTTCATGTGTATCTATTTTATATTCCACCTATAAATAGTATCTTGTGCTAAGTGTCTTTTTGTGTCTGACTTTTGTCACTTAGAATGATCTTATCTAAATCCACTCGAGTTGCTGCAACTGGCCTTATTTCATTGATTTCATGGCTGAGTACTATTCCATTGTACGTAAGTACCATATCGTCTTTATCCATTTTTTCCTTCCAAGGACATTTATATTGTTTCCAAGTCGAGGATCCTGCAAAAGTGCTGCAGTAATAGTTGAAGTTCCTGTGTCCTGTTGATTTATGGTTATCCCAAAATATATCCCCAGGAGTGGTAGTGCCGTATGCTCTGTAACTCTATTGTTTTTTAATTAATTAAGTAATTAATTTTGCCTGTGTTGGGTCTTCCTCATTTCGTGTGGGGTTTCTCTAGTTGCAGGAAGTTGGGGCTACTTTTCGTTGAAGTGTGTGGGCTTCTCATTGCCGTGACTTCTCTTCTTGTGGTGCACTGGCTTTAGGCGTGAGGATTCAGTAGTTGTGGCTCACGGGCTCTAGAGCACAGGCTCAGTAGTTGTGGTGCATTGGTTTAGTTCCTCCGTGGCATGTGTTATCTTTCTGGACTTGGGCTCGATCCCGTGTCCTCTGCCTTGGCAGTTGGAGTCTTAATGTCTGAACCACCAGGAAGTCCCTGTAGCTCTATTTTTTAGAATTTTTAGGAAACATCATACCCTTCTCCAGCGTGGCTGTTAGCAATTGACATTCCCACCAACAGCGTAGCAGGGTTCCATTTTCTCCACATCCTCTCCTCCATTTGTTGTTTGTACACTTTGTGAGGTTGGTCATTCTGACTGGGGCAAAGTGCTATATCTTTGTCATGTTGATTTGTGTTTCCCGCATGTTTGCTTGGCCACAAAGGTCGTATGGGTTTCAACCTGTACACCCTTTTTGGCCAACTGAATCATAAGCAATATTGAGCAGCTTTCATGTGCTTTAACGGCAAGTCCAATCTACCTCTTGCAATCCGGTTCCTGCAATTCTGCCTTGTTTTCAAGTTCTTTTCAGTTACTTACCCCAAGACATTTTTCTACAATAGTTGTCACTTACAACGTCACAGGCGTTGTGGATTGCAGTGCCCCTGAGCAAGTGTCTTCAACTTGTTTCTGAAACCATCCACAAAGTGGCAGGATTGCTTCAAGCCCCATTCTGGTTACAGGGGCAGCCTGAGCCTTTAGGAAATTCCTCTTCCTGATTGGAAATTAGAGTGTCATGTGCTGTCCAAATACATAGAGCTTATTTCTCATTCCTTCCCCCCTTTTCCCTTTCATCCTCCCGATGAATTCCAAGCCTTGCACGACCAGCTGTTGAGTGTGCTGACTTCCCCAGGTGGGGAGACTCTAAGGAAAGAGGCTGGAGCAGGGAACCCTCTCCCAGGACATGTGGAGATAAGGTGACTTTTCCAAACTCTTCCCGCCCATATGGCCCCCCATCCTTTGGGGTTCTGTCCGGACACCCCATGGTTTTCAGCAGTGTGGGGCTCTGGCGCTGCCCTGCAGGGAGCAGCCCTGCTACCCGCGCCTGCAGCGCAGCCTGCTGGTCTCTCCATCCTGCCATTGGGCACAGTCTTCCACCTTCCCTGCTGCCTCGAATGATCTGTCTCCACACTGTCCGGCGATCAGCCCCTCATCCCCATCGCCATCACCCCCCGCTCCACACCCCTCCTCCAGCCTCAGGGATGACCCAGGACTGGGCTGCCCGCCTGCCCACCCTTGGTCTGTGTCCTCAATCCACCTGTGCAGACAGGTGAGGGTTCCCTCCAGAGGGTCCCAAACACTTCAGCCCTACATCCCCCCTGGGGTCGGCCCACATTCTGTCATGATGTTCCACCCTCACCAAGCCCCTGACTACATGGCAAGGGCAGACATCGGGCTTGCTGCGTGCACTGCTGTGCGTCCTGCTGTATACACAGGCATGACCCTGCCCCAGGGTGCAGGAAAGGCCGCTCTACCTCGGGATGTGGGGAGATGGACTGACCACAGGGCGAACGTCAGCTCTCAGCTCACCAGGCAAGGGCAGCCGGGTTCTCACTCCTTGGACCCTTTCTCACCCAGCCTGACCATGACCCGGCTTTGTTCCCACACACGTTGTCCCTCCATTGGCCTCGTTCTTGGAAGCAGAGCAGGACAGTGTGGTCAGCGGTCACAGGCTGAGACACACAGACACTGGCTGACCCGCGTGCACCCATGTTGACCACATGGAACGGGCACTGCACCAGGGCCTGTGTGGTGTGGGTTCACCAGCCCACAGAGAGGCCGGGCCTCTGCTCCTGGCTCTAGGAGGTCACCTTGAGTCTTTTGGGAGTGTCCATGCTCCATGGGCCTCGCTCCAGGCTGGTCTTCGCTGACGGCGTGATACACGGTGGGGCTTCCTGAGTTGCCCCCAGGGGCTGGAGGCCAAGGTCAGGCACATGGTGGTCCCCACATTGACGTGACAGACCCCAATAAACCCTGCACTTCAGGACTCAGGTGGGCTTCCCTGGGCTGCCACAGCCGAGGAAGGTGGACCTTGCTCATCCCCCCATCCTTGCTGATTTTAACTTGCATCCTTCAGCATAATGAACCCTGAGTATAACATCTTCAGGGAATTCTGGGAGCCTCCAAGAAAAAAGAAGCCGGGGAGGGGGTCTCTGGGTCCCCGACTCTGCAGGTGGGGTCAGAAGTCGGTGGGGAGGATCTTGGGGCCCTGGAATCTGAAGGGTCCCTCTACCAGGGGAGGGTAGGAGACCCCGGATGGAAGTTAAACTGAGTCCAAGGCCCTCCTAGGTAAGAGGCATCCTAGCCCCGGGGATCCTGAAGAGGCTGGCTCCCTCCTCCCCTCTGCCTCCAGGCCTGGTCCTTGCTCTTGAGAAATTCCCTAGGGTGGAGTCCTGGTGCTGGAGGTGCCCCGATGCTGTGGCCTCCTGAGCCTCCAGTGAGGATAATGGGATGGGGGGAAGACTTGTTCACAGAAAGGGAGCTTCTGCCAGAACAAAGCCTGGGTCTCCTGTCCCCAACCCCAGGTGCACTGGGGCAGGAATGTGAGAGCGAGACTCCCTCCCCTCCCGAGACACACAGGACACATGGGCCCTGGTCACTGGACTCCCACACAATATTAAAATCTCCCACGTAGGCCTGATGGATGAGAGACACTATTTAAAGTCTATTAATGGGGTCAGGGGGGCCCAGGGGGTGAGGCTGATGTGGGGAGATTTGGAAAATCACCCAAGGACATGCTCTTCCTGCAGCGACCCCCCCAGGTGAGCCCAGGTGGAGGTGGACCCACCAAGTAAGAGCCCACATCCTGGGTCTTTGGGGGACAAATAGCCAAGCACCCCCAGTCCTTGCCTTCACCTGTTGCAGTTAGGGCCTGCCCTGTCTTCTTCATGGTCGAATTCTCACCCCTCCCAGAAGCCCTCTTGGGGGTTAATGCGATGGGGGTGTCCATGGCAGGACTGGAGGGTCTGTGGTGGGCTGGAGGCCACGTGGCAGGCAGGAGGGCTCCCACCCATCCTGCCGGTCCCCACTTCCTGGTCATAGGCCTGCACAGAGTCCACCAGGCTGTGGATGTGCTAGAAGGTGCAGAGGTCCAGGGACCGGTCCAGCCCATGCAGGTGTCTGACCACCGAGCGGTCAGTGTGGAGTGTTCACAGGGAACCCTGGCCGTGCTCGCACTCTCCCAGGAAGGACACATCAGCGTGGTCCCTGGAATGACCGGGAGGTCAGCCGGAAGCGCTCCCCACCCAACCTCACTGTTACCACCAGAAACCAGAGGCAACTCCGTGCAGAAAGACAGAACATCACCAGCCTGATGCTGTCCTGAGGAAGATCGGCTGGCATCTGGGAACTGGGTGCTATAGTGGGTTGAATGGGGGTCCCCCAGAAGTTATGTCCACGTCATGCCCCCCAGAATCTGAGAATGGAACCTTATTTGGAAGTAGGGTCTTTTCAGGTATAATTAGTTACGGATCTGAAGATGAGGTCATCCTGGATCAGGGTGGCCCTAAATCAGTGACAGTGTCCTTCTAAGAGACAAGTGGAGAGACACAGACACACAGGAGACACCATGTGAAGACGGAGGTAGAGACGGGAGGAATGCGGCCACAAGCCCAGGGATGCCTGGAGCTTCCAGAAGCTGGAAGAGGCAGGCAGGACCCTCCCCTGGAGCCTCCAGAGGGAGAGCGGCCCTGGGACACCTTGACCTCAGACGTCTGGTCTCCAGGACTGAGAGAGGACAGGTTTCTGTTGCTCTGAGCCTCCGTTTGTGGTCGTTTATTACAGCTGCCCCAGGAAGCTAATGCAGCTGGTGAGCAGCTCCCTTCCCTGATCTAAACCCTCCCTCCTCCCTTTAGGGGCAGCTCCCTGCACCTGTGCTGTTTGCACAAACCATGTGGTTCATGCTGAGCCCCGGCTCCCCTTCTGGGCACTGGCATTTTGGAGGGTGAGGGCAGACAACACCACGTGACCAGCCCCCAGCCGGGTGCCAAGTCTCTAATGAGCCTCCCTGGGGGGACGGGGGTGGGGGTAACTGTCATGGTTCTGCCCTTCGTCGCTGGGGGAAGAGACATCCTAGAGACCCTCGAGGGAAGGAGTGGGCATGAAGGGTCATGAGGTGACCGGAGCAGGGGCCCTCCCTCCCGTGCATCCCTACTGCGTGCTGTGACCCATCTCAGCTGTGAGCACACAAGCCACAAGCATGTGCTGGGTCCTGTGAGCCTCCCAGCCAGTCCCTGAAGGTGAGGGCGGCCCTGCAAACCCCAGCTCTTTCCTCCACGTCTAGTAGGTGGAAGACCCACTTCTCCTTGCCATTCCAGAAGCGGTTCTGGGGCTGTCCTGGGAGGGCTTCTGGGGTTATGCGGGCTGAGCCCCTATTGCTAAGTCCCCACTTCCCCACAAGAACGTCCAGAGCAAGCTGTTTGCCCTGTTGCCTGAATGCCCCCCCACCAGTTTTCTCAGGAAAGAATCAGGGGGTTCCGTAGCAGCGTCTGCAGGCAGCTCTGCATCTGGGCCTACGTTCACATCTTCTGTGTAAACACCGAGAACCTTCCGTGACACGTGCCCCAGCTGACCACCTCCGCATGCCGACCACAGGCCCCAGTGCGGGCGTCAGACTGACCGCCCATCTCAGCCTCCTCCTCTTGTTGTCAGAGCTGCTCCAGGCCCTGCTCAGAACCCGTGGACCCACCTTTCACAGGGCTGTCCTCCACCCCCCAACTTCGGCAGGAGTTCACCTAAGTATTTAAGTTAAGGGGTCCAGAGATAAGAAAGGAAGCTACAAACAAACAGATGAAACCAGCTGGGACCAAGATGGCAACGAATGTGACCTCCAACAGACCCTGAGTCTCATCACATGTTGAATTTACTATATCAGCATATTAAGTGACACACCTATCAGTGGCCATGACTGGACTTGAAGGACCAAAGACGGGTGAAAGGAGGTGGTACCCCACTCGCTTGGGAAAATCCCTGCCCCTTCCCTGGAAGGCCTCTTCATCCCCATCATTAGCCTCACTCCTCCTCCCTTTGTCTTTACTCTTTAAAATTAAACCACTCTCTCCAGGAGGGCGAGAAGTTGGTCTGTGAACTTTGTTCCCATTTCTCCATTCTTTGGCCACTGAACAGAGCCTGTGCTGTGGTGGTCTCAGCTTTGGTTTTGTTATTTGCCTACTTGAACCCACATGGAAAAAGGAAACCTTCCCTGCTGAGGCAGAGTGCCTCGCCAGGCGAGGGCCCAAGCAGGGTCCATGTGACTTCACTTGGTAACAGTCTGTAAGGGGACGGTGGTCTCTGCCTGTGGGGTGGGGGCATGGCACACGTACAGCCACAGCACCGGCTCCGTGGACGGCACGGCCCCTCGTGGGCCTGGACCGTGTGCTCTCGTCCCCCCACGCCTGACACCCCCTGACATTCATGACGCGGTGACACTGGCTGCTGGGCATCCAGTCAGGAGGGACCAGGGGCAGCATCTGGTGCCAGATCAGACGCGCCTTTTCACAGGCAGGGGACATAGGAGATATTAGGACTTTGTGTCTGGAAAACAAACCAAGCGGCTAGAAGGTGATCTGAGCTGTGGACGTGAAACCCACGTGTGAGGTGAGAGCTCCCACTGGACACTGGCTCGGGAGCTTCCACACAGGGGATGACCACACCAGTGCTTCCTGCCCGACCCCTCCAGGCCTCCCTGGTGGGCACGGCTGGACCTGCGCTCCTCAGGCTCCCCAACCCCGAGCCTGAAGGTCCGATGCTGGCAGGGCCTGGGGACGCGTGTGGTCACCCCACCAACGCTGCTTGGCTCCTCCTCCCCAGTGACCAGGGGAGAGAAGCCCCGTGGAGTATGAGGCCTGGCACAGGCAAAGCTCGCACACCCCCTCCTCAGGACTCCCGGCCCCGCCCTGCTTCCTCAGGCCCACCGTCTGCCCCTCCCAGTGCCCACATCCCACCGCCCCACATTCCTGGTGTGGACGTCCACGTACACAAGCTGCTCCGTGTCCTCTTCCCACATGGGACACCCCCATCCCTGCTTCTTCCTAATGACGGCCTGGACCTCACCTGTTCTGGGCAGGAAGAGGGCTGAGGAGGAGGCCGGCCTGTCCTGTCTGCCTCCCGGGGGCCCAGACACAGGGTTCGGGGGCTGCTGGGCCTTGAGGTCTGGATGCTTCCAGGTGTGGGATGAACCTGCCACTGTCCACTGGAGCTGCCCCTTCCGAGATTCAGGAAACTGGGGGACCCACCAAACGGAGCCCATCCCCAGGCTCTGCTGCAAGTCTGCTCGGATTTGCTCTCCTGATCTTGAAGACAGACCTGCGGGAAACAGGGCCTGCGATTCCCATACTGACAGTGTTCTGTGGAATGTCCACTTTCCATTTCCCTTTCTACCCTGTTCTGAGGAAATTACTAGTCAATCCATGCTACCATCACCCGATAGTGACTGGGAAGCTGAGGCTCTGAGAAGCCAAGTAATCCAGCCGGAAGCACAGGTGTGGGACCACGGAGTGGGGTCTGCACCCGCCACCTGCCCAGGGGGACTGCCCACTCCCCGCAGCTTCCACACCTGTTCCCTTCGCCCCCCCCTCCCAGGACCAGCTCACAGAGCCTCCTCTTGGGGGGATTCACTTACCTTCTTCTAACAGGACCCGTCTCACTATCGTGTTCTGGGATCATCCGGAAGGCTTGTCACTCTGACACAGGTTCAGCCTCACATCACCAGGGCAGCTTTCTTGGATCACACTCACCACCTGCACGTCCACTCCCAGCTCAGACCCAGAAGAACCCCCTCGGCCCCGAGCCCCATGGCTCTGCCTGGGCTCCCACCTCCTCCTGCCTGGTCCGTCCCTCTCATGTCCCCTGCAGTGTCACCAGGAGCTCCCACCTGCCCCAAGCAGGCTGTCTGCTCTGTCCTGGGGAGACCTCCCTGGTGTCAGGAGGAAGACACAAGAGGTACCCGTGGGGCCTCCCTCACGCAGCACAGTGGCCAGCACCCACCTACTGACCTCATCACTCTGGATGGACAGGGGTTCATGGGGCCCGCAGCATCTCCTGGTTCTCATTTCATCCCAGCACCGCCCACAGGGAAGTTGCTAAGCAACTCTGTGCCGGCTGCACAGAGAGGACGCTCATACACACACACCCCTTCCAGCACCCGGAGCTCTCGTGGTCAGGCCCCTCCCAGGATATGGAGCTCACCTGAGCAGGTACCCAGCAGCCCACAGGGTTCTCGTGGGCAGGCCCCTCCCTGCATATGGAGCTCCCCTGGGCAGGTACCCCGGCAGGGCTGGGCACACAGGAACCGTGCACATAGCCCTCATTGCAGAGCACCCCCAGCTCACCTGTTGCTCAGAGCTGACACAGAGCACCTCAGAGCAGGGCTTGAACTAACAAACAGCAGCTCCGACAGGTCTGTGACCCTGGGCTTCACTCTGTGTGGCCTCCCTCCGCCTGGTCTTCCAGGGGTTTCCACTGCAGCCAGGGCACCAGGCTTCTGTCTCCACCCACCACCCCTCCTCTCCCTGACTCCTGGGTTCCTCTCATTAGGAGAGGGTCTTCTTGAAGTTGTCTCCCACTCATGGACCAGATAAAATGATTAGAAAACAAGCCAGGGCTGCCGCCTCTTGTCTATCCTGACTCTCAGGACCCTACACCTGTTCCTTGGACCTGGCCGGTGCAGCAAGGCCCATTTTCTGCAACTCTGAGCCCCTGAGGGGCGAGGATTGGCTGACCTGGGCAGCCTGACCCGGCCGGCCAGCCCTCCACAGGTGTGCCTGGGTTGAGGTCAATATAAACACCCCTCCAGGCAGCAAAAGCCCCTGCAGCTGTGCCTGACGCCATATTCTCTGCCCCATCAGCAGTCTCGGGGCTGGGCTGGTGGGAGGGAGTAGGGCCCACGGCTCTATGGGTGGCCCGGTGTGAGTGGGGCTCTGCTGGACTTTCTGCAGGAGTTGCCAGGCTGCCACCTGCTAAAGAAGAGGATGTGTCACCCATACCTGCTGCTGGAATTTCTACCCGGGCAGAGGTGAGGAAGGAAAAAAGCAGTGGGGGCTGGGACAGGAGGGGTACCTCAGGCAGGGAAATGGAAAGCTTCCAGAAGAGTGCCCGGGGCCAGGACCATCCTGGCTGGCCTGCAGGCACCAAGTCGGCCTGCGTGTTGTTGCTGGTGTGACTCCAAGCCCCTTCCTCTAGGCTTTGAAGTCCTTGTATACATTCAGGTGTTTTACCTGGGAAGGGTGGGAAAAGTTCAGCAGCAGTTGGCCTGGGGCTCAGCTCACGTTTACTCAGAGACGCCTCCTCACGGTCCCCCAGCTTTGCAATGAGGACGCTCCTTGTGTGGGGGCTGCTGGCTGCATGGGAGACGATTCCCCACCTGTGACCAAATTCAGAATTGTTTACCACTGGAGCAAGTGTCCTGATAGGGTTTTCATCTGTGTAACTAGTGGGTTCTTAATTAGCAACGTGAACGGTGATAACAGAGGTCCTGAATCAGGATGGAAATACTTATTTTATGCATGTACAGGCATAAAAACCTGGGGAGACCGTGTGCAGACGGCACCCTTAGGGTTGGGCTTCTGACTGACCCCTCAACGTTCTGGTGTCCAGCCACTGCTTTAGGATTTCTGGGGCCCAATGCTGACTCTAAGGGCTCTACAATCCAGCCTCTGTTGGCCTTTAATGAGACCCACACTTCCAGGATCCTACAGAGCAGGGTCTGTGTGACCGTTCTGTGGCTTCTGTAACAAATGACCACAAGATGGGTGGTTTAAAACAACAGGAATTCATCCTCCCCCAGTCCTGGAGACCAGACATCTGAGATCAAGGTGTTGGAGGACGGAAGTCTCTCCAAAGGCTCCAGGATAGGGTTCTTCCTGCCTTTTCCAGCTTCTGGGGGCTCCAGGTGTCCCCAGGCCTGTGGCTGCATCCCTCCCGTCTCTGCCTCTGTCTTCACGTGGCTTCTCTAAGTCTGTGTTTCTCTTCTTTTGTTTCTCATAAGGACTCTCTCAGTTGGATTGAGGGCCACCCTAACCCAAGATGACCTCACCCTGAGATACTTAACTACATATACAAAGACCCTTTTCCCAGATATGGTCCTGTTCACGTGTTCTGGGGGGGCACATCTTTTGGGGTCAGCATTCAACCCATTACCTGTGTATAAAATAACCCTCATTTTAGGAGATTACCAAGGTCCCGTATAGACTGGCACAGACAGCAGCCATGTGGGTGGGGGTCTGGGGAGAATGAGGACCCTGGAATCACCTGGAAGGGATGAAGTCCTGGCAGCATTAGGTGAGCTCTTCCCCCACGGACCCCGTGGAAACAGCCACTCCACTCTGTCCGTGGAAAGGGACCCAGTGCCGAGTCCAGAAGTGGTTACCTTGCAAAGCTGGCTCTTCTGGGATTTCATCATCAATAGCATCATGTAACCAGGAACTACGGGCTTGGAGGAGTCACTCTCTGGCACATGATGACAGCACTGTCACTTTAGGCTCATCAAGCCTAGAATAGGGATGTTTGAAGGAGAAGAGTTTGGGAGATTGTGAAGCTTGGTTGTCAAGGAAACTGAGCAGGTTTGTCAAGGTTGTCAAGGAAACTTCTCCCTTAAACTGACGGCAGGGCTGGGAGAGCTGAACTCCAGGGATCTTTTAAAGGGGCTTCTCTGAAGCACCATCACCTGAGAGGTGGTCTCACCGTGAGCTGGGGTTTGAGAAAAGTGTGATGAGATTAAGCCTGACTTTCTGTGACAGCTGGGGAGGGGTTTGTAAAGCACCTTGGCTTTTAAGGCAGAAGTTTGTTGCTGGAACAAAGTATCTCCCAAAACTGGGCTGAAGCTCAAGCTGTCTCTGTCCCCTTCTTGTGAGAGTCCAGGGCAGGTGGGTGTCAGGTCCCAGGCTCTGTCCCCCTTGTTTCTCCTCCCTGCTTCCAGGTGAGGGCTCCAACCAGCAGGGTGGGGTGACCAGGTGGGCATCATGCCCTCCGTCCTAGAATGCAGGCTGGCCAAGGCCCTCACCACCTCCACCCCTTCCCCTTGGTAACACGAGACACTACGCCCTAGCTGTAAGGGGTGGGAAGGCTGGGAGGTGCAGGGTAGCTGTGAACAGGAAAAAGGGAAATGGGTTCTGATGGGCAGCTGCGCGGCCCTGCTGTGAGGGTCGCCCGGACGCTACCGCACAGACTCTGGATCCTGTGAAGCTTCGATGCTTTGTGGTTCTGGAAATCCTATAGGAGACGGTCCACAGCAGGTGAAGCTAATGCTCTCAGTGGAGGTGGTGAAGCTAAAGATCTGCAGTTCAGACCGAAGGTGCCGATGTACATACAGGACAAAACCATCTCGTGTGAATGGACTTCAGGCACGTTTAACATGAATGCAGTCATGTTAATGCCTAGCATCTTCTATCTTGTGCCTCTCCTCAAGGACCCCCTCCTCAGATCCTGAGGATCCTGTAACTCACGTACAGGGGGATGGAGAGTGGGCTCTGTCCAGTCTGAGCCCTGAGTTACCCTGCGTGTGAGTCTGCTCAGGACCTCCATAACAAATACCACAGACTGGGCAGCTTGAATAACAGGCCTATCTCCCAGTCCTGGATGCTGTCTGAGATCAAGGTGTGTGCAGACTGGCTTCTCCTGAGGCCTCTCTACTTGGTGCTTAGACAGCCGTCTTCTCCGCAGGTCGTCATGGTCTCCCCCTGTGCCTCTCTGTGTCCTAATCTCTCCTTGTAGGACACCAATCCTATTGGATTAGGATCCACCCTAGTGACCTCATTTTTACCTTGATCACCTCTTTAAAAATCCCATCTCCAAATACAGCCACATCCAGAGGTCCTGGGGGTTAGGGATTCAGCATGTGAATTTGTGGGGACATGGCTGAGCCTATCCCATCCTCCTTAGGAGCCAAGTGTGCCTCGGTCCTTCCTTCCCTCAAGTCACACGAGGTGATGTATTGGCTCAGGGAGAGGCCACTCGTGCAGAGTCTGTGTCCCAGCTGGGGAGCCCTTCTCTGCTCTCTCTGATCAGGCAGTGGCCGTGCCAGTCCCCTCCTGAGGTGAGCAGTTCTGGGGTTTCCTGCCATGTCGCCTGGCCAGCTGAGGTGCTCACTGTCAGGGAACCCAGGAGCCAGCAGCCTCGTGGGGATGCCGGGGACTCTCAGGGCCTTGGCAGATGTCTCTCCCAGCAGATACCCTAGTGGAAGTGGGGAAACATTTGGGGGATTACAGGTGGGAGAGAGTCACAGTCTCGTTTATGCTTCAGAAAGACCACGTTGGGGTGGGAGAGGGTCACAGTCTCGTTTATGCTTCAGAAAGACCACGTTGGGGTGGGATGTGAGGTGCACCGTGTGGGCAGGGAGTTTTACCAGGGCCTGATGGAGGAACCAGGCACAAGATCGGGCTTGGGCCAGGGCTGTGGGTGTAGAGGTGAATTAGTGTGGGAACTGGCCACAGACTGTTGTTGAAATCTCGGCTTCCCTGTGCACCGAGGCCAAACAGAAATATGGAGACAGGGATTTTGGAGGAAGAGAGAGATGGCTTTATTCTTCTGCCAGACAACAGGGAAGACACAGCCAGCTAGCGCCTCAAGAACTGGGCACCCCTCCTTGAGAATCAGGGAAGATTTTATACGTGGCGCTCTCGCAGTCCGGGGTATAGGATGAGGATCAAAGTAGTGAAGGTCTTGCATTCCTCCTTTCCTTTGCATTATTTCAAAACAGTCATAGCTGGCATCAGGCTGCCCGGTAATTGGGGTCCGGCAGTCTGGTAATTGCGTCCGTTTGCCTCTGGTTTATCGACCAGTGACCTTGTTTCTGAAATGCAAAAACTATAGGGGGTGACTTGTTATGAAGGGCGTATAGAATGTAAGTGCTGGACATAATAAGGTTAGGGAGTGAGAGGCAGGGGATGTAACTCACACAGAGTTAGGGGTGATGGGTGCCGAATGTAAATGACATAGCGTCAGGGAGTGAGGTTAGCTTTGTAAAGTACACATCTAGTTACTACAAATTAGTGACAAAGTAAAACAAGGAGTGATTAACTCTTTCAGGCCAGATTATGTTTCTTCTCTAGCCTATTCGCTGTTCCCTTTGTTTTCCTTGTTCTCAGGGGAGGGAAAACTTCATTTCTATTTCTGCTGCAACAAGACTCTGGAGGAGCAGATGACAGTCAGTGGGGCACAAGGAGAGTGGGAGCCTGGGAGACCCCAGTGTTACCAAACGAAACTTGGGTCCGCTTGCCCGAATGCAGTAAATCCAGTCTACTGACACCGGGTGTGGTGAAGGGAAGTGCAGCTTTAATTGTAAAAGTGCCAATACAAGGAGGAGAGGCGGCTTGTGCTCTAAAACCCCAAACTCCCTGAAGGATTTCAGCAAAGGAATTTTAAAGGCCAAGTGATGGAGGGGGGTCGCAGTGTATGTGATCAGCTGGTGCACAATTCTCTGGTTGATGGTGAGGTAACAGGCGGTTAACACTCTAAATTCTTAGGCACCAGAAGTTCCGGGGCTACCTGTTCATGATCATCAGGTAGTTAATTTCTTCCGTTTGGTGGTGGTTTCAGCATCTGTAAAACAACTCAGGAAGCGTGCATCAGATGCTGTTATCCAGGTACTTCAGAGAGGAGCTCCAGCAGAGGATGTGGGGGAGAGGTCTGTCCTGGGAAGGCCCCGTAGGGTCCTACTCGATTACACCCGGTGCCTGGGCTCAGCAACCTGGGAAGGTGGGGCTGCTCCTGGGTGTGGAGACCTGCAGGATCCCGGTCCCCTGAGGGCCCTGTTAGCCCCCAAGGTGAGATGGGGGTGCAGTGACTGGACAGAGGCGTCTGGTCTGGGAGAGGGGTCCAGGCTGGAAATGTCACGGGACTCATCGCAGGGAGGGAGAGGAAAGGCCAATGGGGGCAGGTAGGTCACAGCAGACTATGTGCAGGTGATTGCGGTCCTGTTGGAAGCAACTCAGAGCCAGAAAGGAGTGGCCGTCAGGGGCTCAGCTCCATTCTCTTGTTCCTTTGTAAAACCGCTGTGTCAGAGTTTGAGACACCGCCAGGAGACATCTGGGCCCAGTGTTGCCATGGCTTCATCAAAGGGGCCCAGGGGGAACACAGAACCACTGCAGGCCCTGCCCATGTCCGCACTGGGAATGAATCCCATCGGGGCTCCTGGGCTCACAGACTTGAGGGAACCTCTGTCCTCGGGACTGGTCTTCCTCCTTCCTCTCACCTGCTGGTCAGGAGCCCAGGCACCCCCATCCTGGCTCCACCCCCAGGGCCTGGATTCTGGGACAGCTTAGGGGTAAGCAAGACCCTCATGTTCCTTTATCTGCCTGGGGGTGAGAATGTCTTAAACGCTGCAATTGACTGATGATGGAGGGCTGAGTGTTTCCAGCAGGTATGGGTGGAAAGATGGGGTGTGAAGTTCCTGTGTCTGCAGGGTCTTCCCAGCGTGAAGATCTGTGTGTTTCCCCCGGCCAGTCAGCGTCCTCCCAGGAAGCCCAGATCCAGGTTTACGAGGGCAGAGGCTCTCCCCTTGCTTATCTGTAACTTCCCGTTCCCACAATGAGGAGCCTGGCTCCCACCATCTGCCATTTATGTATGCATTGCTCCTTTCCAGGTTACATGTGCAGAGGTTTCAGAGTTGTTAGCTACTACACCCTGGAAAGAACTTCGTAAAATAAAGCCCACTCTTTATATACGGTCCATTTTGCCTTTAGTCTACAGATTCCATTCATTTCCAAAGGTAACTTAGGTCAGCACCTTTTATCCCATCCCCTACAGTGAGTTGTTTCCATATATTTCTAACACAGTTAGACTCTGTCACATTATGTATTCCATCCTGACACATGCCTACATTCTAAATAACTAAATTTGAATAGATTATGATTGGCCCCTTGGGCTATACACATCTGTGGGCTTAGACAAATGCATAGTGACAGGTATCCATCCTAGAATGTCACATGGAATACTTCAAACCCCCCACCCCATGATCTGCTTATCATCTATGTAGCTTTGCCTTTCCCAGAATGTCACCAATGGGGTCATACTGTGTGCAGCCTCCTCAGCCTGGATGCTTTCACTTAGCAGTATATACTGAGGATTTATCCATGTCTTTCCATAGGCTGATGGTGCATTCCTTTCTGCTGAGTAGTATTCCACTGCATGTGTATGGGCGGAAAAACAATTTTCCCTCTACTTTTTCAGGTTCTTGGTTGAGGCCACCCTGCCCCTGTAATAAAAGACAGATTACCAGGAGAAAAGCAGAAGTTTAATTACATGTCTACCTTCTGAATACAGGGGGGATAGCAAGGAAAACTGAGTCACTCCCTGAAATGACCAAAACCATCCCCTTAAATAGCTCTTCAGCTAAAAACAGAAGAAATATGCTGGGGAAGGGAGGAAGACCACTTATGGCAGGTTATCATGCAAAGCACAGTAAACAAGGGTATGATTGTTTGCACATTTAAGTCAGGACTTCTCCATTGAAAAGAGTTACTTAAGATTTAATTATCCTTCTATTTTTGGTGCAAAGAGGAACATCCCCTTATAAATGGCGACTTCTGTATTGTAAATGTCTTTCATAAAACAGCAGTCTCAGTTTTCTGAGTTTTTTTTTTGAATATATTATTTTATTTTTGGCTGCATTGGGTCTTCATTGCTGCGTGCAGGCTTTTCTCTGGTTGTGGAGAGCAGGGGCTACTTTTCTTTGCAGTGCGTGGGCTTCTCATTGTGGCTTTTGTTGGCGCAGAGCACAGGCTCTAGGTGTGCAGGCTTCAGTAGTTGTGGCACACAGGGTCAGTAGTTGTGGCTCGTGGGCTCTAGAGCGCAGGCTCAGTAGTTGTGGAGCATGGGCTTTGTTGCTCTGCGGCGTGTGGGATCTTCCCGGACCAGGGCTCGAACCCGTGTCCCCTGCATTGGCAGGCAGACTCTTAACCACTGAGCCACCAGGGAAGCCCCCCTTTTTTTTAAAGCAGACCAATAATCCTTATGCCAGAGAGACATATTTTGGGGTGGCATATTCTACTCACCGTGACATGGATCTACCCCAATTTGCTTATACATTCATCTTTTGAAGGATATCCTGATTTCTTCAAGTTTTTAGCCATTATGAAAGTGCTGCTGTGCATAATTGCATCCTTGTTTGCATTTGGACATAGATTTTCAAAGCAGTTGCCTGAATACTGGAAGCATGATTGTTGGATCCCAACGTGAGACTTGTTTAGCTTTGGAAAAAACTGCCAAATTGTTTTACAAAGTGGCTGCACATGCATCCCCCCAGCTATGAGGGAGAGCTCCTTTTGTTCCTCACCCTCTAGCAATTGGTATTTTCACATTTTTGGAGTTTAGCAGTGCTAATAGGTGTGCTGTGATATCTCATGATTTTAATTTGTAATTCCCTAATGGTATATGATGTTGAGCTTGTTTCTGTATGATGTTTACCATCTGTATATCTTTTTTTGGCGGGATGTCTCTGTTCAGATCATGCTGTTCACGTTCATGCTGAGAGGAGCCCTGTCTCCTCAGGACCCACTGGGGCTTTGGCTTCTGGGACACGCGGGTTGCATCCACGCTGACGGCCAGGTTTCAGGACAAGCTGGGGTCGAGTCCACACTAACAGAGGCCGAGTCTCCTCAGGATCCCCTGAGGCTTCAGCTTGGGGACACTGTGGGGTCCAGTTCATGCTGAGAGGAGCCTGGTCTCCTCAGGACCTGCCGGGAGGTGACGCCACTGAGGGAAAAGGTGAGGAAATGTGGGGAGAAGGTTCCTGTGCATGGCTGACCGCTGAGGGTGTCTGTCTTCAGAGGACCCAGGAGAGGAAGGGCTTGATGTGGAAAACTGGGTTTTTGGCCGCTTTTGTGTGTGGTGTAGACAGAGTGCGGTGTTGTTCTTTGGCGTGTGGAGCCTGGTTTTCCCAGCACCATTTATTGAGGGGACTGTCCTTTCCCTGGTGTATGTTCTTGGCTCCTTTCTCGTGAATTAACTGATCACATACCTGTAGGTTGATTCCTGGGCTCTCTGCTCTGTTCGTCTGGTCTGTGCGCCTGTTTTTGTGCCAATTCCACACTTTTTTGGGACTGTAGCTTCGTAATGAAGTGTGAAGTCAGGGAGCGAGATGCCTCCAGCCCGTTCTCCTTCCTCAGGGTGGCTTTGACTCTTCTGGGTCCTTTGTGGTTCCACACACATCTTAAGATTGTTTGCTCTGTTTCTATGGAAAATGTCGTTGGACTTTTGGTAGGGATCGTGTTGAATGTGTACATTAATTTGGCTAGAATGCATATTTTTTAAAATTAAAAAAATTTTGGGCCACACCATGTGGCATGCATGATGCGGGATCTTAGTTCCCCAACCAGGGATCGAACCTGCGCCCCCTGCAGTGGGAGCACAGAGTCCCAACCCCTGGACGGCCAGGAACGTCCCACCTTAGAATGCATATTTTCACAATATTCTTTTTACCCATGAGCACGGGGTATCTTTCCATTTATTTTTGTCTGTTCAGTTTCCTTTATCAGTGTCTTCCAGTTTTCAGTGTGCAGGTCCTTCACGTCCTTGGTTAAATTTACTCCTAGTTATCTTTTTGGATGCAATTGTAAGTGGGATTTTTAAAAAAAACTTCTTTTTCTGATGGTTCATTATCAGTGTATAGAATCACAAATGATTTTTGTGCATTGATTTTTCTTTTTTTTGTATCCTGCAGCTTTACTGAATTCATTTTTTAGTTGTAACAGTTTTTTGGTGGTTGAATATGGAAAACTAGAATTCAGAAATGCCACTGTTTCAACTACATCTAGGTCATCCACAGCACCCAAGACATAGTGGCTCTCAATGTAATCTTCCAATGGTGCCTCTTGTAGTATGTGGACTCCTACAAGGGTGATTGGCATCACCACTGTGGGTGAGCTGGATCTGGGTAGAGCTTGGCCTCTATAACAAAGTTTGATGTCTGTATTTCTGGCGTGGTATGGCATGGTTGTTTTGATAAGTACTTTATTTTCTAGTAAATTTCAAGTGTATAAAAAACTTCAAATAGCAGTATCAAGTTTTCCACATTCACAAAATACTCCAGTTTGTTTTACCCTGTGAGAGTGGGAGGGCCACTCTCCCAGGGAACCAGCACATAACCCCAAAATGAGGAATAATTATGGTTTCCACATTATAATCCTATCCCCAGACCTGCTTCAACTTTCACCAGCTGCCCCAGCTTTGTGGAAATGTATTTTCCATTCGAATCCAGTTTTCTTTTCTTGGAACCATCACTGGGGCTTTTCCTCACTTTAAAAACCTTGCTGGACTTAAAGTGTACAAGATGAGCATGATCTGGGTGGTTTTTCTGTGTGGCTTCTTTCACTTAGGATGTTTGCAGTGTTTATCCACATTGTAACATTGATGATTATTTCATTCATTTTTTCCATCGTGATTAAAAACACATAACATTTACCACTTAAACCATTTTTTTAAAGCTTTTTAAAAATTTTATTTTATTTTTTATTTTTTGGCTGTGTCGTGTCTTTGTTGCTGTGTGCAGTCTTTCTCTAGTTGCGGCGAGCGTGGACTACTCTTCATTGCTGTGTGCAGGCTTCTCGTTGCGGTGGCTTCTCTTGTTGTGGAGCACAGGCTCTAGGCACACGGGCTTCAGTAGTTGTGGCTTGCAGGCTCTAGAACGCAGGCTCAGTAGTTGTGGCACACGGGCTTAGTTGCTCCACGGCATGCGGGATCTTCCAGGACCAGCGCTTGAACCCATGTCCCCTGCATTGGCAGGCGGATTCTTAACCACTGTGCCGCGAGGGAAGCCCCATTTAAACCATTTTTAAGTATACAGTTCTATGGCATTAACTACATTCACATTGTTGTAAAAATATCCTCACCATCCATCTCCAGATATTTTCCCCATATGAAACCGTAGGCATTAAACACTAACTCACCTCAACCCCTGGCAACCTTATTCTACTTTGTCTTTGAATTTGACTTATCTGGATACCTCATACTCGTGGAATCATAGAACGTTTGTCCTTTTTGTGTCTGGCTTGTTTCACTTAGCATAATGACTTCAAGGTTCATCCACATTGTAGCATGTGTGAGAATTACCTTAGTTTTAAAGGTTGAATCATATTCCATTGTGTATATACTACACTGTACTTATCCATTCATCTGTTGAAGGATGTGTTGTGTTGCTTCCACCTTTTGGCTGGAAATTGTGAATCATGTTGCTATGAATATGGGGTACAGATATCTGTTCCAGTCCTTGCTTTCTAATATTTTGGGTGTACACCCTGGAGCAGAATCAAGGGATCATACATTTTCCATGTTTTTGAGGAGCCACCATACAGTATTCCACAGTGGCTGTATAATTTTACTTTATTCTTTTATATGACAGAATAATGCAGCTTATGGATCTACCTTATTTTGCTTATCCGTTTACCTGCTGATGGACATTTAAATCTTTTCTACCTTGGGCTATTGTGAACAGTGCTGCTATGAATAATTGGTGAACAAGTTTTTGTTTGAACACCTGTTTTCCATATTTTGGGTATATATCTAGGAGTGGAGTTGTTGAACCACATGGTAATTATATTTTTGAGTAAATGCTAAAGTTTTGTACACATAGACTACACCATTGTACATCTCCACAAGTAACTTTTAAGGGTTCTAATTTCTCTACATTGTTGCCAACATTTGTTATTTTTATTTATATATTTAAAAATTGATTTAAAAATTTATTTAAAAATTTATTTTTATTCTAGTGTGTGTGAAGGGGCATCACACTGTGGCTTTAATTTGCATTTTCATCATGACTACTGATGTTTGACATCTTTTCATGTCCTTGTTGACCATTTGTATGTCTTGCCTGGAGAGCAGTCCATGCAAGTCATTTGTCTGTTTCAAAAATTTTATTGTTTGTCTTTTTGTTGATGAGTTGTAAAAGTCCTGGGTATATTCTCGGTAAAGAGTCTTATCAGATAAGCAAAATGAGAAGACAGAAAAACACACAGCAGATGAAGGAGCAGGGTCAAAACACACCAGACCTAACAAATGAAGAGGAAATAGGTAGTCTACCTGAAAAAGAATTCAGAATAATGATAGTAAGGATGATCCAAAGTCTTGGAAATAGAATAGACAAAATGCAAGAAACATTTAACAAGGACGTAGAAGAACTAAAGAGGAACCAAGAAACGATGACAAGCACAATAAATGAAATTAAAAATACTCTAGATGGGATCAATAGCAGAATAACTGAGGCAGAAGAACGGATAAGTGACCTGGAAGATAAAATGGTGGAAATAACTACTGCAGACCAGAATAAAGAAAAAAGAATGAAAAGAACTGAGGACAGTCTCAGAGACCTCTGGGACAACATTAAACGCACCAACATTCGAATTATAGGGGTCCCAGAAGAAGAAGAGAAAAAGAAAGGGACTGAGAAAATATTTGAAGAGATTATAGTTGAAAACTTCCCTAATATGGGAAAGGAAATAGTTAATCAAGTCCTGGAAGCACAGAGAGTCCCATACAGGATAAATCCAAGGAGAAACACACCAAGACACATATTAATCAAACTATCAAAAATTAAATATAAAGAAAACATATTAAAAGCAGCAAGGGAAAAACAACAGATAACACACAAGGGCATCCCCATAAGGTTAACAGCTGATCTTTCAGCAGAAACGCTGCAAGCCAGAAGGGAGTGGCAGGATATACTTAAAGTGATGAAGGAGAAAAACCTACAACCAAGATTACTCTACCCAGCAAGGATCTCATTCAGATTTGATGGAGAAATTAAAACCTTTACAGACAAGCAAAAGCTGAGAGAGTTCAGCACCACCAAACCAGCTTTACAACAAATGCTAAAGGAACTTCTCTAGGCAAGAAACACAAGAGAAGGAAAACACCTACAATAACAAACCCAAAACATTTAAGAAAATGGGAATAGGAACATACATATCGATAATTACCTTAAATGTAAATGGATTAAATGCTCCCACCAAAAGACACAGACTGGCTGAATGGATACAAAAACAAGACCCATATATATGCTGTCTACAAGAGACCCACTTCAGACCTAGAGACACATACAGACTGAAAGTGAGGGGATGGAAAAAGATATTCCATGCAAATGGAAATCAAAAGAAAGCTGGAGTAGCAATTCTCATATCAGACAAATAGACTTTAAAATAAAGACTATTACAAGAGACAAAGAAGGACACTACATAATGATCAAGGGATCGATCCAAGAAGAAGATATAACAATTGTAAATATTTATGCACCCAACATAGGAGCACCTCAATACATAAGGCAAATACTAACAGCCATAAAAGGGGAAATCGACAGTAACACAATCATAGTAGGGGACTTTAACACCCCACTTTCACCAATGGACAGATCATCCAAAATGAAAATAAATAAGGAAACACAAGCTTTAAATGATACATTAAACAAGATGGACTTAATTGATATTTATAGGATATTCCACCCAAAAACAACAGAATACACATTTTTCTCAAGTGCTCATGGAACATTCTCCAGGATAGATCATATCTTGGGTCACAAATCAAGCCTTGGTAAATTTAAAAAAATTGAAATCGTATCAAGTATCTTTTCCGACCACAACGCTATGAGACTAGATATCAATTACAGGAAAAGATCTGTAAAAAATACAAACACATGGAGGCTACACAATACACTACTTAATAACGAAGTGATCACTGAAGAAATCAAAGGGGAAATCAAAAAATACCTAGAAACAAATGACAATGGAGACACGACGATCCAAAACCTATGGGATGCAGCAAAAGCAGTTCTAAGAGGGAAGTTTATAGCAATACAAGCCTACATCAAGAAACAGGAAACATCTCGAATAAACAACCTAACCTTGCACCTAAAGCAATTAGAGAAAGAAGAACAAAAAAAACCCCAAAGCTAGCAGAAGGAAAGAAATCATAAAGATCAGATCAGAAATAAATGAAAAAGAAATGAAGGAAACAATAGCAAAAATCAATGAAACTAAAAGCTGGTTCTTTGAGAAGATAAACAAAATTGATAAACCATTAGCCAGACTCATCAAGAGAAAAAAGGAGAAGACTCAAATTAATAGAATTAGAAATGAAAAAGGAGAAGTAACCACTGACACTGCAGAAATACAAACGATCATAAGAGATTACTACAAGCAACTCTATGCTAATAAAATGGACAACCTGGAAGAAATGGACAGATTCTTAGAAATGCACAACCTGCCGAGACTGAACCAGGAAGAAATAGAAAATATGAACAGACCAATCACAAGCACTGAAATTGAAACTGTGATTAAAAATCTTCCAACACACAAAAGCCCAGGACCAGATGGCTTCACAGGCGAATTCTATCAAACATTTAGAGAAGAGCTAACACCTATCCTTCTCAAACTCTTCCAAAATATTGCAGAGGGAGGAACACTCCCCAACTCATTCTACGAGGCCACCATCACCCTGATACCAAAACCAGGCAAAGATGTCACAAAGAAAGAAAACTACAGGCCAATATCACTGATGAACATAGATGCAAAAATCCTCAACAAAATACTAGCAAACAGAATCCAACAGCACATTAAAAGGATCATACACCATGATCAAGTGGGGTTTATTCCAGGAATGCAAGGATTCTTCAATATACGCAAATCAATCAACGTGATACATCATATTAACAAATTGAAGGAGAAAAACCATATGATCATCTCAATAGATGCAGAGAAAGCTTTCGACAAAATTCAACACCCATTTATGATAAAAGTCCTGCAGAAAGTAGGCATAGAGGGAACTTTCCTCAACATAATAAAGGCCGTATATGACAAACCCACAGCCAACATTGTCCTCAATGGTGAAAAACTGAAACCATTTCCACTAAGATCAGGAACAAGACAAGGTTGCCCACTCTCACCACTATTATTCAACATAGTTTTGGAAGTGTTAGCCACAGCAATCAGAGACGAAAAAGAAATAAAAGGAATCCAAATTGGAAAAGAAGAAGTAAAGCTGTCACTGTTTGCAGATGACATGATACTATACATAGAGAATCCAAAAGATGCTACCAGAAAACTACTAGAGCTAATCAATGAATTTGGTAAAGTAGCAGGATACAAAATTAATGCACAGAAATCTCTTGCATTCCTGTATACTAATGATGAAAAATCTGAAAGTGAAATTAAGAAAACACTCCCGTTTACCATTGCAACAAAAATAATAAAATACCTAGGAATAAACCTACCTAAGGAGACAAAAGACCTGTATGCAGAAAATTATAGGACACTGATGAAAGAAATTAAAGATGATACAAATAGATGGAGAGATATACCATGTTCTTGGATTGGAAGAATAAACATTGTGAAAATGACTCTGCTACCCAAAGCAATCTACAGATTCAATGCAATCCCTATCAAACTACCACTGGCATTTTTCACAGAACTAGAACAAAAAATTTCACAATTTGTATGGAAACACAAAAGACCCCGAATAGCCAAAGCAATCTTGAGAACGAAAAATGGAGCTGGAGGAATCAGGCTCCCTGACTTCAGACTATATTACAAAGCTACAGTAATCAAGACAGTTTGGTACTGGCACAAAAACAGAAATATAGATCAATGGAACAGGATAGAAAGCCCAGAGATAAGCCCACGCACATATGATCACCTTATCTTTGATAAAGGAGGCAAGCATATACAGTGGAGAAAAGACAGCCTCTTCAATAAGTGGTGCTGGGAAAATTGGACAGGTACATGTAAAAGTATGAAATTAGAACACTCCCTAACACCATACACAAAAATAAACTCAAAATGGATTAAAGACCTAAGTGTAAGGCCAGACACTATCAAACTCTTAGAGGAAAACATAGGCAGAACACTGTATGACATAAGTCACAGCAAGATCCTTTTTGACCCAGGTCCTAGAGAAATGGAAATAAAAACAAAAATAAACAAATGGGACCTAATGAAACTTAAAAGCTTTTGCACAGCAAAGGAAACCATAAACAAGACCAAAAGACAACCCTCAGAATGGGAGAAAATATTTGCAAATGAAGCAACGGACAAAGGATTAATCTCCAAGATTTACAAGCAGCTCATGCAGCTCAATAACAAAAAAACAAACAACCCAATCCAAAAATGGGCAGAAGACTTAAATAGACATTTCTCCAAAGAAGAGATACAGATTGCCAACAGACACATGAAAGAATGCTCAACATCATTAATCATTAGAGAAATGCAAATCAAAACTACAATGAGGTATCATCTCACACCGGTCAGAATGGCCATCATCAAAAAATCTAGAAACAATAAATGCTGGAGAGGGTGTGGAGAAAAGGGAACACTCTTGCACTGTTGGTGGGAATGTAAATTGATACAGCCACTATGGAGAACAGTATGGAGGTTCCTTAAAAAACTAAAAATAGAACTACCATATGACCCAGCAATCCCACTACTGGGCATATACCCTGAGAAAACCATAATTC
This sequence comes from Eubalaena glacialis, assembly GCF_028564815.1. Classification (NCBI taxonomy): domain Eukaryota; kingdom Metazoa; phylum Chordata; class Mammalia; order Artiodactyla; family Balaenidae; genus Eubalaena; species Eubalaena glacialis. Next base: position 131,057,639 of record NC_083720.1, on the reverse strand, counting down.
AGAAAGAGTCATGTACCAAAATATTCATTGCAGCTCTGTTTACAATAGCCAGGACATGGAAGCAACCTAGGTGTCCATCATCGGATGAATGGATAAAGAAGATGTGGCACATATATACAATGGAATATTACTCAGCCATAAAAAGAAATGAAATGGAGGTGTTTGTAATGAGGTGGATGGAGTTAGAGTCTGTCATACAGAGTGAAGTAAGTCAGAAAGAGAAAAACAAATACAATATGCTAACACATATATATGGAATCTAAGGGGAAAAAAAAAAGAGGTCATGAAGAACCTAGTGGCAAGATGGGAATAAAGACACAGACCTACTAGAGAATGGACTTGAGGATATGGGGAGGGGGAGGGGTGAGATGTGACAGGGTGAGAGAGTGTCATGGACATATATACACTATCAAATGTAAAATAGATAACTAGTGGGAAGCAGCCGCATAGCACAGGGAGATCAGCTCGGTGCTTTGTGACCACCTAGAGGGGTGGGATAGGGAGGGTGGGAGGGAGGGAGATGCAAGAGGGAAGAGATATGGCAACATATGTATATGTGTAACTGATTCACTTTGTTGTAAAGCAGAAGCTAGCACACCATTGTAAAGCAATTATACTTCAATAAAGACGTTTAAAAAAAAAAAGAGTCTTATCAGATATATAATGTGCCAATATTATCTTCCATTCTGTGGGCTGTCTTTTTACTTTCTGGAGAGCCTCTTTTGTTGCACAAAGGTTTGTAATCTTGAGGAAATCCAAGTTATCTATTTTTTTCTTTCATTTCTTATGCTTTACTGTCAAATCTAAGAAACCATTGCTAAATTCATGGTCAGGAAGATTTAGTTCCTTGGTTTATTTGAGAGTTCATACAGTCATCCCTCGGTACCCACTAGGCCGGGCTTTAGGCCTGGGATTGAGTCAGTGTGAGGGTTCAGGGGTCATGGTTTAGGGTTATGGGTCATTGTTGGAGAGTCATGGTAGAGGGTTGTGGTTAAAGGGTCAGGGCCGGGGATTAGAGTTTAGGGGTCAGGGGCGAGGGTCTAGGGGTCTGGGGCTAGGGTTGTAAGGGGGTTAAGGTTAGAGGTTAGGGTTCTTAGGGTAAAGGTTAGAGTTAGGTTTAAGCACAATTGGCCCTCATTGCCCTCCCCTCTCTTTCTCTCTCAAGCCTCCAGAATGGATAGGACTTGCCCAGGGTCAAACAAGAATCAGGGAGCTGAGGTCAATAACTGTTTTTCTGGCCTCCCTTCCCTCAGTCCTGGGCTCTGAAAGAAGAATGAAATGTCTGTTCTTGTCTCGGACTGTTTCTTATCCAACTCAACCTCTGTCAAGGATTGGAGAGGGTGTCAGAAGTCATGCATGGTTTCCTTCTGCCCTCCTACCTGGGAAGGGTGATGCTGGCCCTACTCTGCCTGGGCAGCCCCAGATTCCAGCACAGCCCAAACAGGAGGGCACTCAGTGGACATGTGTGGATTTATACAGGACTGGGTGCAGTGACCTGCCAGCCCCCAGATGCTGCCTTCTTAAGGGCTGGTGGGGCCCTCCTGGCACTGGAGGCATCCTTTGTCCCATCTGAGTGGGCATGAGTAGATGATCAAGCCTCAGGCAGGACAGCCCTTGACCTCTGACTATCCAGGCAGGCATCTGTGGTCCTCTAGCTCAGTCCAGCCTGGGCATTGTCAGACCCTCATGTATAGTTACGGAGCTGACCATGATGCCGGGCAATTCAACAGCTACCTGGGCAGTGTAGACATTCCTTTGAGAAGTTTCAACTACCAACATCCATGTGGTTGAGAAAAAGGCCTCCCCCTCACAGCCTCATAGGCTGCCAAGAGAAGTAATAATCCTCTAAACATTGGAGTGTGTCCCTGACACAACAACCGTACAGGAGACCATGGCCCTGCAATCCTTTGTCTTTTCAGTCGTTAGAAACTTTTGACATTCATATTCATTAAGAATCAAAGATATGGGAGCACCTGGACTTCCCAATGGGAGGTTCACACTGAGGCTGCATTGTCTTGGAGAGCCATATGCATCCATGTGGCCTCTGGAAAGCCTGCCAATTATGGGTTCCATGGCATGGAATAATTCTTGAGCCTCCCATTACTTCATTGCACAAGAGTTTCCTTACCACCCTAGCATTTGGTTTCTTCACTTAGTAAATGAGAGAGAAGATACTAGAAAATGAGCAGTATTGTTTTTCAGGGATGGGCAATTAATATGGCCAGGGAGATGGCATAACTCAAGGGCTCCCACCTCTCAGGGGCAGGAATGAGGTCTGTGTGTCTTCTGAGGGCACATGGGCTGTTTTGGGCCAGCCTCTGAGATGTGAGGACCTGATGCCCAAGGAAAGAGACTTGAGTTTACCACCACCAACGATCCTGACTTGTCAGTAAGTGAAAGAACTTCTTGCAGTCTTGGGAGGACAGTAAGTAAATACTAATTTATTTTACTTCAGTAAGTGTGTCCAGTCGCTGGGAAAAGAAAAAATTGTAGTTGATACATCTGAATCAATAATCCCTGATCCTTCCTCAGGTGTCCTCACTGGGTAGGCATGGCTGGGGGAGATGAAGATTCTGGGTGGGACCAGATATTAGTGGAGCTGCCAAACAGCTCTGTCCCTGTTCCTTCCCTGTCCCGGGAGAGGGAAACCCTGGAACAGTGATAGGATAACCAGTATGGGGAAGAGGTTCCTCAGTGATTAATTGGTCTTTTTGTATTTTCCTTAATTTAGTGTTCATTTTGGTAATGAGTTTTTACAAAGAAATCACCCGTTTCTTCTGGATTTCCAGTTTGTTACAGTAGGTTTCTCTTATTTGACATTTAATTTTTCCTGTCTAATTTTCTACAGAATCATGACAAATAATGAACAAATATTGATACTCTATTATTAACCGAAGTCCCTATTCATGTTCCCTTTGTTATACCTTTCCTTGTTCCAGGATCTCAAAGGCCATGGGGTCATCATGTCTGTTTAGTCTCTTCTGGGCTTTGACAGTTGCTCAGACTCTCCTTGTTTCCATGACCTTGACAGTGTGGAGGAGGACTGGTCAGGTATTTTATAGACTGCCGGGCACTGGGATTTGCTTGGTGTTTTTGTCGTGGTTAGACTTGGCTTTGAAAAAGCAGATCACAGAGGTGAAGTGCTTCCTCTTCACTGTATATCAAGAGGACAGGCTCTCAAGGGAACTTCTCACTTATATTCTCAACTTTGGTCACCTAGCTGAGGTAGTGTTTGTCAAGTGTTCCCACAGTGAAGTTAATATTTTCCCATGTCCATCCTGTGTGTCTTATTTAGGAGGAAGTCATAATGCAGAACCCACACTTGAGGAGAGAGGGGTTAGCTTCACACCCTTGATGGACAGCTGAGTGGCTATATAAATTGTTTAGAAGCTTTCTGCATAGGAGATTTCTATTTAACACCATTCATCAAAAACTATGTAATTTATTTTTACCAGTTTGGACACGTGAATAATTATTATAAACTTTTGGTTATAATCCAGCACTACATTATTAGACTGCTTAGTTAATTCTTGCTTTGGCTGTTGAGAGATTTTTGCATTTGCTCCTGCTTTCATTTTACATAATTTTTCTTTTGTGGGTTTTTAAAATTTTGGGTACTTCTTTACTTTCTGATATTTTAAGATTATCCTGCTTCATATATTTACTGTCTCAGTCCTAGCATCAGCCCTTTCTTCAAAGAGCCCTTGTTCTGTTTATTAGAGAATGGTATTAAAAACTTACATGTGGGAGCTAAATATGCTCAGCTGACAGTGCGTGAAATATATGCATGTATCCCAGCCTATGCATATACACATAATTATAAAGATTTCCATGTGGAACTATGTGTAGGCTAAAGATAGTTTATACTGGTATCTCCAACCGGATCTGTTATGACATGGATATTGTAACCTTCTCCCTTTGTTTGACTGTAACATCCCACTCCAGTGGTAGGAAACCTGGCTTCCACCATTTGTCATTTATTAAATTCAGTGCTTGTTCCATTCAATTACTGATATAGTAGTTTCAGTACTATTAGCTACTACCCCTCATGGAAAGAACATAGAGTCCACCGTGTATGTATGGCACATTTTGTCTTTGGCCTACAGGTTCTGTGTATTTCCAAAGTTAACTTAGGTCAGCCCATTTGTCCCACTACCAACAGTGAGTTTTTTCATACATTTCTGAATCAGTTAGATTCTTTGTTACATTCTGTATTCCAGTCTTTGACACTCCCATATCCTAAGTAGCTAAGTTTGAATAGATTGTAATTTACTTGTTGGGTTGTAAAAATCTGTCGGTGTAGACAAATGCATAGTGACAGGTATTCACCACTAAACTATCATGTGGACTATTTCAACCACATATTCCATACACTGTTTACCGTGTCAGTTTTGCCTTTTCTAGAATGTCATATAAATGAGGCCATACAGTGTGTAGCACTTCAGACTGGATTCTTTCACTTAGCAATGTAAGTGTTAGATGTATCTTTTTTTTTTTTTTTGCACGGGTTGATGGTCCATTCCTTTATATCTCTGAATACTATTGCATTGCATGTATATTAGAGGAAAAATAATTTTCCCTCTACCCTTCTATGTTCTTTATTGAGATCTCCCTTGTAATGAAAAAGAGAAAAACTAGAGAAAACAATCAGAAGTTTAATATATACCATGCATACCTCCTGTATACTTGAAAGATACCCAGGAAAACTGAGTCACTCCCTGAAATGGCCCAAGCAGTTACCTTAAATGCTATCTTCCGCTGAGAACAAAAGAAAGATATTAGGGAATGGAGGAAGCCATTTAAGGGAGGTTATTAGGCAAAGCACAGTAAACAAGGGTATGGTTGTTACACAGATTTACATCCAGGCCTATTTCGTTGACAAGGTTTTTTTTTTTTTAAAAAAAAACATTTATTTATTTGGCTGCGCTGGGTCTCAGTTGCGGCCTGTGGAATCTTTAGTTGCGGCATGTGAGCTCTTAATTGCAGCATGCGGGATCTAGTTCCCTGACCAGGGCTTGAACCCTGGTCCCCTGCATTGGGAGCATGGAGTGTTAACCACTGGACCAGCAGGGAAGTCCCAACAAGCTTTTCTTGATACTTAGTTATCATTCAATTCCTGGTCCAGAGAGGGACATACCCTTACAAATGGAGATATCCTTAATAAATATAAATTTACCTCCTAATAGGGCATTTTCTACTTGGTTTTGAAAGATTCTCTTGAGTCTGCTGTTTCTTAAATTAATCAGTGCAAAATAATCCTTTTGTCAAATGGGCATATTTTGGGGTGGTGTATTCTTCTCCCCTTGACATGTATGTGCCCTAATTTGCTTATGAATTCATCTACAGAAGGACATCCTGATATCTTTAAGCTTTTAGCCATTATGAATAGAGCTGCTGTGCATTACTTGATGCTAGTTTTGGTTTGAACACAGTTTTTCAAAGCAGTTGTCTAAATACAAGAGGTACACTTCTTGGATCCTAAGGTGAGACTTTTTAGATTTGGAAAAAACTGCCAAACTGTCTTCCGAAGTTGGTTGTGCATGCATTCCACCAGCGTCTTGAGTATATTCTTGTATGCTTATTTACTGCCTGTTTATCTTCTTGGGCCAGGTGTGTGTTTCAATCTTTACCAAATTTTAATGGCGTTGTTGGCATAATTTGAGTACAAATCCTTTATCAGATATGTGTTTTGGAAATAGTTTCTTGCAGTTTGTGGTTTGTCTTCCGGTTTTCTGAATAAGGTCACCAGATCCAAAATCATGTAGATTACCTTTTTTTTTTTCTAGGATTTTTATAGTTTGGTAATTTAAATTTGTCTATGGGCAATTTTGAGTGAATTTTGGTTTAAGTTGTAAAGTTTGTGTCTACATTCATTTCATTACATATGGTTTGTAATGAATTGCTCCTTAACCATCTTTTGAGAAGATACAGTGAGATACTTGGCTCCATTTCAGTTTGGATTTCCAAACTTTAGTATATACAGCAGAACTGCCTTCCTGATGAGGCCTCTGGGTTTGTGAGTGCGGCGCTCCCGGCACTTCTCTGACGTCCCACAGGGGGCGCCGAACCCACCTGTCTGACCCTGGGAACACAGGTGCACCCTGCCCACAGACTTTGCTCTGTGACAAGCAGACAGGAGCTTTGTCTCCTGTCAGGGCTTAGGTTTCTGGACCATGAGGCATTATCCACACTGACAGGAGCTGGGTTTTCTCAAGAACCACTGGTGAGGAGACTCCACAAGAGGAAAAAATGAGCAAGTGTGGAGAATCTTCCTGTGCAGCTGACTGCTGGGTGGGTGGGGTGCATCTTCAGGGGCCTCAGGAGAGAAAGGGTTTAATGTGGAATACTGTGCGCTTTTAGTTAGTTTTATGTGCAGTGTAGATAGTGACCAGTGTCGTTCTTTGGAGTCTGGTGTCTAGTTTTCCTGGTACTGTTTGTTGATGGCTTTGGGTAGAATAAACATTTTAATAATAGTAATTTTTCTGATGCATGAGCATGGAATATTGTTTTCTATTGTGTCTTCAGTTTCTTTATCAATGCTTTATAGTTTTCTGAGTATACGTCTTTCATGTCCTTGGTTAAATTTATTGCTAAATAGTTTGTTCTTTTTGATGGAATTGTAAATGGGATTGTTTTCTTAATTTTTCTTGCTGGTGGTTCATTATTAGTGTATAGAAACAAAACTGATTTGTGTATATTGATTCCATATTTTGCAACTTTACTGAATTTATTTTTTAACATATTTTTTGAAGTAATGTGAAAAATTGCAATACTAAAATCTCAGTTTCTACTGCACCCCAGGTAATCCACAGGACCCAAGACATGGTAGCTACTAATATACTCTTCCCACAGTGCCTCTTAATACCATGCGGACTCCTACAAGGGAAATAAGTATCACAACTTTGGTTGAACTTGGTCTGGGTGAGTCTTGGCCCCTATAACAAAATTTGATGTCTGTCTTATCTGATTTTCTGGCATGATACTGACATGGTTGTCTAGAAAAGTAATTTACTTTCCAGTAATTTAAAATGTACAGAAAAGTTGCAATAATGGCAAAAAGTACTCACATTTGCCACTTCACACAAAATGCTCAGTGTGTTTTGCCCAAGGAACCAGCACATAACCCCTAAATGAGGAAATCCTGGTGTCCACATTATAATTTAATACTCAGCCCCACTTCAACTTTCACCTGCTGTCCCAACTGTATGAAAATGTCTTTTTCCATCCTGATCCAGTTTTCTTTTTCTGGAACCATTACTGAGTTTCCCCCTCATTTGGACAACCTTGATGGATTTGAAGCAGACAAGATGAATATGGGATCTAGGTGGCCTTTTCTGTATGGCTTTTTCACTAAGACTGTTTTTAATGTTCATTTCTGTAACAAATATCAGCGCTACACTTTTTTTTTCTTTGTCATTAAAAATACAAAACATGACTTTAGCATTTAATTCACTTTACGTATACAGTTTTGTGGTATTAACTACCTTCATATAGTTGCACAAACAAGTTAACTAACGTGTACTTCCTGTGTGCATGGCAGATACCCAGGAAATTGAGTAACACCCTGAAACGGCCCAAGACATCACCTTAAATACCGTCTTTATCTAAAAGGAAAAAAAAAGGAAGGCTATAGTTGTTTCTGTCTGCATTCATTTGATTGTATATGGTTTCCAATTGATGTTGTATAACTAGTTGTGGAGAAGTCATGGGATAGGTGGCTTCATTTCAGTTTGAATTTCCAAATTTAGTGGAATCTGCAGGCTTGATACAAGGTATACAAACTTCATATTGGATCAGGACATCCCATGGTGTAACTGGTATTCATGGTTTGTTCAACAATTAAAGTTCTGTGTGATATGAGTTCATCCCGGAGTAATCCAGGTTAGTTTCTGTTATACATTTGTCCCAGGATGAAAGGACAAGAGAAATAAGGCCTAATTTATAAAAGTGCCTTCAAACTAATTGATACTGAAGTATAGTTGACCTACAATGTTGTGTTAATTTCTACTGTACAGCAAAGTGATTCATATATACATACATACATATATACATATTTTTCGTATTCTTTTCCATTATGGTTTATTACAGGGTATTGAATATAGTTCCCTGTGCTGTACCGTAAGACCTTGTTTATCCATCCTATATATAATAATTTGCATCTACTAATCCCAAACTCCCAATCCATCTCTCTCGCCTGTCTTCCCCTTGACAACCACAAGTCTGTTTTCTATATTTGAGAGTCTGTTTTTGTTCTGTAGATAGGTTCATTTGGGTCTCATTTTATAACCCACATATAAGTGATATCATATGGTATTTGTCGTTCTCTGTCTGACTTACTTCACTTTGTATGATAATCTCTAGGTCCATCCATGTAGCTGCAGATGGCATTATTTCATTCTGTTTTATGGCTGAGTAATATTCCATTGTATATATGTATCACATCTTCTATATCCATTCATCTGTTGAGGGACATTCAGGTTGCTTCCATGTCTTGGCTATTGTGAATAGTGCTGCTGTGAATGCTGGGGTGCATGTATCTTTTCAAATTATAGTTTTGTCTGGAAATGTGCCCAGGAGTGGGATTGCTGGTTCATATGGTAATTCTATTTTTAGTTTTTGAGGAACCTCCATACTGTTTTCCATAGTGGCTGCATCAATTTACATTCCCACCAGTAGTGTAGGAGGGTTCCCTTTTCTCCACACCCCCTCCAGCATTTATTTCTAGACATTTTAATGATGGCCATTCTGACCACTATGAGGTGATAACTCACTGTAATTTTGATTTGCATTCTCTAATAATTAGCGATGTGGAGCATCTTTTCATGTGCCTATTGGCCATCTGTATGTCTTTGCAGAAATGTCTATTTAGACCTTCTGCCTATTTTTTGATTCTTTTTTCTTTTTTGAGTTGTATGAGCTGTTTGTATATTTTAGAATTAGGCCCTTGTTGGTCGCATCATTTGCACGTATTTTCTCCCAAACAGTTAGCACAGGTTCTGGAACGACTGGATACCCACATGCAGAAGAATAAACTTGGACCCTTACCTCCCCTCACGCCATATACAAAAATCAATGCAAAATGGACCAAAGGCCTAGATGCAAGAACCAAAATTATAAAACTCGTAGAAGAAAACATGAGAGTAAATCTTCATGACCTTGGATTTGGTCATGATTTCTTAGATCTGCTACCAAAAGCACAAGCAACAAAAGACAAGATAGATGAATTGGACTTCCTCAAAATGAAAAACAGTTGTGTATAAAAGGAGCAAGGAATAAGATAATCCACCATCCAAAATGGCACAAGATGTTTGCAAACCATGTATCTGATAAAGGACTGTAGCCCACCAGCCAAGCCCCCGGTGGTCCAGTGGAGTGTCTGTGCGGCCCCTCCCGTCCTCGGTGATCAGGGGATCTCAGGACCCACAGCACCCGAGGGGTGGACACTGGTCATCCTCTGCACCCTCAAGGAGTGAGTGCTGGATGGTTTTGAGCCCAGATGCACTCCCATTACTGCCCTCAAAGGCTGAAGCCTTCAGCATGCCTCCAGAAGGACACAGTATTTGCAAGTCTTTGAGAACCAAGAGAACCGTCTTCACTTTTCTGAAAAGGGCATCTTATTATTTCACAGCATGACCATTTTCAACCTGGCTCCCAGGGGTGCCCTCCCACCTTCTTTATTTCTCTGAAAGTGGCCATGGTGGTTTGGCTGTCCCCAATCCCCATACCAGGTGACAAGGCCAGTGGGACCAGCTCCTGGTGGTCCTTAGGTTCGTTGGAGATTAACCCAGACTCTCAGCCTGAGATTGAACGTGGATGCCCCTGTTTCTCCCCATCACCAATTCTCATCTCCTCCTCTATCTCTTTTCCTCTTTCTTTTCAGTCTCAGATTTACTGGATGGTCACCACTCACAGTTCCCACAGAGCCCAGAGATTTCTCCTTGAAGGAAAGGTTCTGGAAAATCAGAGGGATAAATAAAGAATGCAGCTGATTCCCGCCTTGTGCTGACGCCCAAGAGGATGAGGAGAGTGAGTGTTTTCTCATTAGAATTTTAAATCCTCCCAGTAATAGATCATTGGGGGGGGGCATCCTGTGTCTTCCTGCTCATTCTAATAATGTCATTCCTGAATTTTAATGTGGTAAATAATTTAAATCATAAATATGCTGAGGGGGAGATCCATTTAAAAAATGTTAGAGGTAACTCCAAGGGGTTTACAACAAACAAGGACACAGAACCCTGTGTCCAGACGCTGGCTGAGCGATTCCTACCCTGAGCCGCAGTCCCCTGGAGGGCGGAGTGGCCATGACTCTCCTCCCGCAGGTGAGCCTACACAGGCACATCCCACGTGGGACCACTGCATCGCAGAATCTTAGAGTGGCCAATGGCAGGCAGCTGGCTAGAGATGAGGACAAGAGAAAACTGCCCAGCAGCCTGGGACAACCCCGGGGTGAGGCCTTAGTAAGGGCCAGTGTCAGATCCTCAGAGATAACTTGAAGAGACGGTTCAGGCTGTTAGGGACATCATCAGAGATGTACTTATGGACATATTCAGAGCCTTAGTTATGGACAGGATCAGGGCATTATTTAATGACAGCTTAGACTATAAGGGACAGCGTCAGGGCCTAAGTTAGAGATAACGTGAGAGCCTTAGTTAGACACAATTCAGGCTGTTACTTAGGGATATCTTCAGGGCCTTAGAGCCAGCATCATGGCCATAATTAGAACCAGTGTCAGGGCTTTAGTTAGGGCCAAAACTAGGGTGTTAATTAGGGAAAGAGTCAGGTCATTAGTTACAGGCAGTGTCAGGGTTTTAGGTAGGGACAGCGGCAAGTACTTAGTTAAGAAGAGTGTCAGGGCCTCACTTAGGGGCAGCGTCAGGATGTTAGTTAGGGAGAGTCAGGACATTAGAATGTCAGGTTCTGAGGTAGAGACAGCATCAGGGCCTTAGTTAGGGACAGCGTCAGAGATGTACCTAGGGACATATTCAGGGCCTTAGTTATGGACAGGATCAGGGTGATACTGAGGAACACCTAAAGGTATTAGGGACATCTTCAGGGCCTCAATTAGGGATAGCATCAGGGTGTTAGTTAGGGAAAGAGTCAGGCCATTATTATAGATAGTGTCAGTGCTTTAGGTATAGAGAGTATCAGGGCCTTAGTTAAGGACAGCATCAGAGACTTACTTAAGGACATATTCAGGGCCTTAGTTATGGACAGGATTAGGGCATTACTGAGAGATACATGAGGCTATTAGGGGCAGCATCAGGGTGTTAGGGAAAGAGTCGGCCATTATTATAGACAGTGTCAGTGCCTCAGGTAGAGACATCATCACAGCTTTAGGAAGAGGGTCAGGGCCTTGGTTAGGGACAGGGTCAGGCCAACAGTGAGGGACATCTAAGGCTATTAGGGACATCGTCAAGGTCTTAGATTGGGCCAGCATCAGGGCTGTAGTGTCGACCATTGTCAGGGCATTAATGAGGGACAAAATTAGGGTGTTAGTTAGGGAAAGAGTCAGGCCATTAGTCACAGACAGTTTTAGGGCCTCAGGTAGAATCGGCATCAAGGCCTTAGTTAGGAAGAGCATCAGGGCCTCAGTAAGGTTCAGCATCAGGACGTTAGTTAGGGCCAGCAACAGGCCCTTTGTTAGGGACAGTGTTGTCAGGCCCTCAGAGATAACTTGAAGGCCTTAGTAAGAGACAGTTTAGGCCGTTAGTTAGGGACACTTCAGAGACTTTCTTAGGGATATATTCAGGGCCTTAGTAATAGAATCAGGGTGTTATTTGGTGACCACTTAAGCACTAAGGGACAGCATCAAAGCCTAAGTTAGGGAGGGTGTCAGCATCTTGGGGATAGTGTTAGGGACTTTGTAAGTTATAGCTTAGGCCATTAGCTAGGGACACGGTCAGGGGCTTATTAAGGGCAGTGTCAGAGACTTAATGAGGGACAACTTCAGGGCCTTAGTTATGGACAGGATCAGGTCCATACTTGGGACCAGTGTCAGACCATTATTTAGGGGTAGTGTCAGGGCATTCTGTAGAGACAGCGTCAAGGCCCTTACTTAGGAACAGGGTCAGGGCCTTAGGACAGGGTCAGAGACTTACGTAGGCACATATTCAGGGCATTAGGATCAGGACAACAGTGAGGGACATCTAAGTCTATTAGGGACATTGTCAGGGCCTAAGATAGGGTCAGCATCAGGGCCATAGTTAGGACCAGTTTCAGGGCATTATTTAGGGACAAAATTAGGAGGTTAGTTAAAGAAAAAGTCAGGAAATTAGTTACAGACAGTGTCAGCTTTTCAGATAGAGACTTCAAGGTCTTAGTGAGAGCATCAGCATCTCAGGTAAGAACTGCATCAGGACATTATTTAAAGACAGTGTCACGGCCTTAATTAGGGAGAGTGTCAGGGTTAGGGTTAGGGTTAGGGTTGGGTTTAGGGTTTAGGGTTAGGGTAAGGGTTTGGGTTCGGGTTAGGGTTAGGTTACGGCTTAGAGTAAGGGTTAGGGTACGGCTTAAGGTATGGGTTAGGGTTAGGATTAGGGTTAGTTTTAGGGTTCGGGCTAGGTTTAGGGTGCAGGTTAGGATTAGGGTACGGGTTAGGGTTAGGGTATGGGTTAGGGTTAGGGTACGCATTAGGGTTAGGGTATTTAGTAAACCTATCCCACTCTCTAGATACCACTTAGCATGTAAAGGAATATTATTTGGGTTCCAGCCATGGAAAAGATTTTAGACACTAGGATAAGATACAGAACACACACATTACAAAGAAATCACATTAGGATTTTCTTTTTAACTTGTTCCGTAAAACACTAGTGCTTAGGAAATCTATTGGAGGCAGAAGCAGTCAAGGGTAGTTGAGGGTAAGGGTTAGGGTTAGGGTAAGGGTTAGGGTACGGCTTAGGGTACGGGTTAGGGTACGGGTGAGGGTATGGCATAGGGTATGGGTTAGGGTTAGGGTTAGGTTTAGAGTTAGGGCTAGGTTTAGGGAACAGATTAGGATTAGGGTACGTGTGAGGGTTAGGGTATGGGTTAGGGTTAGGGTACGCGTTAGGGTTAGGGTATTTATTAAACCTATCTCACTCTCTAGATACCACTTAGCACGTAAAGGAATATTACTTGGGGTTCAGCCATGGAGAAGATTTTAGACACTAGGATAAGATAAAGAACAAACACATTATAAAGAAATCACATTAGGATTCTCTTTTTAACCTGTTCCTTAAAACACTAGTGCTTAGGAAATCTATTGGAGGCAGAAGCAGTCAAGGGTAGCTTAGGGTTAGGGTTAGGGTTAGGGTTAGGGTATGGCTTAGGGTATGGGTTAGGGTATGGCGTAGGGTATGGGTTTGGGTTAGTTTTAGGGTTAGGGCTAGGTTTAGGGCGTGGGTTAGGATTAAGGTACGTGTTAGGGTTAGGGTATGGGTTAGGGTTAGGTTACGCGTTAGGGTTAGGGTCTTTATTAAACCTATCCCACTCTCAAGATACCACTTAGCACGTAATGGAATATTATTTGGGGTCCAACCATGGAGGAGGTTTTAGACACTAGGATAAGATAAAAAACACACACATTATAAAGAAATCACATTAGGATTTTCTTTTTAACCTGTTCCTTAAAACACTAGTACTTAGGAAATCTATTGGAGGCAGAAGCAGTCAAGGGTAGTTTAGGGTTAGGGTTAGGGTTAGAGTTAGGTTACGGCTTAGGGTACGGGTTAGGGTACGGGTTAGGGTATGGGTTAGGGTACGGGTGAGGGTACGGCATAGGGTATGGGTTAGGGTTAGGGTTAGGTTTAGAGTTAGGGTTAGGTTTAGGGAACGGGTTAGGATTAGGGTACGTGTGAGGGTTAGGGTATGGGTTAGGGTTAGGGTACGTGTTAAGGTTAGGGTATTTATTAAACCTACCTCACTCTTTAGATAGAACTTAGCACGTAAAGGAATATTACTTGGGGTTCAGCCTTGGAGAAGATTTTAGACACTAGGATAAGAAAAGAACACACACATTATAAAGAAATCACATTAGGATTCTCTTTTTAACCTGTTCCTTAAAACACTAGTGCTTAGGAAATCTATTGGAGGCAGAAGCAGTCAAGGGTAGCTTAGGGTTAGGGTACGGGTTAGGGTATGGGTCAGGGTATGGGTTAGGGTACGGTGTAGGGTATGGGTTAGGGTTACGGTTAGTTTTAGGGTTAGGGCTCGGTTTAGGGCATGGGTTAGGATTAGGGTACGTGTTAGGGTTAGGGTATGGGTTAGGGTTAGGGTACGCGTTAGGGTTAGGGTATTTATTAAACGTATCCCACTCTCTAGATACCCCTTAGCACGTAAAGGAATATTATTTGGGGTCCAGCCATGGAGATTTTAGACACTAGGATAAGATAAGGAACACACACATTATAAAGAAATCACATTACGATTCTATTTTTAACCTGTTCATTAAAACACTAGTGCTTAGGAAATCTATTGGAGGCAGAAGCAGTCAAGGGTAACTTAGGGTTAGGGTTAGGGTTAGGGTTAGTGTTAGGGTACGGCTTAGGGTACGGGTTAGGGTATGGGTTAGGGTATGGCGTAGGGTATGGGTTAGGGTTAGGGTTAGGGTTAGGGTTAGTTTTACGGATAGGGCTAGGTTTAGGGTATGGGTTAGGATTAGGGTACGTGTTAGGGTTAGGGTATGGGTTAAGGTTAGGGTACGCGTTAGGGTTAGGGTATTTATTAAACCTATCCCACTCTCTAGATACCATTTAGCACGTAAAGGAATATTATTTCCAGTCCAGCCAAAAATGGTTCCTGCAATTCTGCCTTGATTTAAAATCCTCTCTGTTACCTACCCTCAATATATTTTTGGAAGACAGTTATCACTTATAACTATGCAGGTTTGTGAATGGCGGTGTCCCTGAGCTCCATTTTTCAACTCGCTTTTTTGGGAGCTGGCCGCAAAAGCGCAGGATTGCTTCAGGCCCTATTTTGGTTCTGGGGGGCAGGCTGAGCCTGTGGTTCATTCTTCTTCCTGATGGGAAAATGAAGTGACCTGTGCCTGTCCCAACACCTAGGGCTAGTCTCTCGTTGGTTCCCCATCTTCCCGTTCATCCTCAGGACAAATTGCAACCTGTACGAAACAGGAGGTTAAAGGTGCTGATTCTCCAAGTAGGGAGATGGTTAGTCAAGCGGCTGGAATGGCGAACCCGAGCACAAGGAGAGGAGAAATGAGGTGCGTTTTAGAAACCTTTCCCGATCTCACGGCATACCATCTTCTGGGTTACCCATGCATGTTTTGATGTAGGAAGATGCCCTTTTACCTGGAGATTTGAGACCCATGGGGTGGGTACCCCGCGGTATTTCTTTAAAGTATCTGCATTTGCTCACCCAACCTCACCAATCCTCTCAGCCCCAAAAGTGTCCAGCCTGATGTCTCATCCAGCTGTGGGTCTAGATATGGTCAATCCAGGTGGCATCAGAGACCCTGAACGGATTTTGTAAGAATTTCTCTCTCTTTCACTGTCTTTGTTTTGTGGGTTTTTTAAAGTAATTTATGTTTAGAATGGGGCTTGGCTGCTTTTCCCTGCTGTGTTTATGGCGCTTTACACCCTCTTGATTCACTTGCAGATAGATGTCAATACATAGGTTTTCAGATTCTTACTAGTCAGATATATTCTTGTGCGGTGACTAGGGGGTGTTAAGTCCAGTTCACTGAGCAGGGAGTAGGCCTTGTCTATTACATATTTGGCTTATGGAACGGTCTCTGAGCTAATTTCAAACCCTTGTTTTATGCATCACCCCACCTCACCTTTCCCGTTAAGCAGCCATAGTGTCTCTTCTAAAGGTGTGACCCTGTTCTGTTTTGTAATTCAGTTCAAGTGTAGCGATTTTGACATTCCCTCTATAAGCGATATCTTAGGATAAGTGTCTTTTTCTGTGTGACTTATTTCACTTAGAATCATCGTACCTAAATCCACTCATCATGCTGCTAACGAGCCTTATGACATTGATTTCATGGCTGAGTGATATTCCATTGTGCCAAGTACCACCATTTCTTTATCCATTTTTCTCTTTCCTGGGATTTGAAGGTGTACCGAAGTGGAGGTTCTTGGAAACAGAGCAGCCGTGAAGTTTGGGGTGCCTGTGTCTTGTTGATTTTTAGTTTTCCCAATTTATACGCCCATGAGTGGAAGTGCCCTATGCTCTCTAAGCTGTGTTTATTACTTGTTTCAGGACACACCGTACACTTCTCCAGAGTGCCTGTTGGCAATTTACATCCCGCCCATCAGGGTAGCAAGGCTCCCATGTCTCCGTGGCCTGTCCTGCTTTTCTGGTTTTTACACTTTTTTCAGCATGTCCCTTTTGATCGAGGGCAAGAGAGACATCTTTGTAGCGCTGATTTGCCCTTCCGGCTTGTTTGGTTGGCCAAAAAGGGCGTATGCGTTTTTTCCTGAATATATTCAGGAAAAAACGCATACGCCCTTTTTGGCCAAGGGCATCATTGTCAACGTTTTGCCGCTGTTCATGTGCTTTAAAGGCGTGTCGAATCTACCTCCTGAAATCTGTTTCCTGCAAATCTGCCTTGCTTTCAAATCCTCTTCGTTGCCTTCCCTCAATATATTTGTGGACGAGAGTTATCATTTATAACTCTGCACGTTTGTGAATTAAACTGCCCCTGAGCTCTATTTGTCTACTCGCTTTTTTGGGAGATGTCCCCAAAAGCGCAGGATTGCTTCAGGCCCTATTTTGGTTCTGGGGGGCAGGCTGAGCCTGTGGTTCATTCTTCTTCCTGATGGGAAAATGGAGTGACCTGTGCCTGTCCCAACACCTAGGGCTAGTCTCTCGTTGGTTCCCCGTCTTCCCGTTCATCCTCAGGACAAATTGCAACCTGTACGAAACAGGAGGTTAAAGGTGCTGATTCTCCAAGTAGGGAGATGGTTAGTCAAGCGGCTGGAATGGCGAACCCGAGCACAAGGAGAGGAGAAATGAGGTGCGTTTTAGAAACCTTTCCCGATCTCACGGCATACCATCTTTTGGGTTTCCCATGCATGTTTTGATGTAGGAAGATGCCCTTGTACCTGGAGATTTGAGACCCATGGGGTGGGTACACCGCGGTATTACTTTAAAGTATCTGCATTTGCTCACCCAACCTCACCAATCCTCTCAGCCCGAAGAGTGTCCAGCCTGATGTCTCATCCAGCTGTGGGTCTAGATATGGTCAATCCAGGTTGCATCAGAGACCCTGAACGGATTTTGTAAGAATTTCTCTCTCTTTCACTGTCTTTGTTTTGTGGGTTTTTTAAAGTAATTTGTGTTTAGAATGGGGCTTGGCTGCTTTTCCCTGCTGTGTTTATGCCGCTTTACACCCTCTTGATTCACTTGCAGATAGATATCAATACATAGGTTTTCAGATTCTTACTAGTCAGATATATTCTTGTGCGGTGACTAGGGGGTGTTGAGTCCAGTTCACTGAGCAGGGAGTAGGCCTTGTCTATTACATATTTGGCTTATGGAGCGGTGTCTGAGCTAATTTCAAACCCTTGTTTTATGCATCACCCCACCTCACCTTTCCCGTTAAGCAGCCATAGTGCGTCTTCTGAAGGTGTGACTCTGTTCTGTTTTGTAATTCAGTTCAAGTGTAGCGATTTTGACATTCCCTCTATAAGCGATATCTTAGGATAAGTGTCTTTTTCTGTGTGACTTATTTCACTTAGAATCATCGTACCTAAATCCACTCATCATGCTGCTATCTAGCCTTATGACATTGATTTCATGGCTGAGTGATATTCCATTGTGCCAAGTACCACCATTTCTTTATCCATTTTTCTCTTTCCTGGGATATTGAAGGTGTACCGAAGTGGAGGTTCTTGGAAACAGAGCAGCCGTAAAGTTTGGGGTGCCTGTGTCTTGTTGATTTTTAGTTTTCCCAATTTATACGCCCATGAGTGGAAGTACCCTATGCTCTCTAAGCTGTGTTTATTACTTGTTTCAGGACACACCGTACACTTCTCCAGAGTGCCTGTTGGCAATTTACATCCCGCCCATCAGCGTAGCAAGGCTCCCATGTCTCCATGGCCTGTCCTGCTTTTCTGGTTTTTACACTTTTTTCAGCATGGCCCTTTTGATCGAGGGCAAGACAGACATCTTTGTAGCGCTGATTTGCCCTTCCGGCTTGCTTGGTTGGCCAAAAAGGGCGTATGCGTTTTTTCCTGAATATATTCAGGAAAAAACGCATACGCCCTTTTTGGCCAAGGGCATCATTTTCAACGTTTTGCCGCTGTTCATGTGCTTTAAAGGCGAGTCGAATCTACCTCCTGAAATCTGTTTCCTGCAAATCTGCCTTGCTTTCAAATCCTCTTCGTTGCCTTCCCTCAATATATTTGTGGACGAGAGTTATCATTTATAACTCTGCACGTTTGTGAATTGCAGTGCCCCTGAGCTCCATTTGTCTACTCGCTTTTTTGGGAGCTGGCCGCAAAAGCGCAGGATTGCTTCAGGCCCTATTTTGGTTCTGGGGGGCAGGCTGAGCCTGTGGTTCATTCTTCTTCTTGATGGGAAAATGGAGTGACCTGTGCCTGTCCCAACACCTAGGGCTAGTCTCTCATTGGTTCCCCGTCTTCCCGTTCATCCTCAGGACAAATTACAACCTGTACGAAACAGGAGGTTAAAGGTGCTGATTCTCCAAGTAGGGAGATGGTTAGTCAAGCGGCTGGAATGTCGAACCCGAGCACAAGGAGAGGAGAAATGAGGTGCGTTTTAGAAACCTTTCCCGATCTCACGGCATACCATCTTCTGGGTTTCCCATGCATGTTTTGATGTAGGAAGATGCCCTTTTACCTGGAGATTTGAGACCCATGGGGTGGGTACCCCGCGGTATTACTTTAAAGTATCTGCATTTGCTCACCCAACCTCACCAATCCTCTCAGCCCCAAGAGTGTCCAGCCTGATGTCTCATCCAGCTGTGGGTCTAGATTTGGTCAATCCAGGTTGCATCAGAGACCCTGAACGGATTTTGTAAGAATTTCTCTCTCTTTCACTGTCTTTGTTTTGTGGGTTTTTTAAAGTAATTTATGTTTAGAATGGGGCTTCGCTGCTTTTCCCTGCTGTGTTTATGGCGCTTTACACCCTCTTGATTCACTTGCAGATAGATGTCAATACATAGGTTTTCAGATTCTTACTAGTCAGATATATTCTTGTGCGGTGACTAGGGGGTGTTAAGTCCAGTTCACTGAGCAGGGAGTAGGCCTTGTCTATTACATATTTGGCTTATGGAACGGTCTCTGAGCTAATTTCAAACCCTTGTTTTATGCATCACCCCACCTCACCTTTCCCGTTAAGCAGCCATAGTGTGTCTTCTAAAGGTGTGACTCTGTTCTGTTTTGTAATTCAGTTCAAGTGTAGCGATTTTGACATTCCCTCTATAAGCGATATCTTAGGATAAGTGTCTTTTTCTGTGTGACTTATTTCACTTAGAATCATCGTACCTAAATCCACTCATCATGCTGCTATCTAGCCTTATGACATTGATTTCATGGCTGAGTGATATTCCATTGTGCCAAGTACCACCATTTCTTTATCCATTTTTCTCTTTCCTGGGATATTGAAGGTGTACCGAAGTGGAGGTTCTTGGAAACTGAGCAGCCGTAAAGTTTGGGGTGCCTGTGTCTTGTTGATTTTTAGTTTTCCCAATTTATACGCCCATGAGTGGAAGTGCCCTATGCTCTCTAAGCTGTGTTTATTACTTGTTTCAGGACACACCGTACACTTCTGCAGAGTGCCTGTTGGCAATTTACATCCCGCCCATCAGGGTAGCAAGGCTCCCATGTCTCCGTGGCCTGTCCTGCTTTTCTGGTTTTTACACTTTTTTCAGCATGTCCCTTTTGATCGAGGGCAAGAGAGACATCTTTGTAGCGCTGATTTGCCCTTCCGGCTTGTTTGGTTGGCCAAAAAGGGCGTATGCGTTTTTTCCTGAATATATTCAGGAAAAAACGCATACGCCCTTTTTGGCCAAGGGCATCATTGTCAACGTTTTGCCGCTTTTCATGTGCTTTAAATCGAGTCGAATCTACCTCCTGAAATCTGTTTCCTGCAAATCTGCCTTGCTTTCAAATCCTCTTCGTTGCCTTCCCTCAATATATTTGTGGACGAGAGTTATCATTTATAACTCTGCACGTTTGTGAATTGCAGTGCCCCTGAGCTCCATTTGTCTACTCGCTTTTTTGGGAGATGTCCCCAAAAGCGCAGGATTGCTTCAGGCCCTATTTTGGTTCTGGGGGGCAGGCTGAGCCTGTGGTTCATTCTTCTTCCTGATGGGAAAATGGAGTGACCTGTGCCTGTCCCAACACCTAGGGCTAGTCTCTCGCTGGTTCCCCGTCTTCCCGTTCATCCTCAGGACAAATTGCAACCTGTACGAAACAGGAGGTTAAAGGTGCTGATTCTCCAAGTAGGGAGATGGTTAGTCAAGCGGCTGGAATGGCGAACCCGAGCACAAGGAGCGGAGAAATGAGGTGCGTTTTAGAAACCTTTCCCGATCTCACGGCATACCATCTTTTGGGTTTCCCATGCATGTTTTGATGTAGGAAGATGCCCTTGTACCTGGAGATTTGAGACCCATGGGGTGGGTACACTGCGGTATTACTTTAAAGTATCTGCATTTGCTCACCCAACCTCACCAATCCTCTCAGCCCGAAGAATGTCCAGCCTGATGTCTCATCAAGCTGTGGGTCTAGATATGGTCAATCCAGGTTGCATCAGCGACCCTGAACGGATTTTGTAACAATTTCTCTCTCTTTCACTGTCTTTGTTTTGTGGGTTTTTTAAAGTAATTTGTGTTTAGAATGGGGCTTGGCTGTTTTTCCCTGCTGTGTTTATGCCGCTTTACACCCTCTTGATTCACTTGCAGATAGATATCAATACATAGGTTTTCAGATTCTTACTAGTCAGATATATTCTTGTGCGGTGACTAGGGAGTGTTGAGTCCAGTTCACTGAGCAGGGAGTAGGCCTTGTCTATTACATATTTGGCTTATGGAGCGGTGTCTGAGCTAATTTCAAACCCTTGTTTTATGAATCACCCCACCTCACCTTTCCCGTTAAGCAGCCATAGTGTGTCTTCTGAAGGTGTGACTCTGTTCTGTTTTGTAATTCAGTTCAAGTGTAGCGATTTTGACATTCCCTCTATAAGCGATATCTTAGGATAAGTGTCTTTTTCTGTGTGACTTATTTCACTTAGAATCATCGTACCTAAATCCACTCATCATGCTGCTATCTAGCCTTATGACATTGATTTCATGGCTGAGTGATATTCCATTGTGCCAAGTACCACCATTTCTTTATCCATTTTTCTCTTTCCTGGGATATTGAAGGTGTACCGAAGTGAAGGTTCTTGGAAACAGAGAAGCCGTAAAGTTTGGGGTGCCTGTGTCTTGTTGATTTTTAGTTTTCCCAATTTATACGCCCATGAGTGGAAGTACCCTATGCTCTCTAAGCTGTGTTTATTACTTGTTTCAGGACACACCGTACACTTCTGCAGAGTGCCTGTTGGCAATTTACATCCCGCCCATCAGCGTAGCAAGGCTCCCATGTCTCCATGGCCTGTCCTGCTTTTCTATTTTTACACTTTTTTCAGCATGGCCCTTTTGACCGAGGGCAAGAGAGACTTCTTTGTAACACTGATTTGCCCTTCCGGCTTGCTTGGTTGGCCAAAAAGGGCGTATGCGTTTTTTCCTGAATATATTCAGGAAAAAACGCATACGCCCTTTTTGGCCAAGGGTATCATTGTCAACGTTTTGCCGCTTTTCATGTGCTTTAAATCGAGTCGAAACTACCTCCTGAAATCTGTTTCCTGCAAATCTGCCTTGCTTTCAAATCCTCTTCGTTGCCTTCTCTCAATATATTTGTGGACGAGAGTTACCTTTTATAACTCTGCTCGTTTGTGAATTGCAGTGCCCCTGAGCTCCATTTTTCTACTCGCTTTTTTGGGAGCTGGCCGCAAAAGCGCAGGATTGCTTCAGGCCCTATTTTGGTTCTGGGGGGCAGGCTGAGCCTGTGGTTCATTCTTCTTCCTGATGGGAAGATGGAGTGACCTGTGCCTGTCCCAACACCTAGGGCTAGTCTCTCGTTGGTTCCCCATCTTCCCGTTCATCCTCAGGACAAATTGCAACCTGTACGAAACAGGAGGTTAAAGGTGCTGATTCTCCAAGTAGGGAGATGGTTAGTCAAGCGGCTGGAATGGCGAACCCGAGCACAAGGAGAGGAGAAATGAGGTGCGTTTTAGAATCCTTTCCCAATCTCACGGCATACCGTCTTCTGGGTTTCCCATGCATGTTTTGATGTAGGAAGAGTCCCTTGTACCTGGAGATTTGAGACCCATGGGGTGGGTACACTGCGGTATTACTTTAAAGTATCTGCGTTTGCTCACCCAACCTCACCAATCCTCTCAGCCCCAAGAGTGTCCAGCCTTATGTCTCATCCAGCTGTGGGTCTAGATATGGTCAATCCAGGTTGCATCAGAGACCCTGAACGTATTTTGTAAGAATTTCTCTCTCTTTCACTGTCTTTGTTTTGTGGGTTTTTTAAAGTAATTTATGTTTAGAATGGGGCTTCACTGCTTTTCCCTGCTGTGTTTATGCTGCTTTACACCCTCTTGATTCACTTGCAGATAAATATCAATACATAGGTTTTCAGATTCTTACTAGTCAGATATATTCTTGTGCGGTGACTAGGGGGTGTTGAGTCCAGTTCACTGAGCAGGGAGTAGGCCTTGTCTATTACATATTTGGCTTATGGAGCGGTGTCTGAGCTAATTTCAAACCCTTGTTTTATGCATCACCCCACCTCACCTTTCCCGTTAAGCAGCCATAGTGTGTCTTCTGAAGGTGTGACTCTGTTCTGTTTTGTAATTCAGTTCAAGTGTAGCGATTTTGACATTCCCTCTATAAGCGATATCTTAGGATAAGTGTCTTTTTCTGTGTGACTTATTTCACTTAGAATCATCGTACCTAAATCCACTCATCATGCTGCTATCTAGCCTTATGACATTGATTTCATGGCTGAGTGATATTCCATTGTGCCAAGTACCACCATTTCTTTATCCATTTTTCTCTTTCCTGGGATATTGAAGGTGTACCGAAGTGGAGATTCTTGGAAACAGAGCAGCCATGAAGTTTGGGGTGCCTGTGTCTTGTTGATTTTTAGTTTTCCCAATTTATACGCCCATGAGTGGAAGTGCCCTATGCTCTCTAAGCTGTGTTTATTACTTGTTTCAGGACACACCGTACACTTCTGCAGAGTGCCTGTTGGCAATTTACATCCCGCCCATCAGCGTAGCAAGGCTCCCATGTCTCCATGGCCTGTCCTGCTTTTCTGTTTTTACACTTTTTTTAGCATGGCCCTTTTGACCGAGGGCAAGAGAGACTTCTTTGTAACACTGATTTGCCCTTCCGGCTTGCTTGGTTGGCCAAAAAGGGCGTATGCGTTTTTTCCTGAATATATTCAGGAAAAAACGCATACGCCCTTTTTGGCCAAGGGTATCATTGTCAACGTTTTGCCGCTTTTCATGTGCTTTAAATCGAGTCGAAACTACCTCCTGAAATCTGTTTCCTGCAAATCTGCCTTGCTTTCAAATCCTCTTCGTTGCCTTCTCTCAATATATTTGTGGACGAGAGTTACCTTTTATAACTCTGCTCGTTTGTGAATTGCAGTGCCCCTGAGCTCCATTTTTCTACTCGCTTTTTTGGGAGCTGGCCGCAAAAGCGCAGGATTGCTTCAGGCCCTATTTTGGTTCTGGGGGGCAGGCTGAGCCTGTGGTTCATTCTTCTTCCTGATGGGAAGATGGAGTAACCTGTGCCTGTCCCAACACCTAGGGCTAGTCTCTCGTTGGTTCCCCATCTTCCCGTTCATCCTCAGGACAAATTGCAACCTGTACGAAACAGGAGGTTAAAGGTGCTGATTCTCCAAGTAGGGAGATGGTTACTCAAGCGGCTGGAATGGCGAACCCGAGCACAAGGAGAGGAGAAATGAGGTGCGTTTTAGAAACCTTTCCCAATCTCACGGCATACCGTCTTCTGGGTTTCCCATGCAGGTTTTGATGTAGGAAGAGTCCCTTGTACCTGGAGATTTGAGACCCATGGGGTGGGTACACTGCGGTATTACTTTAAAGTATCTGCGTTTGCTCACCCAACCTCACCAATCCTCTCAGCCCCAAGAGTGTCCAGCCTTATGTCTCATCCAGCTGTGGGTCTAGATATGGTTAATCCAGGTTGCATCAGAGACCCTGAACGGATTTTGTACGAATTTCTCTCTCTTTCACTGTCTTTGTTTTGTGGGTTTTTTAAAGTAATTTATGTTTAGAATGGGGCTTGGCTGCTTTTCCCTGCTGTGTTTATGCCGCTTTACACCCTCTTCATTCACTTGCAGAGAGATATCGATACATAGGTTTTCAGATTCTTACTAGTCAGATATATTCTTGTGCGGTGACTAGGGGGTGTTGAGTCCAGTTCACTGAGCAGGGAGTATTCCTTGTCTATTACATATTTGGCTTATGGAACGGTCTCTGAGCTAATTTCAAACCCTTGTTTTATGCATCACCCCACCTCACCTTTCCCGTTAAGCAGCCATAGTGTGTCTTCTAAAGGTGTGACTCTGTTCTGTTTTGTAATTCAGTTCAAGTGTAGCGATTTTGACATTCCCTCTATAAGCGATATCTTAGGATAAGTGTCTTTTTCTGTGTGACTTATTTCACTTAGAATCATCGTACCTAAATCCACTCATCATGCTGCTATCTAGCCTTATGACATTGATTTCATGGCTGAGTGATATTCCATTGTGCCAAGTACCACCATTTCTTTATCCATTTTTCTCTTTCCTGGGATATTGAAGGTGTACCGAAGTGAAGGTTCTTGGAAACAGAGCAGCCGTAAAGTTTGGGGTGCCTGTGTCTTGTTGATTTTTAGTTTTCCCAATTTATACGCCCATGAGTGGAAGTGCCCTATGCTCTCTAAGCTGTGTTTATTACTTGTTTCAGGACACACCGTACACTTCTCCAGAGTGCCTGTTGGCAATTTACATCCCGCTCATCAGGGTAGCAAGGCTCCCATGTCTCCGTGGCCTGTCCTGCTTTTCTGGTTTTTACACTTTTTTCAGCATGTCCCTTTTGATCGAGGGCAAGAGAGACATCTTTGTAGCGCTGATTTGCCCTTCCGGCTTGTTTGGTTGGCCAAAAAGGGCGTATGCGTTTTTTCCTGAATATATTCAGGAAAAAACGCATACGCCCTTTTTGGCCAAGGGCATCATTGTCAACGTTTTGCCGCTGTTCATGTGCTTTAAATCGAGTCGAATCTACCTCCTGAAATCTGTTTCCTGCAAATCTGCCTTGCTTTCAAATCCTCTTCGTTGCCTTCCTTCAATATATTTGAGGACGAGAGTTCTCATTTATAACTCTGCACGTTTGTGAATTGCAGTGCCCCTGAGCTCCATTTGTCTACTCGCTTTTTTGGGAGATGTCCCCAAAAGCGCAGGATTGCTTCAGGCCCTATTTTGGTTCTGGGGGGCAGGCTGAGCCTGTGGTTCATTCTTCTTCCTGATGGGAAAATGGAGTGACCTGTGCCTGTCCCAACACCTAGGGCTAGTCTCTCGCTGGTTCCCCGTCTTCCCGTTCATCCTCAGGACAAATTGCAACCTGTACGAAACAGGAGGTTAAAGGTGCTGATTCTCCAAGTAGGGAGATGGTTAGTCAAGCGGCTGGAATGGCGAACCCGAGCACAAGGAGCGGAGAAATGAGGTGCGTTTTAGAAACCTTTCCCGATCTCACGGCATACCATCTTTTGGGTTTCCCATGCATGTTTTGATGTAGGAAGATGCCCTTGTACCTGGAGATTTGAGACCCATGGGGTGGGTACACTGCGGTATTACTTTAAAGTATCTGCATTTGCTCACCCAACCTCACCAATCCTCTCAGCCCGAAGAGTGTCCAGCCTGATGTCTCATCAAGCTGTGGGTCTAGATATGGTCAATCCAGGTTGCATCAGAGACCCTGAACGGATTTTGTAAGAATTTCTCTCTCTTTCACTGTCTTTGTTTTGTGGGTTTTTTAAAGTAATTTGTGTTTAGAATGGGGCTTGGCTGTTTTTCCCTGCTGTGTTTATGCCGCTTTACACCCTCTTGATTCACTTGCAGATAGATATCAATACATAGGTTTTCAAATTCTTACTAGTCAGATATATTCTTGTGCGGTGACTAGGGAGTGTTGAGTCCAGTTCACTGAGCAGGGAGTAGGCCTTGTCTATTACATATTTGGCTTATGGAGCGGTGTCTGAGCTAATTTCAAACCCTTGTTTTATGCATCACCCCACCTCACCTTTCCCGTTAAGCAGCCATAGTGTGTCTTCTGAAGGTGTGACTCTGTTCTGTTTTGTAATTCAGTTCAAGTGTAGCGATTTTGACATTCCCTCTATAAGCGATATCTTAGGATAAGTGTCTTTTTCTGTGTGACTTATTTCACTTAGAATCATCGTACCTAAATCCACTCATCATGCTGCTATCTAGCCTTATGACATTGATTTCATGGCTGAGTGATATTCCATTGTGCCAAGTACCACCATTTCTTTATCCATTTTTCTCTTTCCTGGGATATTGAAGGTGTACCGAAGTGAAGGTTCTTGGAAACAGAGCAGCCATGAAGTTTGGGGTGCCTGTGTCTTGTTGATTTTTAGTTTTCCCAATTTATACGCCCATGAGTGGAAGTACCCTATGCTCTCTAAGCTGTGTTTATTACTTGTTTCAGGACACACCGTACACTTCTCCAGAGTGCCTGTTGGCAATTTACATCCCGCCCATCAGCGTAGCAAGGCTCCCATGTCTCCATGGCCTGTCCTGCTTTTCTGTTTTTACACTTTTTTCAGCATGGCCGTTTTGACCGAGGGCAAGAGAGACTTCTTTGTAACACTGATTTGCCCTTCCGGCTTCCTTGGTTGGCCAAAAAGGGCGTATGCGTTTTTTCCTGAATATATTCAGGAAAAAACGCATACGCCCTTTTTGGCCAAGGGTATCATTGTCAACGTTTTGCCGCTTTTCATGTGCTTTAAATCGAGTCGAAACTACCTCCTGAAATCTGTTTCCTGCAAATCTGCCTTGCTTTCAAATCCTCTTCGTTGCCTTCTCTCAATATATTTGTGGACGAGAGTTACCTTTTATAACTCTGCTCGTTTGTGAATTGCAGTGCCCCTGAGCTCCATTTTTCTACTCGCTTTTTTGGGAGCTGGCCGCAAAAGCGCAGGATTGCTTCAGGCCCTATTTTGGTTCTGGGGGGCAGGCTGAGCCTGTGGTTCATTCTTCTTCCTGATGGGAAAATGGAGTGACCTGTGCCTGTCCCAACACCTAGGGCTAGTCTCTCGTTGGTTCCCCATCTTCCCGTTCATCCTCAGGACAAATTGCAACCTGTACGAAACAGGAGGTTAAAGGTGCTGATTCTCCAAGTAGGGAGATGGTTAGTCAAGCGGCTGGAATGGCGAACCCGAGCACAAGGAGAGGAGAAATGAGGTGCGTTTTAGAAACCTTTCCCAATCTCACGGCATACCGTCTTCTGGGTTTCCCATGCATGTTTTGATGTAGGAAGAGTCCCTTGTACCTGGAGATTTGAGACCCATGGGGTGGGTACACTGCAGTATTACTTTAAAGTATCTGCGTTTGCTCACCCAACCTCACCAATCCTCTCAGCCCCAAGAGTGTCCAGCCTTATGTCTCATCCAGCTGTGGGTCTAGATATGGTTAATCCAGGTTGCATCAGAGACCCTGAACGGATTTTGTACGAATTTCTCTCTCTTTCACTGTCTTTGTTTTGTGGGTTTTTTAAAGTAATTTATGTTTAGAATGGGGCTTGGCTGCTTTTCCCTGCTGTGTTTATGCCGCTTTACACCCTCTTCATTCACTTGCAGAGAGATATCGATACATAGGTTTTCAGATTCTTACTAGTCAGATATATTCTTGTGCGGTGACTAGGGGATGTTGAGTCCAGTTCACTGAGCAGGGAGTATTCCTTGTCTATTACATATTTGGCTTATGGAACGGTCTCTGAGCTAATTTCAAACCCTTGTTTTATGCATCACCCCACCTCACCTTTCCCGTTAAGCAGCCATAGTGTGTCTTCTAAAGGTGTGACTCTGTTCTGTTTTGTAATTCAGTTCAAGTGTAGCGATTTTGACATTCCCTCTATAAGCGATATCTTAGGATAAGTGTCTTTTTCTGTGTGACTTATTTCACTTAGAATCATCGTACCTAAATCCACTCATCATGCTGCTATCTAGCCTTATGACATTGATTTCATGGCTGAGTGATATTCCATTGTGCCAAGTACCACCATTTCTTTATCCATTTTTCTCTTTCCTGGGATATTGAAGGTGTACCGAAGTGGAGGTTCTTGGAAACAGAGCAGCCGTAAAGTTTGGGGTGCCTGTGTCTTGTTGATTTTTAGTTTTCCCAATTTATACGCCCATGAGTGGAAGTACCCTATGCTCTCTAAGCTGTGTTTATTACTTTTTTCAGGACACACCGTACACTTCTCCAGAGTGCCTGTTGGCAATTTACATCCCGCCCATCAGCGTAGCAAGGCTCCCATGTCTCCATGGCCTGTCCTGCTTTTCTGGTTTTTACACTTTTTTCAGCATGGCCCTTTTGATCGAGGGCAAGACAGACATCTTTGTAGCGCTGATTTGCCCTTCCGGCTTGCTTGGTTGGCCAAAAAGGGCGTATGCGTTTTTTCCTGAATATATTCAGGAAAAAACGCATACGCCCTTTTTGGCCAAGGGCATCATTGTCAACGTTTTGCCGCTGTTCATGTGCTTTAAAGGCGAGTCGAATCTACCTCCTGAAATCTGTTTCCTGCAAATCTGCCTTGCTTTCAAATCCTCTTCGTTGCCTTCCCTCAATATATTTGTGGACGAGAGTTATCATTTATAACTCTGCACGTTTGTGAATTGCAGTGCCCCTGAGCTCCATTTGTCTACTCGCTTTTTTGGGAGATGGCCGCAAAAGCGCAGGATTGCTTCAGGCCCTATTTTGGTTCTGGGGGGCAGGCTGAGCCTGTGGTTCATTCTTCTTCTTGATGGGAAAATGGAGTGACCTGTGCCTGTCCCAACACCTAGGGCTAGTCTCTCGTTGGTTCCCCGTCTTCCCGTTCATCCTCAGGACAAATTACAACCTGTACGAAACAGGAGGTTAAAGGTGCTGATTCTCCAAGTAGGGAGATGGTTAGTCAAGCGGCTGGAATGGCGAACCCGAGCACAAGGAGAGGAGAAATGAGGTGCGTTTTAGAAACCTTTCCCGATCTCACGGCATACCGTCTTCTGGGTTTCCCATGCAAAACTTCTGGGTTTTGATGTAGGAAGAGTCCCTTGTACCTGGAGATTTGAGACCCATGGGGTGGGTACACTGCGGTATTACTTTAAAGTATCTGCGTTTGCTCACCCAACCTCACCAATCCTCTCAGCCCCAAGAGTGTCCAGCCTTATGTCTCATCCAGCTGTGGGTCTAGATATGGTTAATCCAGGTTGCATCAGAGACCCTGAACGGATTTTGTACGAATTTCTCTCTCTTTCACTGTCTTTGTTTTGTGGGTTTTTTAAAGTAATTTATGTTTAGAATGGGGCTTGGCTGCTTTTCTCTGCTGTGTTTAAGCCGCTTTACACCCTCTTCATTCACTTGCAGAGAGATATCGATACATAGGTTTTCAGATTCTTACTAGTCAGATATATTCTTGTGCGGTGACTAGGGGGTGTTGAGTCCAGTTCACTGAGCAGGGAGTATTCCTTGTCTATTACATATTTGGCTTATGGAACGGTCTCTGAGCTAATTTCAAACCCTTGTTTTATGCATCACCCCACCTCACCTTTCCCGTTAAGCAGCCATAGTGTGTCTTCTAAAGGTGTGACTCTGTTCTGTTTTGTAATTCAGTTCAAGTGTAGCGATTTTGACATTCCCTCTATAAGCGATATCTTAGGATAAGTGTCTTTTTCTGTGTGACTTATTTCACTTAGAATCATCGTACCTAAATCCACTCATCATGCTGCTATCTAGCCTTATGACATTGATTTCATGGCTGAGTGATATTCCATTGTGCCAAGTACCACCATTTCTTTATCCATTTTTCTCTTTCCTGGGATATTGAAGGTGTACCGAAGTGGAGGTTCTTGGAAACAGTGCAGCCATGAAGTTTGGGGTGCCTGTGTCTTGTTGATTTTTAGTTTTCCCAATTTATACGCCCATGAGTGGAAGTGCCCTATGCTCTCTAAGCTGTGTTTATTACTTGTTTCAGGACACACCGTACACTTCTGCAGAGTGCCTGTTGGCAATTTACATCCCGCCCCTCAGCGTAGCAAGGCTCCCATGTCTCCATGGCCTGTCCTGCTTTTCTGTTTTTACACTTTTTTCAGCATGGACCTTTTGACCGAGGGCAAGAGAGACTTCTTTGTAGCACTGATTAGCCCTTCCGGCTTGCTTGGTTGGCCAAAAAGGGCGTATGCGTTTTTTCCTGAATATATTCAGGAAAAAACGCATACGCCCTTTTTGGCCAAGGGCATCATTTTCAACGTTTTGCCGCTGTTCATGTGCTTTAAAGGCGAGTCGAATCTACCTCCTGAAATCTGTTTCCTGCAAATCTGCCTTGCTTTCAAATCCTCTTCGTAGCCTTCCCTCAATATATTTGTGGACGAGAGTTATCATTTATAACTCTGCACGTTTGTGAATTGCAGTGCCCCTGAGCTCCATTTGTCTACTCGCTTTTTTGGGAGATGGCCGCAAAAGCGCAGGATTGCTTCAGGCCCTATTTTGGTTCTGGGGGGCAGGCTGAGCCTGTGGTTCATTCTTCTTCTTGATGGGAAAATGGAGTGACCTGTGCCTGTCCCAACACCTAGGGCTAGTCTCTCGTTGGTTCCCCGTCTTCCCGTTCATCCTCAGGACAAATTACAACCTGTACGAAACAGGAGGTTAAAGGTGCTGATTCTCCAAGTAGGGAGATGGTTAGTCAAGCGGCTGGAATGGCGAACCCGAGCACAAGGAGAGGAGAAATGAGGTGCGTTTTAGAAACCTTTCCCGATCTCACGGCACACCATCTTCTCGGTTTCCCATGCATGTTTTGATGTAGGAAGATGCCCTTTTACCTGGAGATTTGAGACCCATGGGGTGGGAACCCCCGGTATTATTTAAAGTATCTGCATTTGCTCACCCAACCTCACCAATCCTCTCAGCCCCAAGAGTGTCCAGCCTGATATCTCATCCAGCTGTGGGTCTAGATATGGTCAATCCAGGTTGCATCAGAGACCCTGAACGGATTTTGTAAGAATTTCTCTCTCTTTCACTGTCTTTGTTTTGTGGGTTTTTTAAAGTAATTTATGTTTAGAATGGGGCCTCGCTGCTTTTCCCTGCTGTGTTTATGGCGCTTTACACCCTCTTGATTCACTTGCAGATAGATGTCAATACATAGGTTTTCAGATTCTTACTAGTCAGATATATTCTTGTGCGGTGACTAGGGGGTGTTGAGTCCAGTTCACTGAGCAGGGAGTAGGCCTTGTCTATTACATATTTGGCTTATGGAACGGTCTCTGAGCTAATTTCAACCCCTTGTTTTATGCATCACCCCACCTCAACTTTCCCGTTAAGCAGCCATAGTGTGTCTTCTGAAGGTGTGACTCTGTTCTGTTTTGTAATTCAGTTCAAGTGTAGCGATTTTGACATTCCCTCTATAAGCGATATCTTAGGATAAGTGTCTTTTTCTGTGTGACTTATTTCACTTAGAATCATCGTACCTAAATCCACTCATCATGCTGCTATCTAGCCTTATGACATTGATTTCATGGCTGAGTGATATTCCATTGCGCCAAGTACCACCATTTCTTTATCCATTTTTCTCTTTCCTGGGATATTGAAGGTGTACCGAAGTGGAGGTTCTTGGAAACAGAGCAGCCATGAAGTTTGGGGTGCCTGTGTCTTGTTGATTTTTAGTTTTCCCAATTTATACGCCCATGAGTGGAAGTGCCCTATGCTCTCTAAGCTGTGTTTATTACTTGTTTCAGGACACACCGTACACTTCTCCAGAGTGCCTGTTGGCAATTTACATCCCACCCATCAGCGTAGCAAGGCTCCCATGTCTCCATGGCCTGTCCTGCTTTTCTGTTTTTACACTTTTTTCAGCATGGCCCTTTTGACCGAGGGCAAGAGAGACTTCTTTGTAGCACTTACTTGCCCTTCCGGCTTGCTTGGTTGGCCAAAAAGGGCGTATGCGTTTTTTCCTGAATATATTCAGGAAAAAACGCATACGCCCTTTTTGGCCAAGGGTATCATTGTCAACGTTTTGCCGCTTTTCATGTGCTTTAAATCGAGTCGAATCTACCTCCTGAAATCTGTTTCCTGCAAATCTGCCTTGCTTTCAAATCCTCTTCGTTGCCTTCCCTCAATATATTTGTGGACGAGAGTTATCTTTTATAACTCTGCTCGTTTGTGAATTGCAGTGCCCCTGAGCTCCATATTTCTACTCGCTTTTTTGGGAGCTGGCCTCAAAAGCGCAGGATTGCTTCAGGCCCTATTTTGGTTCTGGGGGGCAGGCTGAGCCTGTGGTTCATTCTTCTTCCTGATGGGAAAATGGAGTGACCTGTGCCTGTCCCAACACCTAGGGCTAGTCTCTCGTTGGTTCCCCGTCTTCCCGTTCATCCTCAGGACAAATTGCAACCTGTACGAAACAGGAGGTTAAAGGTGCTGATTCTCCAAGTAGGGAGATGGTTAGTCAAGCGGCTGGAATGGCGAACCCGAGCACAAGGAGAGGAGAAATTAGGTGCGTTTTAGAAACCTTTCCCGATCTCACGGCATACCATCTTTTGGGTTTCCCATGCATGTTTTGATGTAGGAAGATGCCCTTGTACCTGGAGATTTGAGACCCATGGGGTGGGTACACCGCGGTATTACTTTAAAGTATCTGCATTTGCTCACCCAACCTCACCAATCCTCTCAGCCCGAAGAGTGTCCAGCCTGATGTCTCATCCAGCTGTGGGTCTAGATATGGTCAATCCAGGTTGCATCAGAGACCCTGAACGGATTTTGTAAGAATTTCTCTCTCTTTCACTGTCTTTGTTTTGTGGGTTTTTTAAAGTAATTTGTGTTTAGAATGGGGCTTGGCTGCTTTTCCCTGCTGTGTTTATGCCGCTTTACACCCTCTTGATTCACTTGCAGATAGATATCAATACATAGGTTTTCAGATTCTTACTAGTCAGATATATTCTTGTGCGGTGACTAGGGGGTGTTGAGTCCAGTTCACTGAGCAGGGAGTAGGCCTTGTCTATTACATATTTGGCTTATGGAGTGGTGTCTGAGCTAATTTCAAACCCTTGTTTTATGCATCACCCCACCTCACCTTTCCCGTTAAGCAGCCATAGTGTGTCTTCTGAAGGTGTGACTCTGTTCTGTTTTGTAATTCAGTTCAAGTGTAGCGATTTTGACATTCCCTCTATAAGCGATATCTTAGGATAAGTGTCTTTTTCTGTGTGACTTATTTCACTTAGAATCATCGTACCTAAATCCACTCATCATGCTGCTATCTAGCCTTATGACATTGATTTCATGGCTGAGTGATATTCCATTGTGCCAAGTACCACCATTTCTTTATCCATTTTTCTCTTTCCTGGGATATTGAAGGTGTACCGAAGTGAAGGTTCTTGGAAACAGAGCAGCCGTAAAGTTTGGGGTGCCTGTGTCTTGTTGATTTTTAGTGTTCCCAATTTATACGCCCATGAGTGGAAGTGCCCTATGCTCTCTAAGCTGTGATTATTACTTGTTTCAAGACACACCGTACACTTCTCCAGAGTGCCTGTTGGCAATTTACATCCCGCCCATCAGTGTAGCAAGGCTCCCATGTCTCCATGGCCTGTCCTGCTTTTCTGATTTTTACACTTTTTTCAGCATGGCCCTTTTGATCGAGGGCAAGACAGACATCTTTGTAGCGCTGATTTGCCCTTCCGGCTTGCTTGGTTGGCCAAAAAGGGCGTATGCGTTTTTTCCTGAATATATTCAGGAAAAAACGCATACGCCCTTTTTGGCCAAGGGCATCATTTTCAACGTTTTGCCGCTTTTCATGTGCTTTAAAGGCGAGTCAAATCTACCTCCTGAAATCTGTTTCCTGCAAATCTGCCTTGCTTTCAAATCCTCTTCGTTGCCTTCCCTCAATATATTTGTGGACGAGAGTTATCATTTATAACTCTGCACGTTTGTGAATTGCAGTGCCCCTGAGCTCCATTTGTCTACTCGCTTTTTTGGGAGATGGCCGCAAAAGCGCAGGATTGCTTCAGGCCCTATTTTGGTTCTGGGGGGCAGGCTGAGCCTGTGGTTCATTCTTCTTCTTGATGGGAAAATGGAGTGACCTGTGCCTGTCCCAACACCTAGGGCTAGTCTCTCGTTGGTTCCCCGTCTTCCCGTTCATCCTCAGGACAAATTACAACCTGTACGAAACAGGAGGTTAAAGGTGCTGATTCTCCAAGTAGGGAGATGGTTAGTCAAGCGGCTGGAATGGCGAACCCGAGCACAAGGAGAGGAGAAATGAGGTGCGTTTTAGAAACCTTTCCCGATCTCACGGCATACCATCTTCTCGGTTTCCCATGCATGTTTTGATGTAGGAAGATGCCCTTTTACCTGGAGATTTGAGACCCATGGGGTGGGAACCCCCGGTATTATTTAAAGTATCTGCATTTGCTCACCCAACCTCACCAATCCTCTCAGCCCCAAGAGTGTCCAGCCTGATGTCTCATCCAGCTGTGGGTCTAGATATGGTCAATCCAGGTTGCATCAGAGACCCTGAACGGATTTTGTAAGAATTTCTCTCTCTTTCACTGTCTTTGTTTTTTGGGTTTTTTAAAGTAATTTATGTTTAGAATGGGGCCTCGCTGCTTTTCCCTGCTGTGTTTATGGCGCTTTACACCCTCTTGATTCACTTGCAGATAGATGTCAATACATAGGTTTTCAGATTCTTACTAGTCAGATATATTCTTGTGCGGTGACTAGGGGGTGTTAAGTCCAGTTCACTGAGCAGGGAGTAGGCCTTGTCTATTACATATTTGGCTTATGGAACGGTCTCTGAGCTAATTTCAAACCCTTGTTTTATGCATCACCCCACCTCACCTTTCCCGTTAAGCAGCCATAGTGTGTCTTCTAAAGGTGTGACTCTGTTCTGTTTTGTAATTCAGTTCAAGTGTAGCGATTTTGACATTCCCTCTATAAGCGATATCTTAGGATAAGTGTCTTTTTCTGTGTGACTTATTTCACTTAGAATCATCGTACCTAAATCCACTCATCATGCTGCTATCTAGCCTTATGACATTGATTTCATGGCTGAGTGATATTCCATTGCGCCAAGTACCACCATTTCTTTATCCATTTTTCTCTTTCCTGGGATATTGAAGGTGTACCGAAGTGGAGGTTCTTGGAAACAGAGCAGCCATGAAGTTTGGGGTGCCTGTGTCTTGTTGATTTTTAGTTTTCCCAATTTATACGCCCATGAGTGGAAGTGCCCTATGCTCTCTAAGCTGTGTTTATTACTTGTTTCAGGACACACCGTACACTTCTCCAGAGTGCCTGTTGGCAATTTACATCCCACCCATCAGCGTAGCAAGGCTCCCATGTCTCCATGGCCTGTCCTGCTTTTCTGTTTTTACACTTTTTTCAGCATGGCCCTTTTGACCGAGGGCAAGAGAGACTTCTTTGTATCACTGACTTGCCCTTCCGGCTTGCTTGGTTGGCCAAAAAGGGCGTATGCGTTTTTTCCTGAATATATTCAGGAAAAAACGCATACGCCCTTTTTGGCCAAGGGTATCATTGTCAACGTTTTGCCGCTTTTCATGTGCTTTAAATCGAGTCGAATCTAACTCCTGAAATCTGTTTCCTGCAAATCTGCCTTGCTTTCAAATCCTCTTCGTTGCCTTCCCTCAATATATTTTTGGACGAGAGTTATCTTTTATAACTCTGCACGTTTGTGAATTGCAGTGCCCCTGAGCTCCATTTGTCTACTCGCTTTTTTGGGAGCTGGCCGCAAAAGCGCAGGATTGCTTCAGGCCCTATTTTGGTTCTGGGGGGCAGGCTGAGCCTGTGGTTCATTCTTCTTCTTGATGGGAAAATGGAGTGACCTGTGCCTGTCCCAACACCTAGGGCTAGTCTCTCGTTGGTTCCCCGTCTTCCCGTTCATCCTCAGGACAAATTACAACCTGTACGAAACAGGAGGTTAAAGGTGCTGATTCTCCAAGTAGGGAGATGGTTAGTCAAGCGGCTGGAATGGCGAACCCGAGCACAAGGAGAGGAGAAATGAGGTGCGTTTTAGAAACCTTTCCCGATCTCACGGCATACCATCTTCTCGGTTTCCCATGCATGTTTTGATGTAGGAAGATGCCCTTTTACCTGGAGATTTGAGACCCATGGGGTGGGAACCCCCGGTATTATTTAAAGTATCTGCATTTGCTCACCCAACCTCACCAATCCTCTCAGCCCCAAGAGTGTCCAGCCTGATGTCTCATCCAGCTGTGGGTCTAGATATGGTCAATCCAGGTTGCATCAGAGACCCTGAACGGATTTTGTAAGAATTTCTCTCTCTTTCACTGTCTTTGTTTTGTGGGTTTTTTAAAGTAATTTATGTTTAGAATGGGGCCTCGCTGCTTTTCCCTGCTGTGTTTATGGCGCTTTACACCCTCTTGATTCACTTGCAGATAGATGTCAATACATAGGTTTTCAGATTCTTACTAGTCAGATATATTCTTGTGCGGTGACTAGGGGGTGTTAAGTCCAGTTCACTGAGCAGGGAGTAGGCCTTGTCTATTACATATTTGGCTTATGGAACGGTCTCTGAGCTAATTTCAAACCCTTGTTTTATGCATCACCCCACGTCACCTTTCCCGTTAAGCAGCCATAGTGTGTCTTCTAAAGGTGTGACTCTGTTCTGTTTTGTAATTCAGTTCAAGTGTAGCGCTTTTGACATTCCCTCTATAAGCGATATCTTAGGATAAGTGTCTTTTTCTGTGTGACTTATTTCACTTAGAATCATCGTACCTAAATCCACTCATCATGCTGCTATCTAGCCTTATGACATTGATTTCATGGCTGAGTGATATTCCATTGCGCCAAGTACCACCATTTCTTTATCCATTTTTCTCTTTCCTGGGATATTGAAGGTGTACCGAAGTGGAGGTTCTTGGAAACAGAGCAGCCATGAAGTTTGGGGTGCCTGTGTCTTGTTGATTTTTAGTTTTCCCAATTTATACGCCCATGAGTGGAAGTGCCCTATGCTCTCTAAGCTGTGTTTATTACTTGTTTCAGGACACACCGTACACTTCTCCAGAGTGCCTGTTGGCAATTTACATCCCACCCATCAGCGTAGCAAGGCTCCCATGTCTCCATGGCCTGTCCTGCTTTTCTGTTTTTACACTTTTTTCAGCATGGCCCTTTTGACCGAGGGCAAGAGAGACTTCTTTGTAGC
The DNA here is from genome assembly GCF_028564815.1 of Eubalaena glacialis. NCBI lineage: Eukaryota > Metazoa > Chordata > Mammalia > Artiodactyla > Balaenidae > Eubalaena > Eubalaena glacialis. Next base: position 131,020,184 of record NC_083720.1, on the reverse strand, counting down.
ACTGACTTGCCCTTCCGGCTTGCTTGGTTGGCCAAAAAGGGCGTATGCGTTTTTTCCTGAATATATTCAGGAAAAAACGCATACGCCCTTTTTGGCCAAGGGTATCATTGTCAACGTTTTGCCGCTTTTCATGTGCTTTAAATCGAGTCGAATCTACCTCCTGAAATCTGTTTCCTGCAAATCTGCCTTGCTTTCAAATCCTCTTCGTTGCCTTCCCTCAATATATTTGTGGACGAGAGTTATCATTCATAACTCTGCTCGTTTGTGAATTGCAGTGCCCCTGAGCTCCATATTTCTACTCGCTTTTTTGGGAGCTGGCCTCAAAAGCGCAGGATTGCTTCAGGCCCTATTTTGGTTCTGGGGGGCAGGCTGAGCCTGTGGTTCATTCTTCTTCCTGATGGGAAAATTGAGTGACCTGTGCCTGTCCCAACACCTAGGGCTAGTCTCTCGTTGGTTCCCCATCTTCCCGTTCATCCTCAGGACAAATTGCAACCTGTACGAAACAGGAGGTTAAAGGTGCTGATTCTCCAAGTAGGGAGATGGTTAGTCAAGCGGCTGGAATGGCGAACCCGAGCACAAGGAGAGGAGAAATGAGGTGCGTTTTAGAAACCTTTCCCGATCTCACGGCATACCATCTTTTGGGTTTCCCATGCATGTTTTGATGTAGGAAGATGCCCTTGTACCTGGAGATTTGAGACCCATGGGGTGGGTACACCGCGGTATTACTTTAAAGTATCTGCATTTGCTCACCCAACCTCACCAATCCTCTCAGCCCGAAGAGTGTCCAGCCTGATGTCTCATCCAGCTGTGGGTCTAGATATGGTCAATCCAGGTTGCATCAGAGACCCTGAACGGATTTTGTAAGAATTTCTCTCTCTTTCACTGTCTTTGTTTTGTGGGTTTTTTAAAGTAATTTGTGTTTAGAATGGGGCTTGGCTGCTTTTCCCTGCTGTGTTTATGCCGCTTTACACCCTCTTGATTCACTTGCAGATAGATATCAATACATAGGTTTTCAGATTCTTACTAGTCAGATATATTCTTGTGCGGTGACTAGGGGGTGTTGAGTCCAGTTCACTGAGCAGGGAGTAGGCCTTGTCTATTACATATTTGGCTTATGGAGTGGTGTCTGAGCTAATTTCAAACCCTTGTTTTATGCATCACCCCACCTCACCTTTCCCGTTAAGCAGCCATAGTGTGTCTTCTGAAGGTGTGACTCTGTTCTGTTTTGTAATTCAGTTCAAGTGTAGCGATTTTGACATTCCCTCTATAAGCGATATCTTAGGATAAGTGTCTTTTTCTGTGTGACTTATTTCACTTAGAATCATCGTACCTAAATCCACTCATCATGCTGCTATCTAGCCTTATGACATTGATTTCATGGCTGAGTGATATTCCATTGTGCCAAGTACCACCATTTCTTTATCCATTTTTCTCTTTCCTGGGATATTGAAGGTGTACCGAAGTGAAGGTTCTTGGAAACAGAGCAGCCGTAAAGTTTGGGGTGCCTGTGTCTTGTTGATTTTTAGTGTTCCCAATTTATACGCCCATGAGTGGAAGTGCCCTATGCTCTCTAAGCTGTGATTATTACTTGTTTCAAGACACACCGTACACTTCTCCAGAGTGCCTGTTGGCAATTTACATCCCGCCCATCAGTGTAGCAAGGCTCCCATGTCTCCATGGCCTGTCCTGCTTTTCTGATTTTTACACTTTTTTCAGCATGGCCCTTTTGATCGAGGGCAAGACAGACATCTTTGTAGCGCTGATTTGCCCTTCCGGCTTGCTTGGTTGGCCAAAAAGGGCGTATGCGTTTTTTCCTGAATATATTCAGGAAAAAACGCATACGCCCTTTTTGGCCAAGGGTATCATTGTCAACGTTTTGCCGCTTTTCATGTGCTTTAAATCGAGTCGAATCTACCTCCTGAAATCTGTTTCCTGCAAATCTGCCTTGCTTTCAAATCCTCTTCGTTGCCTTACCTCAATATATTTGTGGACGAGAGTTATCATTCATAACTCTGCTCGTTTGTGAATTGCAGTGCCCCTGAGCTCCATATTTCTACTCGCTTTTTTGGGAGCTGGCCTCAAAAGCGCAGGATTGCTTCAGGCCCTATTTTGGTTCTGGGGGGCAGGCTGAGCCTGTGGTTCATTCTTCTTCCTGATGGGAAAATTGAGTGACCTGTGCCTGTCCCAACACCTAGGGCTAGTCTCTCGTTGGTTCCCCATCTTCCCGTTCATCCTCAGGACAAATTGCAACCTGTACGAAACAGGAGGTTAAAGGTGCTGATTCTCCAAGTAGGGAGATGGTTAGTCAAGCGGCTGGAATGGCGAACCCGAGCACAAGGAGAGGAGAAATGAGGTGCGTTTTAGAAACCTTTCCCGATCTCACGGCATACCATCTTTTGGGTTTCCCATGCATGTTTTGATGTAGGAAGATGCCCTTGTACCTGGAGATTTGAGACCCATGGGGTGGGTACACCGCGGTATTACTTTAAAGTATCTGCATTTGCTCACCCAACCTCACCAATCCTCTCAGCCCGAAGAGTGTCCAGCCTGATGTCTCATCCAGCTGTGGGTCTAGATATGGTCAATCCAGGTTGCATCAGAGACCCTGAACGGATTTTGTAAGAATTTCTCTCTCTTTCACTGTCTTTGTTTTGTGGGTTTTTTAAAGTAATTTGTGTTTAGAATGGGGCTTGGCTGCTTTTCCCTGCTGTGTTTATGCCGCTTTACACCCTCTTGATTCACTTGCAGATAGATATCAATACATAGGTTTTCAGATTCTTACTAGTCAGATATATTCTTGTGCGGTGACTAGGGGGTGTTGAGTCCAGTTCACTGAGCAGGGAGTAGGCCTTGTCTATTACATATTTGGCTTATGGAGTGGTGTCTGAGCTAATTTCAAACCCTTGTTTTATGCATCACCCCACCTCACCTTTCCCGTTAAGCAGCCATAGTGTGTCTTCTGAAGGTGTGACTCTGTTCTGTTTTGTAATTCAGTTCAAGTGTAGCGATTTTGACATTCCCTCTATAAGCGATATCTTAGGATAAGTGTCTTTTTCTGTGTGACTTATTTCACTTAGAATCATCGTACCTAAATCCACTCATCATGCTGCTATCTAGCCTTATGACATTGATTTCATGGCTGAGTGATATTCCATTGTGCCAAGTACCACCATTTCTTTATCCATTTTTCTCTTTCCTGGGATATTGAAGGTGTACCGAAGTGAAGGTTCTTGGAAACAGAGCAGCCGTAAAGTTTGGGGTGCCTGTGTCTTGTTGATTTTTAGTTTTCCCAATTTATACGCCCATGAGTGGAAGTGCCCTATGCTCTCTAAGCTGTGATTATTACTTGTTTCAAGACACACCGTACACTTCTCCAGAGTGCCTGTTGGCAATTTACATCCCGCCCATCAGTGTAGCAAGGCTCCCATGTCTCCATGGCCTGTCCTGCTTTTCTGATTTTTACATTTTTTCAGCATGGCCCTTTTGATCGAGGGCAAGACAGACATCTTTGTAGCGCTGATTTGCCCTTCCGGCTTGCTTGGTTGGCCAAAAAGGGCGTATGCGTTTTTTCCTGAATATATTCAGGAAAAAACGCATACGCCCTTTTTGGCCAAGGGCATCATTTTCAACGTTTTGCCGCTTTTCATGTGCTTTAAAGGCGAGTCGAATCTACCTCCTGAAATCTGTTTCCTGCAAATCTGCCTTGCTTTCAAATCCTCTTCGTTGCCTTCCCTCAATATATTTGTGGACGAGAGTTATCATTTATAACTCTGCACGTTTGTGAATTGCAGTGCCCCTGAGCTCCATTTGTCTACTCGCTTTTTTGGGAGATGGCCGCAAAAGCGCAGGATTGCTTCAGGCACTATTTTGGTTCTGGGGGGCAGGCTGAGCCTGTGGTTCATTCTTCTTCTTGATGGGAAAATGGAGTGACCTGTGCCTGTCCCAACACCTAGGGCTAGTCTCTCGTTGGTTCCCCGTCTTCCCGTTCATCCTCAGGACAAATTACAACCTGTACGAAACAGGAGGTTAAAGGTGCTGATTCTCCAAGTAGGGAGATGTTTAGTCAAGCGGCTGGAATGGCGAACCCGAGCACAAGGAGAGGAGAAATGAGGTGCGTTTTAGAAACCTTTCCCAATCTCACGGCATACCATCTTCTCGGTTTCCCATGCATGTTTTGATGTAGGAAGATGCCCTTTTACCTGGAGATTTGAGACCCATGGGGTGGGAACCCCCGGTATTATTTAAAGTATCTGCATTTGCTCACCCAACCTCACCAATCCTCTCAGCCCCAAGAGTGTCCAGCCTGATGTCTCATCCAGCTGTGGGTCTAGATATGGTCAATCCAGGTTGCATCAGAGACCCTGAACGGATTTTGTAAGAATTTCTCTCTCTTTCACTGTCTTTGTTTTGTGGGTTTTTTAAAGTAATTTATGTTTAGAATGGGGCCTCGCTGCTTTTCCCTGCTGTGTTTATGGCGCTTTACACCCTCTTGATTCACTTGCAGATAGATGTCAATACATAGGTTTTCAGATTCTTACTAGTCAGATATATTCTTGTGCGGTGACTAGGGGGTGTTAAGTCCAGTTCACTGAGCAGGGAGTAGGCCTTGTCTATTACATATTTGGCTTATGGAACGGTCTCTGAGCTAATTTCAAACCCTTGTTTTATGCATCACCCCACCTCACCTTTCCCGTTAAGCAGCCATAGTGTGTCTTCTAAAGGTGTGACTCTGTTCTGTTTTGTAATTCAGTTCAAGTGTAGCGATTTTGACATTCCCTCTATAAGCGATATCTTAGGATAAGTGTCTTTTTCTGTGTGACTTATTTCACTTAGAATCATCGTACCTAAATCCACTCATCATGCTGCTATCTAGCCTTATGACATTGATTTCATGGCTGAGTGATATTCCATTGTGCCAAGTACCACCATTTCTTTATCCATTTTTCTCTTTCCTGGGATATTGAAGGTGTACCGAAGTGGAGGTTCTTGGAAACAGAGCAGCCATGAAGTTTGGGGTGCCTGTGTCTTGTTGATTTTTAGTTTTCCCAATTTATACGCCCATGAGTGGAAGTGCCCTATGCTCTCTAAGCTGTGTTTATTACTTGTTTCAGGACACACAGTACACTTCTCCAGAGTGCCTGTTGGCAATTTACATCCCACCCATCAGCGTAGCAAGGCTCCCATGTCTCCATGGCCTGTCCTGCTTTTCTGTTTTTACACTTTTTTCAGCATGGCCCTTTTGACCGAGGGCAAGAGAGACTTCTTTGTAGCACTGATTTGCCCTTCCGGCTTGCTTGGTTGGCCAAAAAGGGCGTATGCGTTTTTTCCTGAATATATTCAGGAAAAAACGCATACGCCCTTTTTGGCCAAGGGTATCATTGTCAACGTTTTGCCGCTTTTCATGTGCTTTAAATCGAGTCGAATCTACCTCCTGAAATCTGTTTCCTGCAAATCTGCCTTGCTTTCAAATCCTCTTCGTTGCCTTCCCTCAATATATTTGTGGACGAGAGTTATCTTTTATAACTCTGCTCGTTTGTGAATTGCAGTGCCCCTGAGCTCCATATTTCTACTCGCTTTTTTGGGAGCTGGCCGCAAAAGCTCAGGATTGCTTCAGGCCCTATTTTGGTTCTGGGGGGCAGGCTGAGCCTGTGGTTCATTCTTCTTCCTGATGGGAAAATTGAGTGACCTGTGCCTGTCCCAACACCTAGGGCTAGTCTCTCGTTGGTTCCCCATCTTCCCGTTCATCCTCAGGACAAATTGCAACCTGTACGAAACAGGAGGTTAAAGGTGCTGATTCTCCAAGTAGGGAGATGGTTAGTCAAGCGGCTGGAATGGCGAACCCCAGCACAAGGAGAGGAGAAATGAGGTGCGTTTTAGAAACCTTTCCCGATCTCACGGCATACCATCTTTTGGGTTTCCCATGCATGTTTTGATGTAGGAAGATGCCCTTGAACCTGGAGATTTGAGACCCATGGGGTGGGTACACCGCGGTATTACTTTAAAGTATCTGCATTTGCTCACCCAACCTCACCAATCCTCTCAGCCCCAAGAGTGTCCAGCCTGATGTCTCATCCAGCTGTGGGTCTAGATATGGTCAATCCAGGTTGCATCAGAGACCCTGAACGGATTTTGTAAGAATTTCTCTCTCTTTCACTGTCTTTGTTTTGTGGGTTTTTTAAAGTAATTTGTGTTTAGAATGGGGCTTGGCTGCTTTTCCCTGCTGTGTTTATGCCGCTTTACACCCTCTTGATTCACTTGCAGATAGATATCAATACATAGGTTTTCAGATTCTTACTAGTCAGATATATTCTTGTGCGGTGACTAGGGGGTGTTGAGTCCAGTTCACTGAGCAGGGAGTAGGCCTTGTCTATTACATATTTGGCTTATGGAGCGGTGTCTGAGCTAATTTCAAACCCTTGTTTTATGCATCACCCCACCTCACCTTTCCCGTTAAGCAGCCATAGTGTGTCTTCTGAAGGTGTGACTCTGTTCTGTTTTGTAATTCAGTTCAAGTGTAGCGATTTTGACATTCCCTCTATAAGCGATATCTTAGGATAAGTGTCTTTTTTCTGTGTGACTTATTTCACTTAGAATCATCGTACCTAAATCCACTCATCATGCTGCTATCTAGCCTTATGACATTGATTTCATGGCTGAGTGATATTCCATTGTGCCAAGTACCACCATTTCTTTATCCATTTTTCTCTTTCCTGAGATATTGAAGGTGTACCGAAGTGAAGGTTCTTGGAAACAGAGCAGCCGTAAAGTTTGGGGTGCCTGTGTCTCGTTGATTTTTAGTTTTCCCAATTTATACGCCCATGAGTGGAAGTGCCCTATGCTCTCTAAGCTGTGTTTATTACTTGTTTCAGGACACACCGTACACTTCTCCAGAGTGCCTGTTGGCAATTTACATCCCGCCCATCAGAGTAGCAAGGCTCCCATGTCTCCGTGGCCTGTCCTACTTTTCTGGTTTTTACACTTTTTTCAGCATGTCCCTTTTGATCGAGGGAAGAGAGACATCTTTGTAGCGCTGATTTGCCCTTCTGGCTTGTTTGGTGGGCCAAAAAGGGCGTATGCATTTTTTCCTGAATATATTCAGGAAAAAATGCATACGCCCTTTTTGGCCAAGGGCATCATTGTCAACGTTTTGCCGCTGTTCATGTGCTTTAAAGGTGAATCGAATCTACCTCCTGAAATCTGTTTCCTGCAAATCTGCCTTGCTTTCAAATCCTCTTCGTTGCCTTCCCTCAATATATTTGTGGACGAGAGTTATCATTTATAACTCTGCACGTTTGTGAATTGCAGTGCCCCTGAGCTCCATTTGTCTACTCGCTTTTTTGGGAGATGTCCCCAAAAGCGCAGGATTGCTTCAGGCCCTATTTTGGTTCTGGGGGGCAGGCTGAGCCTGTGGTTCATTCTTCTTCCTGATGGGAAAATGGAGTGACCTGTGCCTGTCCCAACACCTAGGGCTAGTCTCTCGTTGGTTCCCCGTCTTCCCGTTCATCCTCAGGACAAATTGCAACCTGTACGAAACAGGAGGTTAAAGGTGCTGATTCTCCAAGTAGGGAGATGGTTAGTCAAGCGGCTGGAATGGCGAACCCGAGCACAAGGAGAGGAGAAATGAGGTGCGTTTTAGAAACCTTTCCCGATCTCACGGCATACCATCTTCTCGGTTTCCCATGCATGTTTTGATGTAGGAAGATGCCCTTGTACCTGGAGATTTGAGACCCATGGGGTGGGTACCCCGCGGTATTACTTTAAAGTATCTGCATTTGTTCACCCAACCTCACCAATCCTCTCAGCCCCAAGAGTGTCCAGCCTGATGTCTCATCCAGCTGTGGGTCTAGATATGGTCAATCCAGGTTGCATCAGAGACCCTGAACGGATTTTGTAAGAATTTCTCTCTCTTTCACTGTCTTTGTTTTGTGGGTTTTTTAAAGTAATTTATGTTTAGAATGGGGCTTCGCTGCTTTTCCCTGCTGTGTTTATGGCGCTTTACACCCTCTTGATTCACTTGCAGATAGATGTCAATACATAGGTTTTCAGATTCTTACTAGTCAGATATATTCTTGTGCGGTGACTAGGGGGTGATAAGTCCAGTTCACTGAGCAGGGAGTAGGCCTTGTCTATTACATATTTGGCTTATGGAACGGTGTCTGAGCTAATTTCAAACCCTTGTTTTATGCATCACCCCACCTCACCTTTCCCGTTAAGCAGCCATAGTGTGTCTTCTAAAGGTGTGACTCTGTTCTGTTTTGTAATTCAGTTCAAGTGTAGTGATTTTGACATTCCCTCTGTAAGCGATATCTTAGGATAAGTGTCTTTTTCTGTGTGACTTATTTCACTTAGAATCATCGTACCTAAATCCACTCATCATGCTGCTAACTAGCCTTATGACATTGATTTCATGGGTAAGTGATATTCCATTGTGCCAAGTACAACCATTTCTTTATCCATTTTTCTCTTTCCTGGGATATTGAAGGTGTACCGAAGTGGAGGTTCTTGGAAACAGAGCAGCCGTAAAGTTTGGGGTGCCTGTGTCTTGTTGATTTTTAGTTTTCCCAATTTATACGCCCATGAGTGGAAGTGCCCTATGCTCTCTAAGCTGTGTTTATTACTTGTTTCAGGACACACCGTACACTTCTCCAGAGTGCCTGTTGGCAATTTAAATCCCGCCCATCAGGGTAGCAAGGCTCCCATGTCTCCGTGGCCTGTCCTACTTTTCTGGTTTTTACACTTTTTTCAGCATGTCCCTTTTGATCGAGGGCAAGAGAGACATCTTTGTAGCGCTGATTAGCCCTTCTGGCTTGTTTGGTTGGCCAAAAAGGGCGTATGCGTTTTTTCCTGAATATATTCAGGAAAAAACGCATACGCCCTTTTTGGCCAAGGGCATCATTGTCAACGTTTTGCCGCTGTTCATGTGCTTTAAAGGCGAATCGAATCTACCTCCTGAAATCTGTTTCCTGCAAATCTGCCTTGCTTTCAAATCCTCTTCGTTGCCTTCCCTCAATATATTTGTGGACGAGAGTTATCATTTATAAATCTGCACGTTTGTGAATTGCAGTGCCCCTGAGCTCCATTTGTCTACTCGCTTTTTTGGGAGATGTCCCCAAAAGCGCAGGATTGCTTCAGGCCCTATTTTGGTTCTGGGGGGCAGGCTGAGCCTGTGGTTCATTCTTCTTCCTGATGGGAAAATGGAGTGACCTGTGCCTGTCCCAACACCTAGGGCTAGTCTCTCGTTGGTTCCCCGTCTTCCCGTTCATCCCCAGGACAAATTACAACCTGTACGAAACAGGAGGTTAAAGGTGCTGATTCTCCAAGTAGGGAGATGGTTAGTCAAGTGGCTGGAATGGCGAACCCGAGCACAAGGAGAGGAGAAATGAGGTGCGTTTTAGAAACCTTTCCCGATCTCACGGCATACCATCTTCTCGGTTTCCCATGCATGTTTTGATGTAGGAAGATGCCCTTTTACCTGGAGATTTGAGACCCATGGGGTGGGTACCCCGCGGTATTACTTTAAAGTATCTGCATTTGCTCACCCAACCTCACCAATCCTCTCAGCCCCAAGAGTGTCCAGCCTGATGTCTCATCCAGCTGTGGGTCTAGATATGGTCAATCCAGGTTGCATCAGAGACCCTGAACGGATTTTGTAAGAATTTCTCTCTCTTTCACTGTCTTTGTTTTGTGGGTTTTTTAAAGTAATTTGTGTTTAGAATGGGGCTTGGCTGCTTTTCCCTGCTGTGTTTATGCCGCTTTACACCCTCTTGATTCACATGCAGATAGATATCAATACATAGGTTTTCAGATTCTTACTAGTCAGATATATTCTTGTGCGGTGACTAGGGGGTGTTGAGTCCAGTTCACTGAGCAGGGAGTAGGCCTTGTCTATTACATATTTGGCTTATGGAGCGGTGTCTGAGCTAATTTCAAACCCTTGTTTTATGCATCACCCCACCTCACCTTTCCCGTTAAGCAGCCATAGTGTGTCTTCTGAAGGTGTGACTCTGTTCTGTTTTGTAATTCAGTTCAAGTGTAGCGATTTTGACATTCCCTCTATAAGCGATATCTTAGGATAAGTGTCTTTTTCTGTGTGACTTATTTCACTTAGAATCATCGTACCTAAATCCACTCATCATGCTGCTATCTAGCCTTATGACATTGATTTCATGGCTGAGTGATATTCCATTGTGCCAAGTACCACCATTTCTTTATCCATTTTTCTCTTTCCTGGGATATTGAAGGTGTACCGAAGTGAAGGTTCTTGGAAACAGAGCAGCCGTAAAGTTTGGGGTGCCTGTGTCTTGTTGATTTTTAGTTTTCCCAATTTATACGCCCATGAGTGGAAGTGCCCTATGCTCTCTAAGCTGTGTTTATTACTTGTTTCAGGACACACCGTACACTTCTGCAGAGTGCCTGTTGGCAATTTACATCCCGCCCATCAGCGTAGCAAGGCTCCCATGTCTCCATGGCCTATCCTGCTTTTCTCTTTTTACAATTTTTTCAGCATGGGCCTTTTGACCGAGGGCAAGAGAGACTTCTTTGTAGCACTGATTTGCCCTTCCGGCTTGCTTGGTTGGCCAAAAAGGGCGTATGCGTTTTTTCCTGAATATATTCAGGAAAAAACGCATACGCCCTTTTTGGCCAAGGGCATCATTGTCAACGTTTTGCCGCTTTTCATGTGCTTTAAATCGAGTCGAATCTACCTCCTGAAATCTGTTTCCTGCAAATCTGCCTTGCTTTCAAATCCTCTTCGTTGCCTTCCCTCAATATATTTGTGGACGAGAGTTATCTTTTATAACTCTGCTCGTTTGTGAATTGCAGTGCCCCTGAGCTCCATTTTTCTATTCGCTTTTTTGGGAGCTGGCCGCAAAAGCGCAGGATTGCTTCAGGCCCTATTTTGGTTCTGGGGGGCAGGCTGAGCCTGTGGTTCATTCTTCTTCCTGATGGGAAAATGGAGTGACCTGTGCCTGTCCCAACACCTAGGGCTAGTCTCTCGTTGTTTCCCCATCTTCCCGTTCATCCTCAGGACAAATTGCAACCTGTATGAAACAGGAGGTTAAAGGTGCTGATTCTCCAAGTAGGGAGATGGTTAGTCAAGCGGCTGGAATGGCGAACCCGAGCACAAGGAGAGGAGAAATGAGGTGCGTTTTAGAAACCTTTCCCGATCTCACGGCATACCGTCTCCTGGGTTTCCCATGCAAAACTTCTGGGTTTTGATGTAGGAAGAGTCCCTTGTACCTGGAGATTTGAGACCCATGGGGTGGGTACACTGCGGTATTACTTTAAAGTATCTGCGTTTGCTCACCCAACCTCACCAATCCTCTCAGCCCCAAGAGTGTCCAGCCTTATGTCTCATCCAGCTGTGGGTCTAGATATGGTTAATCCAGGTTGCATCAGAGACCCTGAACGGATTTTGTACGACTTTCTCTCTCTTTCACTGTCTTTTTTTTGTGGGTTTTTTAAAGTAATTTATGTTTAGAATGGGGCTTGGCTGCTTTTCCCTGCTGTGTTTATGCCGCTTTACACCCTCTTGATTCACTTGCAGAGAGATATCAATACATAGGTTTTCAGATCCTTACTAGTCAGATATATTCTTGTGCGGTGACTAGGGGGTGTTGAGTCCAGTTCACTGAGCAGGGAGTAGGCCTTGTCTATTACATATTTGGCTTATGGAGCGGTGTCTGAGCTAATTTCAAACCCTTGTTTTATGCATCACCCCACCTCACCTTTCCCGTTAAGCAGCCATAGTGTGTCTTCTGAAGGTGTGACTCTGTTCTGTTTTGTAATTCAGTTCAAGTGTAGCGATTTTGACATTCCCTCTATAAGCGATATCTTAGGATAAGTGTCTTTTTTCTGTGTGACTTATTTCACTTAGAATCATCGTACCTAAATCCACTCATCATGCTGCTATCTAGCCTTATGACATTGATTTCATGGCTGAGTGATATTCCATTGTGCCAAGTACCACCATTTCTTTATCCATTTTTCTCTTTCCTGGGATATTGAAGGTGTACCGAAGTGAAGGTTCTTGGAAACAGAGCAGCCGTAAAGTTTGGGGTGCCTGTGTCTTGTTGATTTTTAGTTTTCCCAATTTATACGCCCATGAGTGGAAGTGCCCTATGCTCTCTAAGCTGTGTTTATTACTTGTTTCAGGACACACCGTACACTTCTCCAGAGTGCCTGTTGGCAATTTACATCCCGCCTATCAGCATAGCAAGGCTCCCATGTCTCCATGGCCTGTCCTGCTTTTCTGGTTTTTACACTTTTTTCAGCATGGCCCTTTTGATCGAGGGCAAGAGAGACATCTTTGTAGCGCTGATTTGCCCTTCCGGCTTGCTTGGTTGGCCAAAAAGGGCGTATGCGTTTTTTCCTGAATATATTCAGGAAAAAACGCATACGCCCTTTTTGGCCAAGGGCATCATTTTCAACGTTTTGCCGCTGTTCATGTGCTTTAAAGGCGAGTCGAATCTACCTCCTGAAATCTGTTTCCTGCAAATCTGCCTTGCTTTCAAATCCTCTTCGTTGCCTTCCCTCAATATATTTGTGGACGAGAGTTATCATTTATAACTCTGCACGTTTGTGAATTGCAGTGCCCCTGAGCTCCATTTGTCTACTCGCTTTTTTGGGAGATGGCCGCAAAAGCGCAGGATTGCTTCAGGCCCTATTTTGGTTCTGGGGGGCAGGCTGAGCCTGTGGTTCATTCTTCTTCTTGATGGGAAAATGGAGTGACCTGTGCCTGTCCCAACACCTAGGGCTAGTCTCTCGTTGGTTCCCCGTCTTCCCGTTCATCCTCAGGACAAATTACAACCTGTACGAAACAGGAGGTTAAAGGTGCTGATTCTCCAAGTAGGGAGATGGTTAGTCAAGCGGCTGGAATGGCGAACCCGAGCACAAGGAGAGGAGAAATGAGGTGCGTTTTAGAAACCTTTCCCGATCTCACGGCATACCATCTTCTCGGTTTCCCATGCATGTTTTGATGTAGGAAGATGCCCTTTTACCTGGAGATTTGAGACCCATGGGGTGGGTACCCCGCGGTATTACTTTAAAGTATCTGCATTTGTTCACCCAACCTCACCAATCCTCTCAGCCCCAAGAGTGTCCAGCCTGATGTCTCATCCAGCTGTGGGTCTAGATATGGTCAATCCAGGTTGCATCAGAGATCCTGAACGGATTTTGTAAGAATTTCTCTCTCTTTCACTGTCTTTGTTTTGTGGGTTTTTTAAAGTAATTTATGTTTAGAATGGGGCTTCGCTGCTTTTCCCTGCTGTGTTTATGGCGCTTTACACCCTCTTGATTCACTTGCAGATAGATGTCAATACATAGGTTTTCAGATTCTTACTAGTCAGATATATTCTTGTGCGGTTACTAGGGGGTGATAAGTCCAGTTCACTGAGCAGGGAGTAGGCCTTGTCTATTACATATTTGGCTTATGGAACGGTGTCTGAGCTAATTTCAAACCCTTGTTTTATGCATCACCCCACCTCACCTTTCCCGTTAAGCAGCCATAGTGTGTCTTCTAAAGGTGTGACTCTGTTCTGTTTTGTAATTCAGTTCAAGTGTAGTGATTTTGACATTCCCTCTGTAAGCGATATCTTAGGATAAGTGTCTTTTTCTGTGTGACTTATTTCACTTAGAATCATCGTACCTAAATCCACTCATCATGCTGCTAACTAGCCTTATGACATTGATTTCATGGGTAAGTGATATTCCATTGTGCCAAGTACAACCATTTCTTTATCCATTTTTCTCTTTCCTGGGATATTGAAGGTGTACCGAAGTGGAGGTTCTTGGAAACAGAGCAGCCGTAAAGTTTGGGGTGCCTGTGTCTTGTTGATTTTTAGTTTTCCCAATTTATACGCCCATGAGTGGAAGTGCCCTATGCTCTCTAAGCTGTGTTTATTACTTGTTTCAGGACACACCGTACACTTCTCCAGAGTGCCTGTTGGCAATTTAAATCCCGCCCATCAGGGTAGCAAGGCTCCCATGTCTCCGTGGCCTGTCCTACTTTTCTGGTTTTTACACTTTTTTCAGCATGTCCCTTTTGATCGAGGGCAAGAGAGACATCTTTGTAGCGCTGATTTGCCCTTCTGGCTTGTTTGGTTGGCCAAAAAGGGCGTATGCGTTTTTTCCTGAATATATTCAGGAAAAAACGCATACGCCCTTTTTGGCCAAGGGCATCATTGTCAACGTTTTGCCGCTGTTCATGTGCTTTAAAGGCGAATCGAATCTACCTCCTGAAATCTGTTTCCTGCAAATCTGCCTTGCTTTCAAATCCTCTTCGTTGCCTTCCCTCAATATATTTGTGGACGAGAGTTATCATTTATAAATCTGCACGTTTGTGAATTGCAGTGCCCCTGAGCTCCATTTGTCTACTCGCTTTTTTGGGAGATGTCCCCAAAAGCGCAGGATTGCTTCAGGCCCTATTTTGGTTCTGGGGGGCAGGCTGAGCCTGTGGTTCATTCTTCTTCCTGATGGGAAAATGGAGTGACCTGTGCCTGTCCCAACACCTAGGGCTAGTCTCTCGTTGTTTCCCCGTCTTCCCGTTCATCCTCAGGACAAATTGCAACCTGTACGAAACAGGAGGTTAAAGGTGCTGATTCTCCAAGTAGGGAGATGGTTAGTCAAGCGGCTGGAATGGCGAACCCGAGCACAAGGAGAGGAGAAATGAGGTGCGTTTTAGAAACCTTTCCCGATCTCACGGCATACCATCTTTTGGGTTTCCCATGCATGTTTTGATGTAGGAAGATGCCCTTGTACCTGGAGATCTGAGACCCATGGGGTGGGTACACCGCGGTATTACTTTAAAGTATCTGCATTTGCTCAGCCAACCTCACCAATCCTCTCAGCCCGAAGAGTGTCCAGCCTGATGTCTCATCCAGCTGTGGGTCTAGATATGGTCAATCCAGTTTGCATCAGAGACCCTGAACGGATTTTGTAAGAATTTCTCTCTCTTTCACTGTCTTTGTTTTGTGGGTTTTTTTAAAGTAATTTGTGTTTAGAATGGGGCTTGGCTGCTTTTCCCTGCTGTGTTTATGCCGCTTTACACCCTCTTGATTCACTTTCAGATAGATATAAATACATAGGTTTTCAGATTCTTACTAGTCAGATATATTCTTGTGCGGTGACTAGGGGGTGTTGAGTCCAGTTCACTGAGCAGGGAGTAGGCCTTGTCTATTACATATTTGGCTTATGGAGCGGTGTCTGAGCTAATTTCAAACCCTTGTTTTATGCATCACCCCACCTCACCTTTCCCGTTAAGCAGCCATAGTGTGTCTTCTGAAGGTGTGACTCTGTTCTGTTTTGTAATTCAGTTCAAGTGTAGCGATTTTGACATTCCCTCTATAAGCGATATCTTAGGATAAGTGTCTTTTTCTGTGTGACTTATTTCACTTAGAATCATCGTACCTAAATCCACTCATCATGCTGCTATCTAGCCTTATGACATTGATTTCATGGCTGAGTGATATTCCATTGTGCCAAGTACCACCATTTCTTTATCCATTTTTCTCTTTCCTGGGATATTGAAGGTGTACCGAAGTGGAGGTTCTTGGAAACAGAGCAGCCGTAAAGTTTGGGGTGCCTGTGTCTTGTTGATTTTTAGTTTTCCCAATTTATACGCCCATGAGTGGAAGTGCCCTATGCTCTCTAAGCTGTGTTTATTACTTGTTTCAGGACACACCGTACACTTCTCCAGAGTGCCTGTTGGCAATTTACATCCCGCCCATCAGCGTAGCAAGGCTCCCATGTCTCCATGGCCTGTCCTGCTTTTCTGGTTTTTACACTTTTTTCAGCATGGCCCTTTTGATCGAGGGCAAGACAGACATCTTTGTAGCGCTGATTTGCCCTTCCGGCTTGCTTGGTTGGCCAAAAAGGGCGTATGCGTTTTTTCCTGAATATATTCAGGAAAAAACGCATACGCCCTTTTTGGCCAAGGGCATCATTTTCAACGTTTTGCCGCTGTTCATGTGCTTTAAAGGCGAGTCGAATCTACCTCCTGAAATCTGTTTCCTGCAAATCTGCCTTGCTTTCAAATCCTCTTCGTTGCCTTCCCTCAATATATTTGTGGACGAGAGTTATCATTTATAACTCTGCACGTTTGTGAATTGCAGTGCCCCTGAGCTCCATTTGTCTACTCGCTTTTTTGGGAGATGGCCGCAAAAGCGCAGGATTGCTTCAGGCCCTATTTTGGTTCTGGGGGGCAGGCTGAGCCTGTGGTTCATTCTTCTTCTTGATGGGAAAATGGAGTGACCTGTGCCTGTCCCAACACCTAGGGCTAGTCTCTCGTTGGTTCCCCGTCTTCCCGTTCATCCCCAGGACAAATTACAACCTGTACGAAACAGGAGGTTAAAGGTGCTGATTCTCCAAGTAGGGAGATGGTTAGTCAAGTGGCTGGAATGGCGAACCCGAGCACAAGGAGAGGAGAAATGAGGTGCGTTTTAGAAACCTTTCCCGATCTCACGGCATACCATCTTCTCGGTTTCCCATGCATGTTTTGATGTAGGAAGATGCCCTTTTACCTGGAGATTTGAGACCCATGGGGTGGGTACCCCGCGGTATTACTTTAAAGTATCTGCATTTGCTCACCCAACCTCACCAATCCTCTCAGCCCCAAGAGTGTCCAGCCTGATGTCTCATCCAGCTGTGGGTCTAGATATGGTCAATCCAGGTTGCATCAGAGACCCTGAACGGATTTTGTAAGAATTTCTCTCTCTTTCACTGTCTTTGTTTTGTGGGTTTTTTAAACTAATTTGTGTTTAGAATGGGGCTTGGCTGCTTTTCCCTGCTGTGTTTATGCCGCTTTACACCCTCTTGATTCACTTGCAGATAGATATCAATACATAGGTTTTCAGATTCTTACTAGTCAGATATATTCTTGTGCGGTGACTAGGGGGTGTTGAGTCCAGTTCACTGAGCAGGGAGTAGGCCTTGTCTATTACATATTTGGCTTATGGAGCGGTGTCTGAGCTAATTTCAAACCCTTGTTTTATGCATCACCCCACCTCACCTTTCCCGTTAAGCAGCCATAGTGTGTCTTCTGAAGGTGTGACTCTGTTCTGTTTTGTAATTCAGTTCAAGTGTAGCGATTTTGACATTCCCTCTATAAGCGATATCTTAGGATAAGTGTCTTTTTCTGTGTGACTTATTTCACTTAGAATCATCGTACCTAAATCCACTCATCATGCTGCTATCTAGCCTTATGACATTGATTTCATGGCTGAGTGATATTCCATTGTGCCAAGTACCACCATTTCTTTATGCATTTTTCTCTTTCCTGGGATATTGAAGGTGTACCGAAGTGGAGGTTCTTGGAAACAGAGCAGCCGTAAAGTTTGGGGTGCCTGTGTCTTGTTGATTTTTAGTTTTCCCAATTTATACGCCCATGAGTGGAAGTGCCCTATGCTCTCTAAGCTGTGTTTATTACTTGTTTCAGGACACACCGTACACTTCTGCAGAGTGCCTGTTGGCAATTTACATCCCGCCCATCAGCGTAGCAAGGCTCCCATGTCTCCATGGCCTATCCTGCTTTTCTCTTTTTACAATTTTTTCAGCATGGGCCTTTTGACCGAGGGCAAGAGAGACTTCTTTGTAGCACTGATTTGCCCTTCCGGCTTGCTTGGTTGGCCAAAAAGGGCGTATGCGTTTTTTCCTGAATATATTCAGGAAAAAACGCATACGCCCTTTTTGGCCAAGGGCATCATTGTCAACGTTTTGCCGCTTTTCATGTGCTTTAAATCGAGTCGAATCTACCTCCTGAAATCTGTTTCCTGCAAATCTGCCTTGCTTTCAAATCCTCTTCGTTGCCTTCCCTCAATATATTTGTGGACGAGAGTTATCTTTTATAACTCTGCTCGTTTGTGAATTGCAGTGCCCCTGAGCTCCATTTTTCTATTCGCTTTTTTGGGAGCTGGCCGCAAAAGCGCAGGATTGCTTCAGGCCCTATTTTGGTTCTGGGGGGCAGGCTGAGCCTGTGGTTCATTCTTCTTCCTGATGGGAAAATGGAGTGACCTGTGCCTGTCCCAACACCTAGGGCTAGTCTCTCGTTGTTTCCCCATCTTCCCGTTCATCCTCAGGACAAATTGCAACCTGTATGAAACAGGAGGTTAAAGGTGCTGATTCTCCAAGTAGGGAGATGGTTAGTCAAGCGGCTGGAATGGCGAACCCGAGCACAAGGAGAGGAGAAATGAGGTGCGTTTTAGAAACCTTTCCCGATCTCACGGCATACCGTCTCCTGGGTTTCCCATGCAAAACTTCTGGGTTTTGATGTAGGAAGAGTCCCTTGTACCTGGAGATTTGAGACCCATGGGGTGGGTACACTGCGGTATTACTTTAAAGTATCTGCGTTTGCTCACCCAACCTCACCAATCCTCTCAGCCCCAAGAGTGTCCAGCCTTATGTCTCATCCAGCTGTGGGTCTAGATATGGTTAATCCAGGTTGCATCAGAGACCCTGAACGGATTTTGTACGAATTTCTCTCTCTTTCACTGTCTTTTTTTTGTGGGTTTTTTAAAGTAATTTATGTTTAGAATGGGGCTTCGCTGCTTTTCCCTGCTGTGTTTATGGCGCTTTACACCCTCTTGATTCACTTGCAGATAGATGTCAATACATAGGTTTTCAGATTCTTACTAGTCAGATATATTCTTGTGCGGTGACTAGGGGGTGATAAGTCCAGTTCACTGAGCAGGGAGTAGGCCTTGTCTATTACATATTTGGCTTATGGAACGGTGTCTGAGCTAATTTCAAACCCTTGTTTTATGCATCACCCCACCTCACCTTTCCCGTTAAGCAGCCATAGTGTGTCTTCTAAAGGTGTGACTCTGTTCTGTTTTGTAATTCAGTTCAAGTGTAGTGATTTTGACATTCCCTCTGTAAGCGATATCTTAGGATAAGTGTCTTTTTCTGTGTGACTTATTTCACTTAGAATCATCGTACCTAAATCCACTCATCATGCTGCTAACTAGCCTTATGACATTGATTTCATGGGTAAGTGATATTCCATTGTGCCAAGTACAACCATTTCTTTATCCATTTTTCTCTTTCCTGGGATATTGAAGGTGTACCGAAGTGGAGGTTCTTGGAAACAGAGCAGCCGTAAAGTTTGGGGTGCCTGTGTCTTGTTGATTTTTAGTTTTCCCAATTTATACGCCCATGAGTGGAAGTGCCCTATGCTCTCTAAGCTGTGTTTATTACTTGTTTCAGGACACACCGTACACTTCTCCAGAGTGCCTGTTGGCAATTTAAATCCCGCCCATCAGGGTAGCAAGGCTCCCATGTCTCCGTGGCCTGTCCTACTTTTCTGGTTTTTACACTTTTTTCAGCATGTCCCTTTTGATCGAGGGCAAGAGAGACATCTTTGTAGCGCTGATTTGCCCTTCTGGCTTGTTTGGTTGGCCAAAAAGGGCGTATGCGTTTTTTCCTGAATATATTCAGGAAAAAACGCATACGCCCTTTTTGGCCAAGGGCATCATTGTCAACGTTTTGCCGCTGTTCATGTGCTTTAAAGGCGAATCGAATCTACCTCCTGAAATCTGTTTCCTGCAAATCTGCCTTGCTTTCAAATCCTCTTCGTTGCCTTCCCTCAATATATTTGTGGACGAGAGTTATCATTTATAAATCTGCACGTTTGTGAATTGCAGTGCCCCTGAGCTCCATTTGTCTACTCGCTTTTTTGGGAGATGTCCCCAAAAGCGCAGGATTGCTTCAGGCCCTATTTTGGTTCTGGGGGGCAGGCTGAGCCTGTGGTTCATTCTTCTACCTGATGGGAAAATGGAGTGACCTGTGCCTGTCCCAACACCTAGGGCTAGTCTCTCGTTGGTTCCCCGTCTTCCCGTTCATCCTCAGGACAAATTGCAACCTGTACGAAACAGGAGGTTAAAGGTGCTGATTCTCCAAGTAGGGAGATGGTTAGTCAAGCGGCTGGAATGGCGAACCCGAGCACAAGGAGAGGAGAAATGAGGTGCGTTTTAGAAACCTTTCCCGATCTCACGGCATACCATCTTTTGGGTTTCCCATGCATGTTTTGATGTAGGAAGATGCCCTTGTACCTGGAGATCTGAGACCCATGGGGTGGGTACACCGCGGTATTACTTTAAAGTATCTGCATTTGCTCACCCAACCTCACCAATCCTCTCAGCCCGAAGAGTGTCCAGCCTGATGTCTCATCCAGCTGTGGGTCTAGATATGGTCAATCCAGTTTGCATCAGAGACCCTGAACGGATTTTGTAAGAATTTCTCTCTCTTTCACTGTCTTTGTTTTGTGGGTTTTTTTAAAGTAATTTGTGTTTAGAATGGGGCTTGGCTGCTTTTCCCTGCTGTGTTTATGCCGCTTTACACCCTCTTGATTCACTTTCAGATAGATATAAATACATAGGTTTTCAGATTCTTACTAGTCAGATATATTCTTGTGCGGTGACTAGGGGGTGTTGAGTCCAGTTCACTGAGCAGGGAGTAGGCCTTGTCTATTACATATTTGGCTTATGGAGCGGTGTCTGAGCTAATTTCAAACCCTTGTTTTATGCATCACCCCACCTCACCTTTCCCGTTAAGCAGCCATAGTGTGTCTTCTGAAGGTGTGACTCTGTTCTGTTTTGTAATTCAGTTCAAGTGTAGCGATTTTGACATTCCCTCTATAAGCGATATCTTAGGATAAGTGTCTTTTTCTGTGTGACTTATTTCACTTAGAATCATCGTACCTAAATCCACTCATCATGCTGCTATCTAGCCTTATGACATTGATTTCATGGCTGAGTGATATTCCATTGTGCCAAGTACCACCATTTCTTTATCCATTTTTCTCTTTCCTGGGATATTGAAGGTGTACCGAAGTGGAGGTTCTTGGAAACAGAGCAGCCGTAAAGTTTGGGGTGCCTGTGTCTTGTTGATTTTTAGTTTTCCCAATTTATACGCCCATGAGTGGAAGTGCCCTATGCTCTCTAAGCTGTGTTTATTACTTGTTTCAGGACACACCGTACACTTCTCCAGAGTGCCTGTTGGCAATTTACATCCCGCCCATCAGCGTAGCAAGGCTCCCATGTCTCCATGGCCTGTCCTGCTTTTCTGGTTTTTACACTTTTTTCAGCATGGCCCTTTTGATCGAGGGCAAGACAGACATCTTTGTAGCGCTGATTTGCCCTTCCGGCTTGCTTGGTTGGCCAAAAAGGGCGTATGCGTTTTTTCCTGAATATATTCAGGAAAAAACGCATACGCCCTTTTTGGCCAAGGGCATCATTTTCAACGTTTTGCCGCTGTTCATGTGCTTTAAAGGCGAGTCGAATCTACCTCCTGAAATCTGTTTCCTGCAAATCTGCCTTGCTTTCAAATCCTCTTCGTTGCCTTCCCTCAATATATTTGTGGACGAGAGTTATCATTTATAACTCTGCACGTTTGTGAATTGCAGTGCCCCTGAGCTCCATTTGTCTACTCGCTTTTTTGGGAGATGGCCGCAAAAGCGCAGGATTGCTTCAGGCCCTATTTTGGTTCTGGGGGGCAGGCTGAGCCTGTGGTTCATTCTTCTTCTTGATGGGAAAATGGAGTGACCTGTGCCTGTCCCAACACCTAGGGCTAGTCTCTCGTTGGTTCCCCGTCTTCCCGTTCATCCCCAGGACAAATTACAACCTGTACGAAACAGGAGGTTAAAGGTGCTGATTCTCCAAGTAGGGAGATGGTTAGTCAAGTGGCTGGAATGGCGAACCCGAGCACAAGGAGAGGAGAAATGAGGTGCGTTTTAGAAACCTTTCCCGATCTCACGGCATACCATCTTCTCGGTTTCCCATGCATGTTTTGATGTAGGAAGATGCCCTTTTACCTGGAGATTTGAGACCCATGGGGTGGGTACCCCGCGGTATTACTTTAAAGTATCTGCATTTGCTCACCCAACCTCACCAATCCTCTCAGCCCCAAGAGTGTCCAGCCTGATGTCTCATCCAGCTGTGGGTCTAGATATGGTCAATCCAGGTTGCATCAGAGACCCTGAACGGATTTTGTAAGAATTTCTCTCTCTTTCACTGTCTTTGTTTTGTGGGTTTTTTAAACTAATTTGTGTTTAGAATGGGGCTTGGCTGCTTTTCCCTGCTGTGTTTATGCCGCTTTACACCCTCTTGATTCACTTGCAGATAGATATCAATACATAGGTTTTCAGATTCTTACTAGTCAGATATATTCTTGTGCGGTGACTAGGGGGTGTTGAGTCCAGTTCACTGAGCAGGGAGTAGGCCTTGTCTATTATATATTTGGCTTATGGAACGGTCTCTGAGCTAATTTCAAACCCTTGTTTTATGCATCACCCCACCTCACCTTTCCCGTTAAGCAGCCATAGTGTGTCTTCTGAAGGTGTGACTCTGTTCTGTTTTGTAATTCAGTTCAAGTGTAGCGATTTTGACATTCCCTCTATAAGCGATATCTTAGGATAAGTGTCTTTTTCTGTGTGACTTATTTCACTTAGAATCATCGTACCTAAATCCACTCATCATGCTGCTAACTAGCCTTATGACATTGATTTCATGGGTAAGTGATATTCCATTGTGCCAAGTACAACCATTTCTTTATCCATTTTTCTCTTTCCTGGGATATTGAAGGTGTACCGAAGTGGAGGTTCTTGGAAACAGAGCAGCCGTAAAGTTTGGGGTGCCTGTGTCTTGTTGATTTTTAGTTTTCCCAATTTATACGCCCATGAGTGGAAGTGCCCTATGCTCTCTAAGCTGTGTTTATTACTTGTTTCAGGACACACCGTACACTTCTCCAGAGTGCCTGTTGGCAATTTAAATCCCGCCCATCAGGGTAGCAAGGCTCCCATGTCTCCGTGGCCTGTCCTACTTTTCTGGTTTTTACACTTTTTTCAGCATGTCCCTTTTGATCGAGGGCAAGAGAGACATCTTTGTAGCGCTGATTTGCCCTTCTGGCTTGTTTGGTTGGCCAAAAAGGGCGTATGCGTTTTTTCCTGAATATATTCAGGAAAAAACGCATACGCCCTTTTTGGCCAAGGGCATCATTGTCAACGTTTTGCCGCTGTTCATGTGCTTTAAAGGCGAATCGAATCTACCTCCTGAAATCTGTTTCCTGCAAATCTGCCTTGCTTTCAAATCCTCTTCGTTGCCTTCCCTCAATATATTTGTGGACGAGAGTTATCATTTATAAATCTGCACGTTTGTGAATTGCAGTGCCCCTGAGCTCCATTTGTCTACTCGCTTTTTTGGGAGATGTCCCCAAAAGCGCAGGATTGCTTCAGGCCCTATTTTGGTTCTGGGGGGCAGGCTGAGCCTGTGGTTCATTCTTCTTCCTGATGGGAAAATGGAGTGACCTGTGCCTGTCCCAACACCTAGGGCTAGTCTCTCGTTGTTTCCCCGTCTTCCCGTTCATCCTCAGGACAAATTGCAACCTGTACGAAACAGGAGGTTAAAGGTGCTGATTCTCCAAGTAGGGAGATGGTTAGTCAAGCGGCTGGAATGGCGAACCCGAGCACAAGGAGAGGAGAAATGAGGTGCGTTTTAGAAACCTTTCCCGATCTCACGGCATACCATCTTTTGGGTTTCCCATGCATGTTTTGATGTAGGAAGATGCCCTTGTACCTGGAGATCTGAGACCCATGGGGTGGGTACACCGCGGTATTACTTTAAAGTATCTGCATTTGCTCAGCCAACCTCACCAATCCTCTCAGCCCGAAGAGTGTCCAGCCTGATGTCTCATCCAGCTGTGGGTCTAGATATGGTCAATCCAGTTTGCATCAGAGACCCTGAACGGATTTTGTAAGAATTTCTCTCTCTTTCACTGTCTTTGTTTTGTGGGTTTTTTTAAAGTAATTTGTGTTTAGAATGGGGCTTGGCTGCTTTTCCCTGCTGTGTTTATGCCGCTTTACACCCTCTTGATTCACTTTCAGATAGATATAAATACATAGGTTTTCAGATTCTTACTAGTCAGATATATTCTTGTGCGGTGACTAGGGGGTGTTGAGTCCAGTTCACTGAGCAGGGAGTAGGCCTTGTCTATTACATATTTGGCTTATGGAGCGGTGTCTGAGCTAATTTCAAACCCTTGTTTTATGCATCACCCCACCTCACCTTTCCCGTTAAGCAGCCATAGTGTGTCTTCTGAAGGTGTGACTCTGTTCTGTTTTGTAATTCAGTTCAAGTGTAGCGATTTTGACATTCCCTCTATAAGCGATATCTTAGGATAAGTGTCTTTTTCTGTGTGACTTATTTCACTTAGAATCATCGTACCTAAATCCACTCATCATGCTGCTATCTAGCCTTATGACATTGATTTCATGGCTGAGTGATATTCCATTGTGCCAAGTACCACCATTTCTTTATCCATTTTTCTCTTTCCTGGGATATTGAAGGTGTACCGAAGTGGAGGTTCTTGGAAACAGAGCAGCCGTAAAGTTTGGGGTGCCTGTGTCTTGTTGATTTTTAGTTTTCCCAATTTATACGCCCATGAGTGGAAGTGCCCTATGCTCTCTAAGCTGTGTTTATTACTTGTTTCAGGACACACCGTACACTTCTCCAGAGTGCCTGTTGGCAATTTACATCCCGCCCATCAGCGTAGCAAGGCTCCCATGTCTCCATGGCCTGTCCTGCTTTTCTGGTTTTTACACTTTTTTCAGCATGGCCCTTTTGATCGAGGGCAAGACAGACATCTTTGTAGCGCTGATTTGCCCTTCCGGCTTGCTTGGTTGGCCAAAAAGGGCGTATGCGTTTTTTCCTGAATATATTCAGGAAAAAACGCATACGCCCTTTTTGGCCAAGGGCATCATTTTCAACGTTTTGCCGCTGTTCATGTGCTTTAAAGGCGAGTCGAATCTACCTCCTGAAATCTGTTTCCTGCAAATCTGCCTTGCTTTCAAATCCTCTTCGTTGCCTTCCCTCAATATATTTGTGGACGAGAGTTATCATTTATAACTCTGCACGTTTGTGAATTGCAGTGCCCCTGAGCTCCATTTGTCTACTCGCTTTTTTGGGAGATGGCCGCAAAAGCGCAGGATTGCTTCAGGCCCTATTTTGGTTCTGGGGGGCAGGCTGAGCCTGTGGTTCATTCTTCTTCTTGATGGGAAAATGGAGTGACCTGTGCCTGTCCCAACACCTAGGGCTAGTCTCTCGTTGGTTCCCCGTCTTCCCGTTCATCCCCAGGACAAATTACAACCTGTACGAAACAGGAGGTTAAAGGTGCTGATTCTCCAAGTAGGGAGATGGTTAGTCAAGTGGCTGGAATGGCGAACCCGAGCACAAGGAGAGGAGAAATGAGGTGCGTTTTAGAAACCTTTCCCGATCTCACGGCATACCATCTTCTCGGTTTCCCATGCATGTTTTGATGTAGGAAGATGCCCTTTTACCTGGAGATTTGAGACCCATGGGGTGGGTACCCCGCGGTATTACTTTAAAGTATCTGCATTTGCTCACCCAACCTCACCAATCCTCTCAGCCCCAAGAGTGTCCAGCCTGATGTCTCATCCAGCTGTGGGTCTAGATATGGTCAATCCAGGTTGCATCAGAGACCCTGAACGGATTTTGTAAGAATTTCTCTCTCTTTCACTGTCTTTGTTTTGTGGGTTTTTTAAACTAATTTGTGTTTAGAATGGGGCTTGGCTGCTTTTCCCTGCTGTGTTTATGCCGCTTTACACCCTCTTGATTCACTTGCAGATAGATATCAATACATAGGTTTTCAGATTCTTACTAGTCAGATATATTCTTGTGCGGTGACTAGGGGGTGTTGAGTCCAGTTCACTGAGCAGGGAGTAGGCCTTGTCTATTACATATTTGGCTTATGGAGCGGTGTCTGAGCTAATTTCAAACCCTTGTTTTATGCATCACCCCACCTCACCTTTCCCGTTAAGCAGCCATAGTGTGTCTTCTGAAGGTGTGACTCTGTTCTGTTTTGTAATTCAGTTCAAGTGTAGCGATTTTGACATTCCCTCTATAAGCGATATCTTAGGATAAGTGTCTTTTTCTGTGTGACTTATTTCACTTAGAATCATCGTACCTAAATCCACTCATCATGCTGCTATCTAGCCTTATGACATTGATTTCATGGCTGAGTGATATTCCATTGTGCCAAGTACCACCATTTCTTTATGCATTTTTCTCTTTCCTGGGATATTGAAGGTGTACCGAAGTGGAGGTTCTTGGAAACAGAGCAGCCGTAAAGTTTGGGGTGCCTGTGTCTTGTTGATTTTTAGTTTTCCCAATTTATACGCCCATGAGTGGAAGTGCCCTATGCTCTCTAAGCTGTGTTTATTACTTGTTTCAGGACACACCGTACACTTCTGCAGAGTGCCTGTTGGCAATTTACATCCCGCCCATCAGCGTAGCAAGGCTCCCATGTCTCCATGGCCTATCCTGCTTTTCTCTTTTTACAATTTTTTCAGCATGGGCCTTTTGACCGAGGGCAAGAGAGACTTCTTTGTAGCACTGATTTGCCCTTCCGGCTTGCTTGGTTGGCCAAAAAGGGCGTATGCGTTTTTTCCTGAATATATTCAGGAAAAAACGCATACGCCCTTTTTGGCCAAGGGCATCATTGTCAACGTTTTGCCGCTTTTCATGTGCTTTAAATCGAGTCGAATCTACCTCCTGAAATCTGTTTCCTGCAAATCTGCCTTGCTTTCAAATCCTCTTCGTTGCCTTCCCTCAATATATTTGTGGACGAGAGTTATCTTTTATAACTCTGCTCGTTTGTGAATTGCAGTGCCCCTGAGCTCCATTTTTCTATTCGCTTTTTTGGGAGCTGGCCGCAAAAGCGCAGGATTGCTTCAGGCCCTATTTTGGTTCTGGGGGGCAGGCT
Source organism: Eubalaena glacialis (assembly GCF_028564815.1). Lineage (NCBI taxonomy): Eukaryota > Metazoa > Chordata > Mammalia > Artiodactyla > Balaenidae > Eubalaena > Eubalaena glacialis. The sequence continues at coordinate 130,993,418 of NC_083720.1, read as the reverse complement.
GAGCCTGTGGTTCATTCTTCTTCCTGATGGGAAAATGGAGTGACCTGTGCCTGTCCCAACACCTAGGGCTAGTCTCTCGTTGTTTCCCCATCTTCCCGTTCATCCTCAGGACAAATTGCAACCTGTATGAAACAGGAGGTTAAAGGTGCTGATTCTCCAAGTAGGGAGATGGTTAGTCAAGCGGCTGGAATGGCGAACCCGAGCACAAGGAGAGGAGAAATGAGGTGCGTTTTAGAAACCTTTCCCGATCTCACGGCATACCGTCTCCTGGGTTTCCCATGCAAAACTTCTGGGTTTTGATGTAGGAAGAGTCCCTTGTACCTGGAGATTTGAGACCCATGGGGTGGGTACACTGCGGTATTACTTTAAAGTATCTGCGTTTGCTCACCCAACCTCACCAATCCTCTCAGCCCCAAGAGTGTCCAGCCTTATGTCTCATCCAGCTGTGGGTCTAGATATGGTTAATCCAGGTTGCATCAGAGACCCTGAACGGATTTTGTACGAATTTCTCTCTCTTTCACTGTCTTTTTTTTGTGGGTTTTTTAAAGTAATTTATGTTTAGAATGGGGCTTCGCTGCTTTTCCCTGCTGTGTTTATGGCGCTTTACACCCTCTTGATTCACTTGCAGATAGATGTCAATACATAGGTTTTCAGATTCTTACTAGTCAGATATATTCTTGTGCGGTGACTAGGGGGTGATAAGTCCAGTTCACTGAGCAGGGAGTAGGCCTTGTCTATTACATATTTGGCTTATGGAACGGTGTCTGAGCTAATTTCAAACCCTTGTTTTATGCATCACCCCACCTCACCTTTCCCGTTAAGCAGCCATAGTGTGTCTTCTAAAGGTGTGACTCTGTTCTGTTTTGTAATTCAGTTCAAGTGTAGTGATTTTGACATTCCCTCTGTAAGCGATATCTTAGGATAAGTGTCTTTTTCTGTGTGACTTATTTCACTTAGAATCATCGTACCTAAATCCACTCATCATGCTGCTAACTAGCCTTATGACATTGATTTCATGGGTAAGTGATATTCCATTGTGCCAAGTACAACCATTTCTTTATCCATTTTTCTCTTTCCTGGGATATTGAAGGTGTACCGAAGTGGAGGTTCTTGGAAACAGAGCAGCCGTAAAGTTTGGGGTGCCTGTGTCTTGTTGATTTTTAGTTTTCCCAATTTATACGCCCATGAGTGGAAGTGCCCTATGCTCTCTAAGCTGTGTTTATTACTTGTTTCAGGACACACCGTACACTTCTCCAGAGTGCCTGTTGGCAATTTAAATCCCGCCCATCAGGGTAGCAAGGCTCCCATGTCTCCGTGGCCTGTCCTACTTTTCTGGTTTTTACACTTTTTTCAGCATGTCCCTTTTGATCGAGGGCAAGAGAGACATCTTTGTAGCGCTGATTTGCCCTTCTGGCTTGTTTGGTTGGCCAAAAAGGGCGTATGCGTTTTTTCCTGAATATATTCAGGAAAAAACGCATACGCCCTTTTTGGCCAAGGGCATCATTGTCAACGTTTTGCCGCTGTTCATGTGCTTTAAAGGCGAATCGAATCTACCTCCTGAAATCTGTTTCCTGCAAATCTGCCTTGCTTTCAAATCCTCTTCGTTGCCTTCCCTCAATATATTTGTGGACGAGAGTTATCATTTATAAATCTGCACGTTTGTGAATTGCAGTGCCCCTGAGCTCCATTTGTCTACTCGCTTTTTTGGGAGATGTCCCCAAAAGCGCAGGATTGCTTCAGGCCCTATTTTGGTTCTGGGGGGCAGGCTGAGCCTGTGGTTCATTCTTCTACCTGATGGGAAAATGGAGTGACCTGTGCCTGTCCCAACACCTAGGGCTAGTCTCTCGTTGGTTCCCCGTCTTCCCGTTCATCCTCAGGACAAATTGCAACCTGTACGAAACAGGAGGTTAAAGGTGCTGATTCTCCAAGTAGGGAGATGGTTAGTCAAGCGGCTGGAATGGCGAACCCGAGCACAAGGAGAGGAGAAATGAGGTGCGTTTTAGAAACCTTTCCCGATCTCACGGCATACCATCTTTTGGGTTTCCCATGCATGTTTTGATGTAGGAAGATGCCCTTGTACCTGGAGATCTGAGACCCATGGGGTGGGTACACCGCGGTATTACTTTAAAGTATCTGCATTTGCTCACCCAACCTCACCAATCCTCTCAGCCCGAAGAGTGTCCAGCCTGATGTCTCATCCAGCTGTGGGTCTAGATATGGTCAATCCAGTTTGCATCAGAGACCCTGAACGGATTTTGTAAGAATTTCTCTCTCTTTCACTGTCTTTGTTTTGTGGGTTTTTTTAAAGTAATTTGTGTTTAGAATGGGGCTTGGCTGCTTTTCCCTGCTGTGTTTATGCCGCTTTACACCCTCTTGATTCACTTTCAGATAGATATAAATACATAGGTTTTCAGATTCTTACTAGTCAGATATATTCTTGTGCGGTGACTAGGGGGTGTTGAGTCCAGTTCACTGAGCAGGGAGTAGGCCTTGTCTATTACATATTTGGCTTATGGAGCGGTGTCTGAGCTAATTTCAAACCCTTGTTTTATGCATCACCCCACCTCACCTTTCCCGTTAAGCAGCCATAGTGTGTCTTCTGAAGGTGTGACTCTGTTCTGTTTTGTAATTCAGTTCAAGTGTAGCGATTTTGACATTCCCTCTATAAGCGATATCTTAGGATAAGTGTCTTTTTCTGTGTGACTTATTTCACTTAGAATCATCGTACCTAAATCCACTCATCATGCTGCTATCTAGCCTTATGACATTGATTTCATGGCTGAGTGATATTCCATTGTGCCAAGTACCACCATTTCTTTATCCATTTTTCTCTTTCCTGGGATATTGAAGGTGTACCGAAGTGGAGGTTCTTGGAAACAGAGCAGCCGTAAAGTTTGGGGTGCCTGTGTCTTGTTGATTTTTAGTTTTCCCAATTTATACGCCCATGAGTGGAAGTGCCCTATGCTCTCTAAGCTGTGTTTATTACTTGTTTCAGGACACACCGTACACTTCTCCAGAGTGCCTGTTGGCAATTTACATCCCGCCCATCAGCGTAGCAAGGCTCCCATGTCTCCATGGCCTGTCCTGCTTTTCTGGTTTTTACACTTTTTTCAGCATGGCCCTTTTGATCGAGGGCAAGACAGACATCTTTGTAGCGCTGATTTGCCCTTCCGGCTTGCTTGGTTGGCCAAAAAGGGCGTATGCGTTTTTTCCTGAATATATTCAGGAAAAAACGCATACGCCCTTTTTGGCCAAGGGCATCATTTTCAACGTTTTGCCGCTGTTCATGTGCTTTAAAGGCGAGTCGAATCTACCTCCTGAAATCTGTTTCCTGCAAATCTGCCTTGCTTTCAAATCCTCTTCGTTGCCTTCCCTCAATATATTTGTGGACGAGAGTTATCATTTATAACTCTGCACGTTTGTGAATTGCAGTGCCCCTGAGCTCCATTTGTCTACTCGCTTTTTTGGGAGATGGCCGCAAAAGCGCAGGATTGCTTCAGGCCCTATTTTGGTTCTGGGGGGCAGGCTGAGCCTGTGGTTCATTCTTCTTCTTGATGGGAAAATGGAGTGACCTGTGCCTGTCCCAACACCTAGGGCTAGTCTCTCGTTGGTTCCCCGTCTTCCCGTTCATCCCCAGGACAAATTACAACCTGTACGAAACAGGAGGTTAAAGGTGCTGATTCTCCAAGTAGGGAGATGGTTAGTCAAGTGGCTGGAATGGCGAACCCGAGCACAAGGAGAGGAGAAATGAGGTGCGTTTTAGAAACCTTTCCCGATCTCACGGCATACCATCTTCTCGGTTTCCCATGCATGTTTTGATGTAGGAAGATGCCCTTTTACCTGGAGATTTGAGACCCATGGGGTGGGTACCCCGCGGTATTACTTTAAAGTATCTGCATTTGCTCACCCAACCTCACCAATCCTCTCAGCCCCAAGAGTGTCCAGCCTGATGTCTCATCCAGCTGTGGGTCTAGATATGGTCAATCCAGGTTGCATCAGAGACCCTGAACGGATTTTGTAAGAATTTCTCTCTCTTTCACTGTCTTTGTTTTGTGGGTTTTTTAAACTAATTTGTGTTTAGAATGGGGCTTGGCTGCTTTTCCCTGCTGTGTTTATGCCGCTTTACACCCTCTTGATTCACTTGCAGATAGATATCAATACATAGGTTTTCAGATTCTTACTAGTCAGATATATTCTTGTGCGGTGACTAGGGGGTGTTGAGTCCAGTTCACTGAGCAGGGAGTAGGCCTTGTCTATTATATATTTGGCTTATGGAACGGTCTCTGAGCTAATTTCAAACCCTTGTTTTATGCATCACCCCACCTCACCTTTCCCGTTAAGCAGCCATAGTGTGTCTTCTGAAGGTGTGACTCTGTTCTGTTTTGTAATTCAGTTCAAGTGTAGCGATTTTGACATTCCCTCTATAAGCGATATCTTAGGATAAGTGTCTTTTTCTGTGTGACTTATTTCACTTAGAATCATCGTACCTAAATCCACTCATCATGCTGCTATCTAGCCTTATGACATTGATTTCATGGCTGAGTGATATTCCATTGTGCCAAGTACCACCATTTCTTTATCCATTTTTCTCTTTCCTGGGATATTGAAGGTGTACCGAAGTGAAGGTTCTTGGAAACAGAGCAGCCGTAAAGTTTGGGGTGCCTGTGTCTTGTTGATTTTTAGTTTTCCCAATTTATACGCCCATGAGTGGAAGTACCCTATGCTCTCTAAGCTGTGTTTATTACTTGTTTCAGGACACACCGTACACTTCTCCAGAGTGCCTGTTGGCAATTTACATCCCGCCCATCAGCGTAGCAAGGCTCCCATGTCTCCATGGCCTGTCCTGCTTTTCTGGTTTTTACACTTTTTTCAGCATGGCCCTTTTGATCGAGGGCAAGACAGACATCTTTGTAGCGCTGATTTGCCCTTCCGGCTTGCTTGGTTGGCCAAAAAGGGCGTATGCGTTTTTTCCTGAATATATTCAGGAAAAAACGCATACGCCCTTTTTGGCCAAGGGCATCATTTTCAACGTTTTGCCGCTGTTCATGTGCTTTAAAGGCGAGTCGAATCTACCTCCTGAAATCTGTTTCCTGCAAATCTGCCTTGCTTTCAAATCCTCTTCGTTGCCTTCCCTCAATATATTTGTGGACGAGAGTTATCATTTATAACTCTGCACGTTTGTGAATTGCAGTGCCCCTGAGCTCCATTTGTCTACTCGCTTTTTTGGGAGCTGGCCGCAAAAGCGCAGGATTGCTTCAGGCCCTATTTTGGTTCTGGGGGGCAGGCTGAGCCTGTGGTTCATTCTTCTTCTTGATGGGAAAATGGAGTGACCTGTGCCTGTCCCAAAACCTAGGGCTAGTCTCTCGTTGGTTCCCCGTCTTCCCGTTCATCCTCAGGACAAATTGCAACCTGTACGAAACAGGAGGTTAAAGGTGCTGATTCTCCAAGTAGGGAGATGGTTAGTCAAGCGGCTGGAATGGCGAACCCGAGCACAAGGAGAGGAGAAATGAGGTGCGTTTTAGAAACCTTTCCCGATCTCACGGCATACCATCTTCTCGGTTTCCCATGCATGTTTTGATGTAGGAAGATGCCCTTTTACCTGGAGATTTGAGACCCATGGGGTGGGTACCCCGCGGTATTACTTTAAAGTATCTGCATTTGCTCACCCAACCTCACCAATCCTCTCAGCCCCAAGAGTGTCCAGCCTGATGTCTCATCCAGCTGTGGGTCTAGATATGGTCAATCCAGGTTGCATCAGAGACCCTGAACGGATTTTGTAAGAATTTCTCTCTCTTTCACTGTCTTTGTTTTGTGGGTTTTTTAAACTAATTTGTGTTTAGAATGGGGCTTGGCTGCTTTTCCCTGCTGTGTTTATGCCGCTTTACACCCTCTTGATTCACTTGCAGATAGATATCAATACATAGGTTTTCAGATTCTTACTAGTCAGATATATTCTTGTGCGGTGACTAGGGGGTGTTGAGTCCAGTTCACTGAGCAGGGAGTAGGCCTTGTCTATTATATATTTGGCTTATGGAACGGTCTCTGAGCTAATTTCAAACCCTTGTTTTATGCATCACCCCACCTCACCTTTCCCGTTAAGCAGCCATAGTGTGTCTTCTGAAGGTGTGACTCTGTTCTGTTTTGTAATTCAGTTCAAGTGTAGCGATTTTGACATTCCCTCTATAAGCGATATCTTAGGATAAGTGTCTTTTTCTGTGTGACTTATTTCACTTAGAATCATCGTACCTAAATCCACTCATCATGCTGCTATCTAGCCTTATGACATTGATTTCATGGCTGAGTGATATTCCATTGTGCCAAGTACCACCATTTCTTTATCCATTTTTCTCTTTCCTGGGATATTGAAGGTGTACCGAAGTGAAGGTTCTTGGAAACAGAGCAGCCGTAAAGTTTGGGGTGCCTGTGTCTTGTTGATTTTTAGTTTTCCCAATTTATACGCCCATGAGTGGAAGTACCCTATGCTCTCTAAGCTGTGTTTATTACTTGTTTCAGGACACACCGTACACTTCTCCAGAGTGCCTGTTGGCAATTTAAATCCCGCCCATCAGGGTAGCAAGGCTCCCATGTCTCCGTGGCCTGTCCTACTTTTCTGGTTTTTACACTTTTTTCAGCATGTCCCTTTTGATCGAGGGCAAGAGAGACATCTTTGTAGCGCTGATTTGCCCTTCTGGCTTGTTTGGTTGGCCAAAAAGGGCGTATGCGTTTTTTCCTGAATATATTCAGGAAAAAACGCATACGCCCTTTTTGGGCAAGGGCATCATTGTCAACGTTTTGCCGCTGTTCATGTGCTTTAAAGGCGAATCGAATCTACCTCCTGAAATCTGTTTCCTGCAAATCTGCCTTGCTTTCAAATCCTCTTCGTTGCCTTCCCTCAATATATTTGTGGACGAGAGTTATCATTTATAACTCTGCACGTTTGTGAATTGCAGTGCCCCTGAGCTCCATTTGTCTACTCGCTTTTTTGGGAGCTGGCCGCAAAAGCGCAGGATTGCTTCAGGCCCTATTTTGGTTCTGGGGGGCAGGCTGAGCCTGTGATTCATTCTTCTTCCTGATGGGAAAATGGAGTGACCTGTGCCTGTCCCAACACCTAGGGCTAGTCTCTCGTTGGTTCCCCGTCTTCCCGTTCATCCTCAGGACAAATTGCAACCTGTACGAAACAGGAGGTTAAAGGTGCTGATTCTCCAAGTAGGGAGATGGTTAGTCAAGCGGCTGGAATGGCAAACCCGAGCACAAGGAGAGGAGAAATGAGGTGCGTTTTAGAAACCTTTCCCGATCTCACGGCATACCATCTTCTCGGTTTCCCATGCATGTTTTGATGTAGGAAGATGCCCTTGTACCTGGAGATTTGAGACCCATGGGGTGGGTACCCCGCGGTATTACTTTAAAGTATCTGCATTTGCTCACCCAACCTCACCAATCCTCTCAGCCCCAAGAGTGTCCAGCCTGATGTCTCATCCAGCTGTGGGTCTAGATATGGTCAATCCAGGTTGCATCAGAGACCCTGAACGGATTTTGTAAGAATTTCTCTCTCTTTCACTGTCTTTGTTTTGTGGGTTTTTTAAAGTAATTTGTGTTTAGAATGGGGCTTGGCTGCTTTTCCCTGCTGTGTTTATGGCGCTTTACACCCTCTTGATTCACTTGCAGATAGATATCAATACATAGGTTTTCAGATTCTTACTAGTCAGATATATTCTTGTGCGGTGACTAGGGGGTGTTGAGTCCAGTTCACTGAGCAGGGAGTAGGCCTTGTCTATTACATATTTGGCTTATGGAACGGTCTCTGAGCTAATTTCAAACCCTTGTTTTATGCATCACCCCACCTCACCTTTCCCGTTAAGCAGCCATAGTGTGTCTTCTAATGGTGTGACTCTGTTCTGTTTTGTAATTCAGTTCAAGTGTAGCGATTTTGACATTCCCTCTATAAGCGATATCTTAGGATAAGTGTCTTTTTTCTGTGTGACTTATTTCACTTAGAATCATCGTACCTAAATCCACTCATCATGCTGCTATCTAGCCTTATGACATTGATTTCATGGCTGAGTGATATTCCATTGTGCCAAGTACCACCATTTCTTTATCCATTTTTCTCTTTCCTGGGATATTGAAGGTGTACCGAAGTGGAGGTTCTTGGAAACTGAGCAGCCGTAAAGTTTGGGGTGCCTGTGTCTTGTTGATTTTTAGTTTTCCCAATTTATACGCCCATGATTGGAAGTGCCCTATGCTCTCTAAGCTGTGTTTATTACTTGTTTCAGGACACACCGTACACTTCTCCAGAGTGCCTGTTGGCAATTTACATCCCGCCCATCAGGGTAGCAAGGCTCCCATGTCTCCGTGGCCTGTCCTGCTTTTCTGGTTTTTACACTTTTTTCAGCATGTCCCTTTTGATCGAGGGCAAGAGAGACATCTTTGTAGCGCTGATTTGCCCTTCCGGCTTGTTTGGTTGGCCAAAAAGGGCGTATGCGTTTTTTCCTGAATATATTCAGGAAAAAACGCATACGCCCTTTTTGGCCAAGGGCATCATTGTCAACGTTTTGCCGCTGTTCATGTGCTTTAAAGGCGAGTCGAATCTACCTCCTGAAATCTGTTTCCTGCAAATCTGCCTTGCTTTCAAATCCTCTTCGTTGCCTTCCCTCAATATATTTGTGGACGAGAGTTATCATTTATAACTCTGCACGTTTGTGAATTGCAGTGCCCCTGAGCTCCATTTGTCTACTCGCTTTTTTGGGAGATGGCCGCAAAAGCGCAGGATTGCTTCAGGCCCTATTTTGATTCTGGGGGGCCGGCTGAGCCTGTGGTTCATTCTTCTTCTTGATGGGAAAATGGAGTGACCTGTGCCTGTCCCAACACCTAGGGCTAGTCTCTCGTTGGTTCCCCGTCTTCCCGTTCATCCTCAGGACAAATTGCAACCTGTACGAAACAGGAGGTTAAAGGTGCTGATTCTCCAAGTAGGGAGATGGTTAGTCAAGCGGCTGGAATGGCGAACCCGAGCACAAGGAGAGGAGAAATGAGGTGGGTTTTAGAAACCTTTCCCGATCTCACGGCATACCATTTTTTGGGTTTCCCATGCATGTTTTGATGTAGGAAGATGCCCTTGTACCTGGAGATTTGAGACCCATGGGGTGGGTACACCGCGGTATTACTTTAAAGTATCTGCATTTGCTCACCGAACCTCACCAATCCTCTCAGCCCCAAGAGTGTCCAGCCTGATGTCTCATCAAGCTGTGGGTCTAGATATGGTCAATCCAGGTTGCATCAGAGACCCTGAACGGATTTTGTAAGAATTTCTCTCTCTTTCACTGTCTTTGTTTTGTGGGTATTTTAAAGTAATTTGTGTTTAGAATGGGGCTTGGCTGCTTTTCCCTGCTGTCTTTATGCCGCTTTACACCCTCTTGATTCACTTGCACATAGATATCAATACACAGGTTTTCAGATTCTTACTAGTCAGATATATTCTTGTGCGGTGACTAGGGGGTGTTGAGTCCAGTTCACTGAGCAGGGAGTAGGCCTTGTCTATTACATATTTGGCTTATAGAGCGGTCTCTGAGCTAATTTCAAACCCTTGTTTTATGCATCACCCCACCTCACCTTTCCCGTTAAGCAGCCATAGTGTGTCTTCTGAAGGTGTGACTCTGTTCTGTTTTGTAATTCAGTTCAAGTGTAGCGATTTTGACATTCCCTCTATAAGCGATATCTTAGGATAAGTGTCTTTTACTGTGTGACTTATTTCACTTAGAATCATCGTACCTAAATCCACTCATCATGCTGCTATCTAGCCTTATGACATTGATTTCATGGCTGAGTGATATTCCATTGTGCCAAGTACCACCATTTCTTTATTCATTTTTCTCTTTCCTGGGATATTGAAGGTGTACCGAAGTGAAGGTTCTTGGAAACAGAGCAGCCGTAAAGTTTGGGGTGTCTGTGTCTTGTTGATTTTTAGTTTTCCCAATTTATACGCCCATGAGTGGAAGTGCCCTATGCTCTCTAATCTGTGTTTATTACTTGTTTCAGGACACACCGTACACTTCTCCAGAGTGCCTGTTGGCAATTTACATCCCGCCCATCAGCGTAGCAAGGCTCCCATGTCTCCATGGCCTGTCCTGCTTTTCTGGTTTTTACACTTTTTTCAGCATGGCCCTTTTGATCGAGGGCAAGACAGACATCTTTGTAGCGCTGATTTGCCCTTCCGGCTTGCTTGGTTGGCCAAAAAGGGCGTATGCGTTTTTTCCTGAATATATTCAGGAAAAAACGCATACGCCCTTTTTGGCCAAGGGTATCATTGTCAACGTTTTGCCGCTTTTCATGTGCTTTAAAGGCGAGTCGAATCTACCTCCTGAAATCTGTTTCCTGCAAATCTGCCTTGCTTTCAAATCCTCTTCGTTGCCTTCCCTCAATATATTTGTGGACGAGAATTATCATTTATAACTCTGCACGTTTGTGAATTGCAGTGCCCCTGAGCTCCATTTGTCTACTCGCTTTTTTGGGAGATGGCCGCAAAAGCGCAGGATTGCTTCAGGCCCTATTTTGGTTCTGGGGGGCAGGCTGAGCCTGTGGTTCATTCTTCTTCTTGATGGGAAAATGGAGTGACCTGTGCCTGTCCCAACACCTAGGGCTAGTCTCTCGTTGGTTCCCCGTCTTCCCGTTCATCCTCAGGACAAATTACAACCTGTACGAAACAGGAGGTTAAAGGTGCTGATTCTCCAAGTAGGGAGATGGTTAGTCAAGCGGCTGGAATGGCGAACCCGAGCACAAGGAGAGGAGAAATGAGGTGCGTTTTAGAAACCTTTCCCGATCTCACGGCATACCATCTTCTCGGTTTCCCATGCATGTTTTGTTGTAGGAAGATGCCCTTTTACCTGGAGATTTGAGACCCATGGGGTGGGTACCCCGCGGTATTACTTTAAAGTATCTGCATTTGCTCACCCAACCTCACCAATCCTCTCAGCCCCAAGAGTGTCCAGCCTGATGTCTCATCCAGCTGTGGGTCTAGATATGGTCAATCCAGGTTGCATCAGAGACCCTGAACGGATTTTGTAAGAATTTCTCTCTCTTTCACTGTCTTTGTTTTGTGGGTTTTTTAAAGTAATTTATGTTTAGAATGGGGCTGCGCTGCTTTTCCCTGCTGTGTTTATGGCGCTTTACACCCTCTTGATTCACTTGCAGATAGATGTCAATACATAGGTTTTCAGATTCTTACTAGTCAGATATATTCTTGTGCGGTGACTAGGGGGTGTTAAGTCCAGTTCACTGAGCAGGGAGTAGGCCTTGTCTATTACATATTTGGCTTATGGAACGGTCTCTGAGCTAATTTCAAACCCTTGTTTTATGCATCACCCCACCTCACCTTTCCCGTTAAGCAGCCATAGTGTGTCTTCTAAAGGTGTGACTCTGTTCTGTTTTGTAATTCAGTTCAATTGTAGCGATTTTGACATTCCCTCTATAAGCGATATCTTAGGATAAGTGTCTTTTTCTGTGTGACTTATTTCACTTAGAATCATCGTCCCTAAATCCACTCATCATGCTGCTCACGAGCCTTATGACATTGATTTCATGGCTGAGTGATATTCCATTGTGCCAAGTACCACCATTTCTTTATCCATTTTTCTCTTTCCTGGGATATTGAAGGTGTACCGAAGTGGAGGTTCTTGGAAACAGAGCAGCCATGAAGTTTGGGGTGCCTGTGTCTTGTTGATTTTTAGTTTTCCCAATTTATACGCCCATGAGTGGAAGTGCCCTATGCTCTCTAAGCTGTGTTTATTACTTGTTTCAGGACACACCGTACACTTCTGCAGAGTGCCTGTTGGCAATTTACATCCCGCCCATCAGCGTAGCAAGGCTCCCATGTCTCCATGGCCTGTCCTGCTTTTCTGTTTTTACACTTTTTTCAGCATGGCCCTTTTGACCGAGTGCAAGCCAGACTTATTTGTAGCGCTGATTTGCCCTTCCGACTTGCTTGGTTGGCCAAAAAGGGCGTATGCGTTTTTTCCTGAATATATTCAGGAAAAAACGCATACGCCCTTTTTGGCCAAGGGCATCATTGTCAACGATTTGCCGCTTTTCATGTCCTTTAAAGGCGAGTCGAATCTAAATCCTGAAATCTGTTTCCTGCAAATCTGCCTTGCTTTCAAATCCTCTTCATTGCCTTCCCTCGATATATTTGTGGACGAGAGTTATCATTTATAACTCTGCACGTTTGTGAATTGCAGTGCCCCTGAGCTCCATTTATCTACTCGCTTTTTTGGGAGCTGGCCGCAAAAGCGCAGGATTGCTTCAGGCCCTATTTTGGTTCTGGGGGACAGGCTGAGCCTGTGGTTCATTCTTCTTCCTGATGGGAAAATGGAGTGACCTGTGCCTGTCACAAAACCAAGGGCTAGTCTCTCGTTGGTTCTCCGTCTTCCCGTTCATCCTCCGGACAAATTGCAACCTGTACAAAAGAGGTGGTTAAAGGTGCTGATTCTCCAAGTAGGGAGATGGTTAGTCAAGCGGCTGGAATGGCGAACCCCAGCACAAGGAGAGGAGAAATGAGGTGCGTTTTAGAAACCTTTCCCGATCTCATGGCATAGCATTTTCTGGGTTTCCCATGCATGTTTTGATGTAGGAAGGTGCCCTTATACCTGGAGATTTGAGACCCATGGGGTGGGTACTCTGCGGTATTACTTTAAAGTATCTGCGTTTGCTCACCCAACCTCACCAATCCTCTCAGCCCCAAGAGTGTCCAGCCTTATGTCTCATCCAGCTGTGGGTCTAGATATGGTCAATCCAGGTTGCATCAGAGACCCTGAATGGATTTTGTAAAAATTTCTCTCTCTTACACTGTCTTTGTTTTGTGGGTTTTTAAAAGTAATTTATTTTTAGAATGGGGCTTGGCTGCTTTTCCCTGCTGTGTTTATGCCGCTTTACGCCCTCTTGATTCACTTGCAGAGAGATATCGATATATAGGTTTTCAGATTCTTACTAGTCAGATATATTCTTGTGCGGTGACTAGGGGGTGTTGAGTCCAGTTCACTGAGCAGGGAGTAGGACTTGTTTTTTACATATTTGGCTTATGGAGTGGTCTCTGAGCTAATTTCAAACCCTTGTTTTATGCATCACCGCACCTCAACTTTCCCGTTAAGCAGCCATAGTGTGTCTTCTAAAGGTGTGACTCTGTTCTGTTTTGTAATTCAGTTCAAGTGTAGCGATTTTGACATTCCTTCTATAAGCGATATCTTAGGATAAGTGTCTTTTTCTGTGTGACTTATTTCACTTAGAATTATCATACCTATATCCACTCATCATGCTGCTAACTAGCCTTATGACATTGATTTCATGGCTGAGTGATATTCCATTGTGCCAAGTACCACCATTTCTTTATCCATTTTTCTCTTTCCTGGGATATTGAAGGTGTACCGAAGTGGAGCTTCTTGGAAACAGAGCAGCCGTAAAGTTTGGGGTGCCTGTGTCTTGTTGATTTTTAGTTTTCCCAATTTATACGCCCATGAGTGGAAGTGCCCTATGCTCTCTAAGCTGTGTTTATTACTTGTTTCAGGACACACCGTACACTTCTCCAGAGTGCCTGTTGGCAATTTACATCCCGCCCATCAGCGTAGCAAGGCTCCCATGTCTCCATGGCCTGTCCTGCTTTTCTGGTTTTTACACTTTTTTCAGCATGGCCCTTTTGACCGAGGGCAAGAGAGACTTCTTTGTAGCACTGATTTGCCCTTCCGGCTTGCTTGGTTGGCCAAAAAGGGCGTATGCGTTTTTTCCTGAATATATTCAGGAAAAAACGCATACGCCCTTTTTGGCCAAGGGTATCATTGTCAACGTTTTGCTGCTTTTCATGTGCTTTAAATCGAGTCGAATCTACCTCCTGAAATCTGTTTCCTGCAAATCTGCCATGCTTTCAAATCCTCTTCGTTGCCTTCCCTCAATATATTTGTGGACGAGAGTTATCTTTTATAACTCTGCTCGTTTGTGAATTGCAGTGCCCCTGAGCTCCATTTTTCTACTCGCTTTTTTGGGAGCTGGCCGCAAAAGCTCAGGATTGCTTCAGGCCCTATTTTGGTTCTGGGGGGCAGGCTGAGCCTGTGGTTCATTCTTCTTCCTGATGGGAAAATGGAGTGACCTGTGCCTGTCCCAACACCTAGGGCTAGTCTCTCGTTGGTTCCCCATCTTCCCGTTCATCCTCAGGACAAATTGCAACCTGTACGAAACAGGAGGTTAAAGGTGCTGATTCTCCAAGTAGGGAGATGGTTAGTCAAGCGGCTGGAATGGCGAACCCGAGCACAAGGAGAGGAGAAATGAGGTGCGTTTTAGAAACCTTTCCCAATTCCACGGCATACCGTCTTCTGGGTTTCCCATGAATGTTTTGATGTAGGAAGAGTCCCTTGTACCTGGAGATTTGAGACCCATGGGGTGGGTACCCTGCGGTATTACTTTAAAGTATCTGCATTTGCTCACCCAACCTCACCAATCCTCTCAGCCCCAAGAGTGTCCAGCCTTATGTCTCATGCAGCTGTGGGTCTAGATATGGTTAATCCAGGTTGCATCAGAGACCCTGAACGGATTTTGTAAGAATTTCTCTCTCTTTCACAGTCTTTTTTTTGTGGGTTTTTTAAAGTAATTTATGTTTAGAATGGGGCTTGGCTGCTTTTCCCTGCTGTGTTTATGCCGCTTTACACCCTCTTCATTCACTTGCAGAGAGATATCGATACATAGGTTTTCAGATTCTTACTAGTCAGATATATTCTTGTGCGGTGACTAGGGGGTGTTGAGTCCAGTTCACTGAGCAGGGAGTAGGCCTTGTCTATTACATATTTGGCTTATGGAACGGTCTCTGAGCTAATTTCAACCCCTTGTTTTATGCATCACCCCACCTCAACTTTCCCGTTAAGCAGCCATAGTGTGTCTTCTGAAGGTGTGACTCTGTTCTGTTTTGTAATTCAGTTCAAGTGTAGCGATTTTGACATTCCCTCTATAAGCGATATCTTAGGATAAGTGTCTTTTTCTGTGTGACTTATTTCACTTAGAATCATCGTACCTAAATCCACTCATCATGCTGCTATCTAGCCTTATGACATTGATTTCATGGCTGAGTGATATTCCATTGTGCCAAGTACCACCATTTCTTTATCCATTTTTCTCTTTCCTGGGATATTGAAGGTGTACCGAAGTGAAGGTTCTTGGAAACAGAGCAGCCGTAAAGTTTGGGGTGCCTGTGTCTTGTTGATTTTTAGTTTTCCCAATTTATACGCCCATGAGTGGAAGTGCCCTATGCTCTCTAAGCTGTGTTTATTACTTGTTTCAGGACATACCGTACACTTCTCCAGAGTGCCTGTTGGCAATTTACATCCCGCCCATCAGCGTAGCAAGGCTCCCATGTCTCCATGGCCTGTCCTGCTTTTCTGGTTTTTACACTTTTTTCAGCATGGCCCTTTTGATCGAGGGCAAGACAGACATCTTTGTAGCGCTGATTTGCCCTTCCGGCTTGCTTGGTTGGCCAAAAAGGGCGTATGCGTTTTTTCCTGAGTATATTCAGGAAAAAACGCATACGCCCTTTTTGGCCAAGGGCATCATTTCAACGTTTTGCCGCTGTTCATGTGCTTTAAAGGCGAGTCGAATCTACCTCCTGAAATCTGTTTCCTGCAAATCTGCCTTGCTTTCAAATCCTCTTCGTTGCCTTCCCTCAATATATTTGTGGACGAGAGTTATCTTTTATAACTCTGCTCGTTTGTGAATTGCAGTGCCCCTGAGCTCCATTTTTCTACTCGCTTTTTTGGGAGCTGGCCGCAAAAGTGCAGGATTGCTTCAGGCCCTATTTTGGTTCTGGGGGCAGGCTGAGCCTGTGGTTCATTCTTCTTCCTGATGGGAAAAATGGAGTGACCTGTGCCTGTCCCAACACCTAGGGCTAGTCTCTCGTTGGTTCCCCATCTTCCCGTTCATCCTCAGGACAAATTGCAACCTGTATGAAACAGGAGGTTAAAGGTGCTCATTCTCCAAGTAGGGAGATGGTTAGTCAAGCGGCTGGAATGGCGAACCCGAGCACAAGGAGAGGAGAAATGAGGTGCGTTTTAGAAACCTTTCCCGATCTCACGGCATACCATCTTCTCGGTTTCCCATGCATGTTTTGTTGTAGGAAGATGCCCTTTTACCTGGAGATTTGAGACCCATGGGGTGGGTACCCCGCGGTATTACTTTAAAGTATCTGCATTTGCTCACCCAACCTCACCAATCCTCTCAGCCCCAAGAGTGTCCAGCCTGATGTCTCATCCAGCTGTGGGTCTAGATATGGTCAATCCAGGTTGCATCAGAGACCCTGAACGGATTTTGTAAGAATTTCTCTCTCTTTCACTGTCTTTGTTTTGTGGGTTTTTTAAAGTAATTTGTGTTTAGAATGGGGCTTGGCTGCTTTTCCCTGCTGTGTTTATGCCGCTTTACACCCTCTTGATTCACTTGCAGATAGATATCAATACATAGGTTTTCAGATTCTTACTAGTCAGATATATTCTTGTGCAGTGACTAGGGGGTGTTGAGTCCAGTTCACTGAGCAGGGAGTAGGCCTTGTCTATTACATATTTGGCTTATGGAGCCGTGTCTGAGTTAATTTCAAACACTTGCTTTATGCATCACCCCACCTCACCTTTCCCGTTAAGCAGCCATAGTGTGTCTTCTAAAGGTGTGACTCTGTTCTGTTTTGTAATTCAGTTCAAGTGTAGCGATTTTGACATTCCCTCTATAAGCGATATCTTAGGATAAGTGTCTTTTTCTGTGTGACTTATTTCACTTAGAATCATCGTCCCTAAATCCACTCATCATGCTGCTCACGAGCCTTATGACATTGATTTCATGGCTGAGTGATATTCCATTGTGCCAAGTACCACCATTTCTTTATCCATTTTTCTCTTTCCTGGGATATTGAAGGTGTACCGAAGTGGAGGTTCTTGGAAACAGAGCAGCCATGAAGTTTGGGGTGCCTGTGTCTTGTTGATTTTTAGTTTTCCCAATTTATACGCCCATGAGTGGAAGTGCCCTATGCTCTCTAAGCTGTGTTTATTACTTGTTTCAGGACACACCGTACACTTCTGCAGAGTGCCTGTTGGCAATTTACATCCCGCCCATCAGCGTAGCAAGGCTCCCATGTCTCCATGGCCTGTCCTGCTTTTCTGTTTTTACACTTTTTTCAGCATGGCCCTTTTGACCGAGTGCAAGCCAGACTTATTTGTAGCGCTGATTTGCCCTTCCGACTTGCTTGGTTGGCCAAAAAGGGCGTATGCGTTTTTTCCTGAATATATTCAGGAAAAAACGCATACGCCCTTTTTGGCCAAGGGCATCATTGTCAACGATTTGCCGCTTTTCATGTCCTTTAAAGGCGAGTCGAATCTAAATCCTGAAATCTGTTTCCTGCAAATCTGCCTTGCTTTCAAATCCTCTTCATTGCCTTCCCTCGATATATTTGTGGACGAGAGTTATCATTTATAACTCTGCACGTTTGTGAATTGCAGTGCCCCTGAGCTCCATTTATCTACTCGCTTTTTTGGGAGCTGGCCGCAAAAGCGCAGGATTGCTTCAGGCCCTATTTTGGTTCTGGGGGGCAGGCTGAGCCTGTGGTTCATTCTTCTTCCTGATGGGAAAATGGAGTGACCTGTGCCTGTCACAAAACCAAGGGCTAGTCTCTCGTTGGTTCTCCGTCTTCCCGTTCATCCTCCGGACAAATTGCAACCTGTACAAAAGAGGTGGTTAAAGGTGCTGATTCTCCAAGTAGGGAGATGGTTAGTCAAGCGGCTGGAATGGCGAACCCCAGCACAAGGAGAGGAGAAATGAGGTACGTTTTAGAAACCTTTCCCGATCTCATGGCATAGCATTTTCTGGGTTTCCCATGCATGTTTTGATGTAGGAAGGTGCCCTTATACCTGGAGATTTGAGACCCATGGGGTGGGTACTCTGCGGTATTACTTTAAAGTATCTGCGTTTGCTCACCCAACCTCACCAATCCTCTCAGCCCCAAGAGTGTCCAGCCTTATGTCTCATCCAGCTGTGGGTCTAGATATGGTCAATCCAGGTTGCATCAGAGACCCTGAATGGATTTTGTAAAAATTTCTCTCTCTTACACTGTCTTTGTTTTGTGGGTTTTTAAAAGTAATTTATTTTTAGAATGGGGCTTGGCTGCTTTTCCCTGCTGTGTTTATGCCGCTTTACGCCCTCTTGATTCACTTGCAGAGAGATATCGATATATAGGTTTTCAGATTCTTACTAGTCAGATATATTCTTGTGCGGTGACTAGGGGGTGTTGAGTCCAGTTCACTGAGCAGGGAGTAGGACTTGTTTTTTACATATTTGGCTTATGGAGTGGTCTCTGAGCTAATTTCAAACCCTTGTTTTATGCATCACCGCACCTCAACTTTCCCGTTAAGCAGCCATAGTGTGTCTTCTAAAGGTGTGACTCTGTTCTGTTTTGTAATTCAGTTCAAGTGTAGCGATTTTGACATTCCTTCTATAAGCGATATCTTAGGATAAGTGTCTTTTTCTGTGTGACTTATTTCACTTAGAATTATCATACCTATATCCACTCATCATGCTGCTAACTAGCCTTATGACATTGATTTCATGGCTGAGTGATATTCCATTGTGCCAAGTACCACCATTTCTTTATCCATTTTTCTCTTTCCTGGGATATTGAAGGTGTACCGAAGTGGAGCTTCTTGGAAACAGAGCAGCCGTAAAGTTTGGGGTGCCTGTGTCTTGTTGATTTTTAGTTTTCCCAATTTATACGCCCATGAGTGGAAGTGCCCTATGCTCTCTAAGCTGTGTTTATTACTTGTTTCAGGACACACCGTACACTTCTCCAGAGTGCCTGTTGGCAATTTACATCCCGCCCATCAGCGTAGCAAGGCTCCCATGTCTCCATGGCCTGTCCTGCTTTTCTGGTTTTTACACTTTTTTCAGCATGGCCCTTTTGACCGAGGGCAAGAGAGACTTCTTTGTAGCACTGATTTGCCCTTCCGGCTTGCTTGGTTGGCCAAAAAGGGCGTATGCGTTTTTTCCTGAATATATTCAGGAAAAAACGCATACGCCCTTTTTGGCCAAGGGTATCATTGTCAACGTTTTGCTGCTTTTCATGTGCTTTAAATCGAGTCGAATCTACCTCCTGAAATCTGTTTCCTGCAAATCTGCCATGCTTTCAAATCCTCTTCGTTGCCTTCCCTCAATATATTTGTGGACGAGAGTTATCTTTTATAACTCTGCTCGTTTGTGAATTGCAGTGCCCCTGAGCTCCATTTTTCTACTCGCTTTTTTGGGAGCTGGCCGCAAAAGCTCAGGATTGCTTCAGGCCCTATTTTGGTTCTGGGGGGCAGGCTGAGCCTGTGGTTCATTCTTCTTCCTGATGGGAAAATGGAGTGACCTGTGCCTGTCCCAACACCTAGGGCTAGTCTCTCGTTGGTTCCCCATCTTCCCGTTCATCCTCAGGACAAATTGCAACCTGTACGAAACAGGAGGTTAAAGGTGCTGATTCTCCAAGTAGGGAGATGGTTAGTCAAGCGGCTGGAATGGCGAACCCGAGCACAAGGAGAGGAGAAATGAGGTGCGTTTTAGAAACCTTTCCCAATTCCACGGCATACCGTCTTCTGGGTTTCCCATGAATGTTTTGATGTAGGAAGAGTCCCTTGTACCTGGAGATTTGAGACCCATGGGGTGGGTACCCTGCGGTATTACTTTAAAGTATCTGCATTTGCTCACCCAACCTCACCAATCCTCTCAGCCCCAAGAGTGTCCAGCCTTATGTCTCATGCAGCTGTGGGTCTAGATATGGTTAATCCAGGTTGCATCAGAGACCCTGAACGGATTTTGTAAGAATTTCTCTCTCTTTCACAGTCTTTTTTTTGTGGGTTTTTTAAAGTAATTTATGTTTAGAATGGGGCTTGGCTGCTTTTCCCTGCTGTGTTTATGCCGCTTTACACCCTCTTCATTCACTTGCAGAGAGATATCGATACATAGGTTTTCAGATTCTTACTAGTCAGATATATTCTTGTGCGGTGACTAGGGGGTGTTGAGTCCAGTTCACTGAGCAGGGAGTAGGCCTTGTCTATTACATATTTGGCTTATGGAACGGTCTCTGAGCTAATTTCAACCCCTTGTTTTATGCATCACCCCACCTCAACTTTCCCGTTAAGCAGCCATAGTGTGTCTTCTGAAGGTGTGACTCTGTTCTGTTTTGTAATTCAGTTCAAGTGTAGCGATTTTGACATTCCCTCTATAAGCGATATCTTAGGATAAGTGTCTTTTTCTGTGTGACTTATTTCACTTAGAATCATCGTACCTAAATCCACTCATCATGCTGCTATCTAGCCTTATGACATTGATTTCATGGCTGAGTGATATTCCATTGTGCCAAGTACCACCATTTCTTTATCCATTTTTCTCTTTCCTGGGATATTGAAGGTGTACCGAAGTGAAGGTTCTTGGAAACAGAGCAGCCGTAAAGTTTGGGGTGCCTGTGTCTTGTTGATTTTTAGTTTTCCCAATTTATACGCCCATGAGTGGAAGTGCCCTATGCTCTCTAAGCTGTGTTTATTACTTGTTTCAGGACATACCGTACACTTCTCCAGAGTGCCTGTTGGCAATTTACATCCCGCCCATCAGCGTAGCAAGGCTCCCATGTCTCCATGGCCTGTCCTGCTTTTCTGGTTTTTACACTTTTTTCAGCATGGCCCTTTTGATCGAGGGCAAGACAGACATCTTTGTAGCGCTGATTTGCCCTTCCGGCTTGCTTGGTTGGCCAAAAAGGGCGTATGCGTTTTTTCCTGAATATATTCAGGAAAAAACGCATACGCCCTTTTTGGCCAAGGGCATCATTTCAACGTTTTGCCGCTGTTCATGTGCTTTAAAGGCGAGTCGAATCTACCTCCTGAAATCTGTTTCCTGCAAATCTGCCTTGCTTTCAAATCCTCTTCGTTGCCTTCCCTCAATATATTTGTGGACGAGAGTTATCTTTTATAACTCTGCTCGTTTGTGAATTGCAGTGCCCCTGAGCTCCATTTTTCTACTCGCTTTTTTGGGAGCTGGCCGCAAAAGTGCAGGATTGCTTCAGGCCCTATTTTGGTTCTGGGGGCAGGCTGAGCCTGTGGTTCATTCTTCTTCCTGATGGGAAAAATGGAGTGACCTGTGCCTGTCCCAACACCTAGGGCTAGTCTCTCGTTGGTTCCCCATCTTCCCGTTCATCCTCAGGACAAATTGCAACCTGTATGAAACAGGAGGTTAAAGGTGCTCATTCTCCAAGTAGGGAGATGGTTAGTCAAGCGGCTGGAATGGCGAACCCGAGCACAAGGAGAGGAGAAATGAGGTGCGTTTTAGAAACCTTTCCCGATCTCACGGCATACCATCTTCTCGGTTTCCCATGCATGTTTTGTTGTAGGAAGATGCCCTTTTACCTGGAGATTTGAGACCCATGGGGTGGGTACCCCGCGGTATTACTTTAAAGTATCTGCATTTGCTCACCGAACCTCACCAATCCTCTCAGCCCCAAGAGTGTCCAGCCTGATGTCTCATCCAGCTGTGGGTCTAGATATGGTCAATCCAGGTTGCATCAGAGACCCTGAACGGATTTTGTAAGAATTTCTCTCTCTTTCACTGTCTTTGTTTTGTGGGTTTTTTAAAGTAATT
Organism: Eubalaena glacialis; assembly: GCF_028564815.1. Taxonomy (NCBI): domain Eukaryota; kingdom Metazoa; phylum Chordata; class Mammalia; order Artiodactyla; family Balaenidae; genus Eubalaena; species Eubalaena glacialis. Next base: position 130,971,761 of record NC_083720.1, on the reverse strand, counting down.
TGTGTTTAGAATGGGGCTTGGCTGCTTTTCCCTGCTGTGTTTATGCCGCTTTACACCCTCTTGATTCACTTGCAGATAGATATCAATACATAGGTTTTCAGATTCTTACTAGTCAGATATATTCTTGTGCGGTGACTAGGGGGTGTTGAGTCCAGTTCACTGAGCAGGGAGTAGGCCTTGTCTATTACATATTTGGCTTATGGAGCGGTGTCTGAGCTAATTTCAAACCCTTGTTTTATGCATCACCCCACCTCACCTTTCCCGTTAAGCAGCCATAGTGTGTCTTCTGAAGGTGTGACTCTGTTCTGTTTTGTAATTCAGTTCAAGTGTAGCGATTTTGACATTCCCTCTATTAGCGATATCTTAGGATAAGTGTCTTTTTTCTGTGTGACTTATTTCACTTAGAATCATCGTACCTAAATCCACTCATCATGCTGCTATCTAGCCTTATGACATTGATTTCATGGGTAAGTGATATTCCATTGTGCCAAGTAAAACCATTTCTTTATCCATTTTTCTCTTTCCTGGGATATTGAAGGTGTACCGAAGTGGAGGTTCTTGGAAACTGAGCAGCCGTAAAGTTTGGGGTGCCTGTGTCTTGTTGATTTTTAGTTTTCCCAATTTATACGCCCATGAGTGGAAGTGCCCTATGCTCTCTAAGCTGTGTTTATTACTTGTTTCAGGACACACCGTACACTTCTCCAGAGTGCCTGTTGGCAATTTACATCCCGCCCATCAGGGTAGCAAGGCTCCCATGTCTCCGTGGCCTGTCCTGCTTTTCTGGTTTTTACACTTTTTTCAGCATGTCCCTTTTGATCGAGGGCAAGAGAGACATCTTTGTAGCGCTGATTTGCCCTTCCGGCTTGTTTGGTTGGCCAAAAAGGGCGTATGCGTTTTTTCCTGAATATATTCAGGAAAAAACGCATACGCCCTTTTTGGCCAAGGGCATCATTGTCAACGTTTTGCCGCTGTTCATGTGCTTTAAAGGCGAGTCGAATCTACCTCCTGAAATCTGTTTCCTGCAAATTTGCCTTGCTTTCAAATCCTCTTCGTTGCCTTCCCTCAATATATTTGTGGACGAGAGTTATCATTTATAACTCTGCACGTTTGTGAATTGCAGTGCCCCTGAGCTCCATTTGTCTACTCGCTTTTTTGGGAGATGGCCGCAAAAGCGCAAGATTGCTTCAGGCCCTATTTTGATTCTGGGGGGCCGGCTGAGCCTGTGGTTCATTCTTCTTCTTGATGGGAAAATGGAGTGACCTGTGCCTGTCCCAACACCTAGGGCTAGTCTCTCGTTGGTTCCCCGTCTTCCCGTTCATCCTCAGGACAAATTGCAACCTGTACGAAACAGGAGGTTAAAGGTGCTGATTCTCCAAGTAGGGAGATGGTTAGTCAAGCGGCTGGAATGGCGAACCCGAGCACAAGGAGAGGAGAAATGAGGTGCGTTTTAGAAACCTTTCCCGATCTCACGGCATACCATTTTTTGGGTTTCCCATGCATGTTTTGATGTAGGAAGATGCCCTTGTACCTGGAGATTTGAGACCCATGGGGTGGGTACACCGCGGTATTACTTTAAAGTATCTGCATTTGCTCACCGAACCTCACCAATCCTCTCAGCCCCAAGAGTGTCCAGCCTGATGTCTCATCAAGCTGTGGGTCTAGATATGGTCAATCCAGGTTGCATCAGAGACCCTGAACGGATTTTGTAAGAATTTCTCTCTCTTTCACTGTCTTTGTTTTGTGGGTATTTTAAAGTAATTTGTGTTTAGAATGGGGCTTGGCTGCTTTTCCCTGCTGTCTTTATGCCGCTTTACACCCTCTTGATTCACTTGCACATAGATATCAATACACAGGTTTTCAGATTCTTACTAGTCAGATATATTCTTGTGCGGTGACTAGGGGGTGTTGAGTCCAGTTCACTGAGCAGGGAGTAGGCCTTGTCTATTACATATTTGGCTTATAGAGCGGTCTCTGAGCTAATTTCAAACCCTTGTTTTATGCATCACCCCACCTCACCTTTCCCGTTAAGCAGCCATAGTGTGTCTTCTGAAGGTGTGACTCTGTTCTGTTTTGTAATTCAGTTCAAGTGTAGCGATTTTGACATTCCCTCTATAAGCGATATCTTAGGATAAGTGTCTTTTACTGTGTGACTTATTTCACTTAGAATCATCGTACCTAAATCCACTCATCATGCTGCTATCTAGCCTTATGACATTGATTTCATGGCTGAGTGATATTCCATTGTGCCAAGTACCACCATTTCTTTATTCATTTTTCTCTTTCCTGGGATATTGAAGGTGTACCGAAGTGAAGGTTCTTGGAAACAGAGCAGCCGTAAAGTTTGGGGTGTCTGTGTCTTGTTGATTTTTAGTTTTCCCAATTTATACGCCCATGAGTGGAAGTGCCCTATGCTCTCTAATCTGTGTTTATTACTTGTTTCAGGACACACCGTACACTTCTCCAGAGTGCCTGTTGGCAATTTACATCCCGCCCATCAGCGTAGCAAGGCTCCCATGTCTCCATGGCCTGTCCTGCTTTTCTGGTTTTTACACTTTTTTCAGCATGGCCCTTTTGATCGAGGGCAAGACAGACATCTTTGTAGCGCTGATTTGCCCTTCCGGCTTGCTTGGTTGGCCAAAAAGGGCGTATGCGTTTTTTCCTGAATATATTCAGGAAAAAACGCATACGCCCTTTTTGGCCAAGGGTATCATTGTCAACGTTTTGCCGCTTTTCATGTGCTTTAAAGGCGAGTCGAATCTACCTCCTGAAATCTGTTTCCTGCAAATCTGCCTTGCTTTCAAATCCTCTTCGTTGCCTTCCCTCAATATATTTGTGGACGAGAATTATCATTTATAACTCTGCACGTTTGTGAATTGCAGTGCCCCTGAGCTCCATTTGTCTACTCGCTTTTTTGGGAGATGGCCGCAAAAGCGCAGGATTGCTTCAGGCCCTATTTTGGTTCTGGGGGGCAGGCTGAGCCTGTGGTTCATTCTTCTTCTTGATGGGAAAATGGAGTGACCTGTGCCTGTCCCAACACCTAGGGCTAGTCTCTCGTTGGTTCCCCGTCTTCCCGTTCATCCTCAGGACAAATTACAACCTGTACGAAACAGGAGGTTAAAGGTGCTGATTCTCCAAGTAGGGAGATGGTTAGTCAAGCGGCTGGAATGGCGAACCCGAGCACAAGGAGAGGAGAAATGAGGTGCGTTTTAGAAACCTTTCCCGATCTCACGGCATACCATCTTCTCGGTTTCCCATGCATGTTTTGTTGTAGGAAGATGCCCTTTTACCTGGAGATTTGAGACCCATGGGGTGGGTACCCCGCGGTATTACTTTAAAGTATCTGCATTTGCTCACCCAACCTCACCAATCCTCTCAGCCCCAAGAGTGTCCAGCCTGATGTCTCATCCAGCTGTGGGTCTAGATATGGTCAATCCAGGTTGCATCAGAGACCCTGAACGGATTTTGTAAGAATTTCTCTCTCTTTCACTGTCTTTGTTTTGTGGGTTTTTTAAAGTAATTTATGTTTAGAATGGGGCTGCGCTGCTTTTCCCTGCTGTGTTTATGGCGCTTTACACCCTCTTGATTCACTTGCAGATAGATGTCAATACATAGGTTTTCAGATTCTTACTAGTCAGATATATTCTTGTGCGGTGACTAGGGGGTGTTAAGTCCAGTTCACTGAGCAGGGAGTAGGCCTTGTCTATTACATATTTGGCTTATGGAACGGTCTCTGAGCTAATTTCAAACCCTTGTTTTATGCATCACCCCACCTCACCTTTCCCGTTAAGCAGCCATAGTGTGTCTTCTAAAGGTGTGACTCTGTTCTGTTTTGTAATTCAGTTCAAGTGTAGCGATTTTGACATTCCCTCTATAAGCGATATCTTAGGATAAGTGTCTTTTTCTGTGTGACTTATTTCACTTAGAATCATCGTCCCTAAATCCACTCATCATGCTGCTCACGAGCCTTATGACATTGATTTCATGGCTGAGTGATATTCCATTGTGCCAAGTACCACCATTTCTTTATCCATTTTTCTCTTTCCTGGGATATTGAAGGTGTACCGAAGTGGAGGTTCTTGGAAACAGAGCAGCCATGAAGTTTGGGGTGCCTGTGTCTTGTTGATTTTTAGTTTTCCCAATTTATACGCCCATGAGTGGAAGTGCCCTATGCTCTCTAAGCTGTGTTTATTACTTGTTTCAGGACACACCGTACACTTCTGCAGAGTGCCTGTTGGCAATTTACATCCCGCCCATCAGCGTAGCAAGGCTCCCATGTCTCCATGGCCTGTCCTGCTTTTCTGTTTTTACACTTTTTTCAGCATGGCCCTTTTGACCGAGTGCAAGCCAGACTTATTTGTAGCGCTGATTTGCCCTTCCGACTTGCTTGGTTGGCCAAAAAGGGCGTATGCGTTTTTTCCTGAATATATTCAGGAAAAAACGCATACGCCCTTTTTGGCCAAGGGCATCATTGTCAACGATTTGCCGCTTTTCATGTCCTTTAAAGGCGAGTCGAATCTAAATCCTGAAATCTGTTTCCTGCAAATCTGCCTTGCTTTCAAATCCTCTTCATTGCCTTCCCTCGATATATTTGTGGACGAGAGTTATCATTTATAACTCTGCACGTTTGTGAATTGCAGTGCCCCTGAGCTCCATTTATCTACTCGCTTTTTTGGGAGCTGGCCGCAAAAGCGCAGGATTGCTTCAGGCCCTATTTTGGTTCTGGGGGGCAGGCTGAGCCTGTGGTTCATTCTTCTTCCTGATGGGAAAATGGAGTGACCTGTGCCTGTCACAAAACCAAGGGCTAGTCTCTCGTTGGTTCTCCGTCTTCCCGTTCATCCTCCGGACAAATTGCAACCTGTACAAAAGAGGTGGTTAAAGGTGCTGATTCTCCAAGTAGGGAGATGGTTAGTCAAGCGGCTGGAATGGCGAACCCCAGCACAAGGAGAGGAGAAATGAGGTGCGTTTTAGAAACCTTTCCCGATCTCATGGCATAGCATTTTCTGGGTTTCCCATGCATGTTTTGATGTAGGAAGGTGCCCTTATACCTGGAGATTTGAGACCCATGGGGTGGGTACTCTGCGGTATTACTTTAAAGTATCTGCGTTTGCTCACCCAACCTCACCAATCCTCTCAGCCCCAAGAGTGTCCAGCCTTATGTCTCATCCAGCTGTGGGTCTAGATATGGTCAATCCAGGTTGCATCAGAGACCCTGAATGGATTTTGTAAAAATTTCTCTCTCTTACACTGTCTTTGTTTTGTGGGTTTTTAAAAGTAATTTATTTTTAGAATGGGGCTTGGCTGCTTTTCCCTGCTGTGTTTATGCCGCTTTACGCCCTCTTGATTCACTTGCAGAGAGATATCGATATATAGGTTTTCAGATTCTTACTAGTCAGATATATTCTTGTGCGGTGACTAGGGGGTGTTGAGTCCAGTTCACTGAGCAGGGAGTAGGACTTGTTTTTTACATATTTGGCTTATGGAGTGGTCTCTGAGCTAATTTCAAACCCTTGTTTTATGCATCACCGCACCTCAACTTTCCCGTTAAGCAGCCATAGTGTGTCTTCTAAAGGTGTGACTCTGTTCTGTTTTGTAATTCAGTTCAAGTGTAGCGATTTTGACATTCCTTCTATAAGCGATATCTTAGGATAAGTGTCTTTTTCTGTGTGACTTATTTCACTTAGAATTATCATACCTATATCCACTCATCATGCTGCTAACTAGCCTTATGACATTGATTTCATGGCTGAGTGATATTCCATTGTGCCAAGTACCACCATTTCTTTATCCATTTTTCTCTTTCCTGGGATATTGAAGGTGTACCGAAGTGGAGCTTCTTGGAAACAGAGCAGCCGTAAAGTTTGGGGTGCCTGTGTCTTGTTGATTTTTAGTTTTCCCAATTTATACGCCCATGAGTGGAAGTGCCCTATGCTCTCTAAGCTGTGTTTATTACATGTTTCAGGACACACCGTACACTTCTCCAGAGTGCCTGTTGGCAATTTACATCCCGCCCATCAGCGTAGCAAGGCTCCCATGTCTCCATGGCCTGTCCTGCTTTTCTGGTTTTTACACTTTTTTCAGCATGGCCCTTTTGACCGAGGGCAAGAGAGACTTCTTTGTAGCACTGATTTGCCCTTCCGGCTTGCTTGGTTGGCCAAAAAGGGCGTATGCGTTTTTTCCTGAATATATTCAGGAAAAAACGCATACGCCCTTTTTGGCCAAGGGTATCATTGTCAACGTTTTGCTGCTTTTCATGTGCTTTAAATCGAGTCGAATCTACCTCCTGAAATCTGTTTCCTGCAAATCTGCCATGCTTTCAAATCCTCTTCGTTGCCTTCCCTCAATATATTTGTGGACGAGAGTTATCTTTTATAACTCTGCTCGTTTGTGAATTGCAGTGCCCCTGAGCTCCATTTTTCTACTCGCTTTTTTGGGAGCTGGCCGCAAAAGCTCAGGATTGCTTCAGGCCCTATTTTGGTTCTGGGGGGCAGGCTGAGCCTGTGGTTCATTCTTCTTCCTGATGGGAAAATGGAGTGACCTGTGCCTGTCCCAACACCTAGGGCTAGTCTCTCGTTGGTTCCCCATCTTCCCGTTCATCCTCAGGACAAATTGCAACCTGTACGAAACAGGAGGTTAAAGGTGCTGATTCTCCAAGTAGGGAGATGGTTAGTCAAGCGGCTGGAATGGCGAACCCGAGCACAAGGAGAGGAGAAATGAGGTGCGTTTTAGAAACCTTTCCCAATTCCACGGCATACCGTCTTCTGGGTTTCCCATGAATGTTTTGATGTAGGAAGAGTCCCTTGTACCTGGAGATTTGAGACCCATGGGGTGGGTACCCTGCGGTATTACTTTAAAGTATCTGCGTTTGCTCACCCAACCTCACCAATCCTCTCAGCCCCAAGAGTGTCCAGCCTTATGTCTCATGCAGCTGTGGGTCTAGATATGGTTAATCCAGGTTGCATCAGAGACCCTGAACGGATTTTGTAAGAATTTCTCTCTCTTTAACAGTCTTTTTTTTGTGGGTTTTTTAAAGTAATTTATGTTTAGAATGGGGCTTGGCTGCTTTTCCCTGCTGTGTTTATGTCACTTTACACCCTCTTCATTCACTTGCAGAGAGATATCGATACATAGGTTTTCAGATTCTTACTAGTCAGATATATTCTTGTGCGGTGACTAGGGGGTGTTGAGTCCAGTTCACTGAGCAGGGAGTAGGCCTTGTCTATTACATATTTGGCTTATGGAACGGTCTCTGAGCTAATTTCAACCCCTTGTTTTATGCATCACCCCACCTCAACTTTCCCGTTAAGCAGCCATAGTGTGTCTTCTGAAGGTGTGACTCTGTTCTGTTTTGTAATTCAGTTCAAGTGTAGCGATTTTGACATTCCCTCTATAAGCGATATCTTAGGATAAGTGTCTTTTTCTGTGTGACTTATTTCACTTAGAATCATCGTACCTAAATCCACTCATCATGCTGCTATCTAGCCTTATGACATTGATTTCATGGCTGAGTGATATTCCATTGTGCCAAGTACCACCATTTCTTTATCCATTTTTCTCTTTCCTGGGATATTGAAGGTGTACCGAAGTGAAGGTTCTTGGAAACAGAGCAGCCGTAAAGTTTGGGGTGCCTGTGTCTTGTTGATTTTTAGTTTTCCCAATTTATACGCCCATGAGTGGAAGTGCCCTATGCTCTCTAAGCTGTGTTTATTACTTGTTTCAGGACATACCGTACACTTCTCCAGAGTGCCTGTTGGCAATTTACATCCCGCCCATCAGCGTAGCAAGGCTCCCATGTCTCCATGGCCTGTCCTGCTTTTCTGGTTTTTACACTTTTTTCAGCATGGCCCTTTTGATCGAGGGCAAGACAGACATCTTTGTAGCGCTGATTTGCCCTTCCGGCTTGCTTGGTTGGCCAAAAAGGGCGTATGCGTTTTTTCCTGAATATATTCAGGAAAAAACGCATACGCCCTTTTTGGCCAAGGGCATCATTTCAACGTTTTGCCGCTGTTCATGTGCTTTAAAGGCGAGTCGAATCTACCTCCTGAAATCTGTTTCCTGCAAATCTGCCTTGCTTTCAAATCCTCTTCGTTGCCTTCCCTCAATATATTTGTGGACGAGAGTTATCTTTTATAACTCTGCTCGTTTGTGAATTGCAGTGCCCCTGAGCTCCATTTTTCTACTCGCTTTTTTGGGAGCTGGCCGCAAAAGTGCAGGATTGCTTCAGGCCCTATTTTGGTTCTGGGGGCAGGCTGAGCCTGTGGTTCATTCTTCTTCCTGATGGGAAAAATGGAGTGACCTGTGCCTGTCCCAACACCTAGGGCTAGTCTCTCGTTGGTTCCCCATCTTCCCGTTCATCCTCAGGACAAATTGCAACCTGTACGAAACAGGAGGTTAAAGGTGCTGATTCTCCAAGTAGGGAGATGGTTAGTCAAGCGGCTGGAATGGCGAACCCGAGCACAAGGAGAGGAGAAATGAGGTGCGTTTTAGAAACCATTCCCAATCTCACGGCATACCGTTTTCTGGGTTTCCCATGCATGTTTTGATGTAGGAAGAGTCCCTTGTACCTGGAGATTTGAGACCCATGGGGTGGGTACACTGCGGTATTACTTTAAAGTATCTGCGTTTGCTCACCCAACCTCACCAATCCTCTCAGCCCCAAGAGTGTCCAGCCTTATGTCTCATGCAGCTGTGGGTCTAGATATGGTTAATCCAGGTTGCATCAGAGACCCTGAACGGATTTTGTAAGAATTTCTCTCTCTTTCACTGTCTTTTTTTTGTGGGTTTTTTAAAGTAATTTATGTTTAGAATGGGGCTTGGCTGCTTTTCCCTGCTCTGTTTATGCCGCTTATACCCTCTTCATTCACTTGCAGAGAGATATCGATACATAGGTTTTCAGATTCTTACTAGTCAGATATATTCTTGTGCGGTGACTAGGGGGTGTTGAGTCCAGTTCACTGAGCAGGGAGTAGGCCTTGTCTATTACATATTTGGCTTATGGAACGGTCTCTGAGCTAATTTCAAACCCTTGTTTTATGCATCACCCCACCTCACCTTTCCCGTTAAGCAGCCATAGTGTGTCTTCTGAAGGTGTGACTCTGTTCTGTTTTGTAATTCAGTTCAAGTGTAGCGATTTTGACATTCCCTCTATAAGCGATATCTTAGGATAAGTGTCTTTTTCTGTGTGACTTATTTCACTTAGAACCATCGTACCTAAATCCACTCATCATGCTGCTATCTCGCCTTATGACATTGATTTCATGGCTGAGTGATATTCCATTGTGCCAAGTACCACCATTTCTTTATCCATTTTTCTCTTTCCTGGGATATTGAAGGTGTACCGAAGTGAAGGTTCTTGGAAACAGAGCAGCCGTAAAGTTTGGGGTGCCTGTGTCTTGTTGATTTTTAGTTTTCCCAATTTATATGCCCATGAGTGGAAGTGCCCTATGCTCTCTAAGCTGTGTTTATTACTTGTTTCAGGACACACCGTACAGTTCTCCAGAGTGCCTGTTGGCAATTTACATCCCGCCCATCAGCGTAGCAAGGCTCCCATGTCTCCATGGCCTGTCCTGCTTTTCTGGTTTTTACAATTTTTTCAGCATGGCCCTTTTGATCGAGGGCAAGACAGACATCTTTGTAGCGCTGATTTGCCCTTCCGGCTTGCTTGGTTGGCCAAAAAGGGCGTATGCGTTTTTTCCTGAATATATTCAGGAAAAAACGCATACGCCCTTTTTGGCCAAGGGCATCATTGTCAACGTTTTGCCGCTTTTCATGTGCTTTAAAGGCGAGTCGAATCTACCTCCTGAAATCTGTTTCCTGCAAATCTGCCTTGCTTTCAAATCCTCTTCGTTGCCTTCCCTCAATATATTTGTGGACGAGAGTTATCTTTTATAACTCTGCTCGTTTGTGAATTGCAGTGCCCCTGAGCTCCATTTGTCTACTCGCTTTTTTGGGAGCTGGCCACAAAAGCGCAGGAATGCTTCAGGCCCTACTTTGGTTCTGGGGGGCAGGCTGAGCCTGTGGTTCATTCTTCTTCCTGATGGGAAAATGGAGTGACTTGTGCCTGTCCCAACACCTAGGGCTAGTCTCTCGTTGGTTCCCCATCTTCCCATTCATCCTCAGGACAAATTGCAACCTGTACGAAACAGGAGGTTAAAGGTGCTGATTCTCCAAGTAGGGAGATGGTTAGTCAAGCGGCTGGAATGGCGAACCCGAGCACAAGGAGAGGAGAAATGAGGTGCATTTTAGAAACCTTTCCCGATCTCACGGCATACCATCTTCTGGGTTTCCCATGTATGTTTTGATGTAGGAAGATGCCCTTGTACCTGGAGATTTGAGACCCATGGGGTGGGTACCCTGCGGTATTACTTTAAAGTATCTGCGTTTGCTCACCCAACCTCACCAATCCTCTCAGCCCCAAGAGTGTCCAGCCTTATGTCTCATCCAGCTGTGGGTCTAGATATGGTCAATCCAGGTTGCATCAGAGACCCTGAACGGATTTTGTAAGAATTTCTCTCTCTTTCACTGTCTTTGTTTTGTGGGTTTTTTAAAGTAATTTATGTTTAGAATGGGGCTTGGCTGCTTTTCCCTGCTGTGTTTATGGCGCTTTACACCCTCTTGATTCACTTGCAGATAGATGTCAATACATAGGTTTTCAGATTCTTACTAGTCAGATATATTCTTGTGCGGTGACTAGGGGGTGTTGAGTCCAGTTCACTGAGCAGGGAGTACGCCTTCTCTATTACATATTTGGCTTATGGAACAGTCTCTGAGCTATTTTCAAACCCTTGTTTTATGCATCACCCCACCTCACCTTTCCCGTTAAGCAGCCATAGTGTGTCTTCTAAAGGTGTGACTCTGTTCTATTTTGTAATTCAGTTCAAGTGTAGCGATTTTTACATTCCCTCTATAAGCGATATCTTAGGATAAGTGTCTTTTTCTGTGTGACTTATTTCACTTAGAATCATCGTACCTAAATCCACTCATCATGCTGCTAACTAGCCTTATGACATTGATTTCATGGCTAAGTGATATTCCATTGTGCCAAGTACCACCATATCTTTATCCATTTTTCTCTTTCCTGGGAAATTGAAGGTGTACCGAAGTGGAGGTTCTTGGAAACAGAGCAGCCGTAAAGTTTGGGGTGCCTGTGTCTTGTTGATTTTTAGTTTTCCCAATTTATACGCCCATGAGTGGAAGTGCCCTATGCTCTCTAAGCTGTGTTTATTACTTGTTTCAGGACACACCGTACACTTCTCCAGAGTGCCTGTTGGCAATTTACATCCCGCCCATCAGCGTAGCAAGGCTCCCATGTCTCCATGGCCTGTCCTGCTTTTCTGGTTTTTACACTTTTTTCAGCATGGCCCTTTTGACCGAGGGCAAGTGAGACTTCTTTGTAGCACTGATTTGCCCTTCCGGCTTGCTTGGTTGGCCAAAAAGGGCGTATGCGTTTTTTCCTGAATATATTCAGGAAAAAACGCATACGCCCTTTTTGGCCAAGGGCATCACTGTCAACGTTTTGCCGCTTTTCATGTGCTTTAAATCGAGTCGAATCTACCTCCTGAAATCTGTTTCCTGCAAATCTGCCTTGCTTTCAAATCCTCTTCGTTGCCTTCCCTCAATATATTTGTGGACGAGAGTTATCTTTTATAACTCTGCTCGTTTGTGAATTGCAGTGCCCCTGAGCTCCATTTTTCTACTCGCTTTTTTGGGAGCTGGCCGCAAAAGCGCAGGATTGCTTCAGGCCCTACTTTGGTTCTGGGGGGCAGGCTGAGCCTGTGGTTCATTCTTCTTCCTGATGGGAAAATGGAGTGACCTGTGCCTGTCCCAACACCTAGGGCTAGTCTCTCGTTGGTTCCCCATCTTCCCGTTCATCCTCAGGACAAATTGCAACCTGTACGAAACAGGAGGTTAAAGGTGCTGATTCTCCAAGTAGGGAGATGGTTAGTCAAGCGGCTGGAATGGTGTACCCGAGCACAAGGGGAGGAGAAATGAGGTGCATTTTAGAAACCTTTCCCAATCTCACGGCATACCATCTTCTGGGTTTCCCATGCATGTTTTGATGTAGGAAGATGCCCTTGTACCTGGAGATTTGAGACCCATGGGGTGGGTACACTGCGGTATTACTTTAAAGTATCTGCGTTTGCTCACCCAACCTCACCAATCCTCTCAGCCCCAAGAGTGTCCAGCCTGATGTCTCATCCAGCTGTGGGTCTAGATATGGTCAATCCAGGTTGCATCAGAGACCCTGAACGGATTTTGTAAGAATTTCTCTCTCTTTCACTGTCTTTGTTTTGTGGGTTTTTTAAAGTAATTTGTGTTTAGAATGGGGCTTGGCTGCTTTTCCCTGCTGTGTTTATGGCGCTTTACACCCTCTTGATTCACTTGCAGATAGATGTCAATACATAGGTTTTCAGATTCTTACTAGTCAGATATATTCTTGTGCGGTGACTAGGGGGTGTTGAGTCCAGTTCACTGAGCAGGGAGTAGGCCTTGTCTATTACATATTTGGCTTATGGAACAGTCTCTGAGCTAATTTCAAACCCTTGTTTTATGCATCACCCCACCTCACCTTTCCCGTTAAGCAGCCATAGTGTGTCTTCTAAAGGTGTGACTCTGTTCTGTTTTGTAATTCAGTTAAAGTGTAGCGATTTTGACATTCCCTCTATAAGCGATATCTTAGGATAAGTGTCTTTTTCTGTGTGACTTATTTCAGTTAGAATCATCGTACCTAAATCCACTCATCATGCTGCTAACTAGCCTTATGACATTGATTTCATGGCTAAGTGATATTCCATTGTGCAAATACCACCATTTCTTTATCCATTTTTCTCTTTCCTGGGAAATTGAAGGTGTACCGAAGTGGAGGTTCTTGGAAACAGAGCAGCAGTAAAGTTTGGGGTGCCTGTGTCTTGTTGATTTTTAGTTTTCCCAATTTATACGCCCATGAGTGGAAGTGCCCTATGCTCTCTAAGCGGTGTTTATTACTTGTTTCAGGACACACCGTACACTTCTCCAGAGTGCCTGTTGGCAATTTACATCCCGCCCATCAGCGTAGCAAGGCTCCCATGTCTCCATGGCCTGTCCTGCTTTTCTGGTTTTTACACTTTTTTCAGCATGGCCCTTTTGATCGAGGGCAAGATAGACATCATTGTAGCGCTGATTTTCCCTTCCGGCTTGCTTGGTTGGCCAAAAAGGGCGTATGCGTTTTTTCCTGAATATATTTAGGAAAAAACGCATACGCACTTTTTGCCCAAGGGCAACATTTTCAACGTTTTGCCGCTGTTCATGTGCTTTAAAGGCGAGTCGAATCTACCTCCTGAAATCTGTTTCCTGCAAATCTGCCTTGCTTTCAAATCCTCTTCGTTGCCTTCCCTCAATATATTTGTGGACGAGACTTATCTTTTATAACTCTGCTCGTTTGTGAATTGCAGTGCCCCTGAGCTCATTTGTCTTCTCGCTTTTTCGGGAGCTGGCCGCAAAAGCGCACGATTGCTTCAGGCCCTATTTTGGTTCTGGGGGGCAGGCTGAGCCTGTGGTTCATTCTTCTTCCTGATGGGAAAATGGAGTGACCTGTGCCTGTCCCAACACCTAGGGCTAGTCTCTCGTTGGTTCTCCGTCTTCCCGTTCATCCTCAGGACAAATTGCAACCTGTACGAAACAGGAGGTTAAAGGTGCTGATTCTCCAAGTAGGGAGATGGTTAGTCAAGCGGCTGGAATGGCGAACCCGAGCACAAGGAGAGGAGAAATGAGGTGCGTTTTAGAAACGTTTCCCGATCTCACGGCATACCATCTTCTGGGTTTCCCATGCATGTTTTGATGTAGGAAGATGCCCTTTTACCTGGAGATTTGAGACCCATGGGGTGGGTACCCCGCGGTATTACTTTAAAGTATCTGCATTTGCTCACCCAACCTCACCAATCCTCTCAGCCCCAAGAGTGTCCAGCCTGATGTCTCATCCAGCTGTGGGTCTAGATATGGTCAATCCAGGTTGCATCAGAGACCCTGAATGGATTTTGTAAGAATTTCTCTCTCTTTCACTGTCTTTGTTTTGTGGGTTTTTTAAAGTAATTTATGTTTAGAATGGGGCTTGGCTGCTTTTCCCTGCTGTGTTTATGGCGCTTTACACCCTCTTGATTCACTTGCAGATAGATGTCAATACATAGGTTTTCAGATTCTTACTAGTCAGATATATTCTTGTGCGGTGACTAGGGGGTGTTGAGTCCAGTTCACTGAGCAGGGAGTAGGCCTTGTCTATTACATATTTGGCTTATGGAGCCGTGTCTGAGCTAATTTCAAACCCTTGTTTTATGCATCACCCCACCTCACCTTTCCCGTTAAGCAGCCATAGTGTGTCCTCTAAAGGTGTGATTCTGTTCTGTTTTGTAATTCAGTTGAAGTGTAGCGATTTTGACATTCCCTCTATAAGCGATATCTTAGGATAAGTGTCTTTTTCTGTGTGACTTATTTCACTTAGAATCATCGTACCTAAATCCACTCATCATGCTGCTAACGAGCCTTATGACATTGATTTCATGGCTGAGTGGTATGCCATTGTGCCAAGTACCACCATTTCTTTATCCATTTTTCTCTTTCCTGGGATATTGAAGGTGTACCGAAGTGGAGGTTCTTGGAAACAGAGTAGCCGTGAAGTTTGGGGTGCCTGTGTCTTGTTGATTTTTAGTTTTCCCAATTTATACGCCCATGAGTGGAAGTGCCCTATGCTCTCTAAGCTGTGTTTATTACTTGTTTCAGGACACACCGTACACTTCTCCAGAGTGCCTGTTGGCAATTTACATCCCGCCCATCAGCGTAGCAAGGCTCCCATGTCTCCATGGCCTGTCCTGCTTTTCTGGTTTTTACACTTTTTTCAGCATGGCCCTTTTGACCGAGGGCAAGAGAGACTTCTTTGTAGCACTGATTTGCCCTTCCGACTTGCTTGGTTGGCCAAAAAGGGCGTATGCGTTTTTTCCTGAATATATTCAGGAAAAAACGCATACGCCCTTTTTGGCCAAGGGTATTATTGTCAACGTTTTGCCGCTTTTCATGTGCTTTAAATCGAGTCGAATCTACCTCCTGAAATCTGTTTCCTGCAAATCTGCCTTGCTTTCAAATCCTCTTCGTTGCCTTCCCTCAATATATTTGTGGACGAGAGTTATCTTTTATAACTCTGCTCGTTTGTGAATTGCAGTGCCCCTGAGCTCCATTTTTCTACTCGCTTTTTTGGGAGCTGGCCGCAAAAGCGCAGGATTGCTTCAGGCCCTATTTTGGTTCTGGGGGGCAGGCTGAGCCTGTGGTTCATTCTTCTTCCTGATGGAAAAATGGAGTGACCTGTGCCTGTCCCAACACCTAGGGCTAGTCTCTCGTTGGTTCCCCATCTTCCCGTTCATCCTCAGGACAAATTGCAACCTGTACGAAACAGGAGGTTAAAGGTGCTGATTCTCCAAGTAGGGAGATGGTTAGTCAAGGGGATGGAATGGCGAACCCGAGCACAAGGAGAGGAGAAATGAGGTGCATTTTAGAAACCTTTCCCAATCTCACGGCATACCGTTTTCTGGGTTTCCCATGCATGTTTTGATGTAGGAAGAGTCCCTTGTACCTGGAGATTTGAGACCCATGGGGTGGGTACACTGCGGTATTACTTTAAAGTATCTGCGTTTGCTCACCCAACCTCACCAATCCTCTCAGCCCCAAGAGTGTCCAGCCTTATGTCTCATCCAGCTGTGGGTCTAGATATGGTTAATCCAGGTTGCATCAGAGACCCTGAACGGATTTTGTAAGAATTTCTCTCTCTTTCACTGTCTTTTTTTTGTGGGTTTTTTAAAGTAATTTATGTTTAGAATGGGGCTTGGCTGCTTTTCCCTGCTGTGTTTATGCCGCTTTACACCCTCTTCATTCACTTGCAGAGAGATATCGATACATAGGTTTTCAGATTCTTACTAGTCAGATATATTCTTGTGTGGTGACTACGGGGTGTTGAGTCCAGTTCACTGAGCAGGGAGTAGGCCTTGTCTATTACATATTTGGCTTATGGAACGGTCTCTGAGCTAATTTCAAACCCTTGTTTTATGCATCACCCCACCTCACCTTTCCCGTTAAGCAGCCATAGTGTGTCTTCTAAAGGTGTGACTCTGTTCTGTTTTGTAATTCAGTTCAAGTGTAGCGATTTTGACATTCCCTCTATAAGCGATATCTTAGGATAAGAGTCTTTTTCTGTGTGACTTATTTCACTTAGAATCATCGTACCTAAATCCACTCATCATGCTGTTAACTAGCCTTATGACATTGATTTCATGGGTAAGTGATATTCCATTGTGCCAAGTAAAACCATTTCTTTATCCATTTTTCTCTTTCCTGGGATATTGAAGGTGTACCGAAGTGGAGGTTCTTGGAAACTGAGCAGCCGTAAAGTTTGGGGTGCCTGTGTCTTGTTGATTTTTAGTTTTCCCAATTTATACGCCCATGAGTGGAAGTGCCCTATGCTCTCTAAGCTGTGTTTATTACTTGTTTCAGGACACACCGTACACTTCTCCAGAGTGCCTGTTGGCAATTTACATCCCGCCCATCAGGGTAGCAAGGCTCCCATGTCTCCGTGGCCTGTCCTGCTTTTCTGGTTTTTACACTTTTTTCAGCATGTCCCTTTTGATCGAGGGCAAGAGAGACATCTTTGTAGCGCTGATTTGCCCTTCCGGCTTGTTTGGTTGGCCAAAAAGGGCGTATGCGTTTTTTCCTGAATATATTCAGGAAAAAACGCATACGCCCTTTTTGGCCAAGGGCATCATTGTCAACGTTTTGCCGCTGTTCATGTGCTTTAAAGGCGAGTCGAATCTACCTCCTGAAATCTGTTTCCTGCAAATCTGCCTTGCTTTCAAATCCTCTTCGTTGCCTTCCCTCAATATATTTGTGGACGAGAGTTATCATTTATAACTCTGCACGTTTGTTAATTGCAGTGCCCCTGAGCTCCATTTGTCTACTCGCTTTTTTGGGAGATGTCCACAAAAGCGCAGGATTGCTTCAGGCCCTATTTTGGTTCTGGGGGGCAGGCTGAGCCTGTGGTTCATTCTTCTTCCTGATGGGAAAATGGAGTAACCTGTGCCTGTCCCAACACCTAGGGCTAGTCTCTCGTTGGTTCCCCGTCTTCCCGTTCATCCTCAGGACAAATTGCAACCTGTACGAAACAGGAGGTTAAAGGTGCTGATTCTCCAAGTAGGGAGATGGTTAGTCAAGCGGCTGGAATGGCGAACCCGAGCACAAGGAGAGGAGAAATGAGGTGCGTTTTAGAAACCTTTCCCGATCTCACGGCATACCATCTTCTGGGTTTCCCATGTATGTTTTGATGTAGGAAGATGCCCTTTTACCTGGAGATTTGAGACCCATGGGGTGGGTACCCCGCGGTATTACTTTAAAGTATCTGCATTTGCTCACCCAACCTCACCAATCCTCTCAGCCCCAAGAGTGTCCAGCCTGATGTCTCATCCAGCTGTGGGTCTAGATATGGTCAATCCAGGTTGCATCAGAGACCCTGAACGGATTTTGTAAGAATTTCTCTCTCTTTCACTGTCTTTGTTTTGTGGGTTTTTTAAAGTAATTTATGTTTAGAATGGGGCTTGGCTGCTTTTCCCTGCTGTGTTTATGGCGCTTTACACCCTCTTGATTCACTTGCAGATAGATGTCAATACATAGGTTTTCAGATTCTTACTAGTCAGATATATTTTTGTGCGGTGACTAGGGGGTGTTAAGTCCAGTTAACTGAGCAGGGAGTAGGCCTTGTCTATTACATATTTGGCTTATGGAACGGTCTCTGAGCTAATTTCAAACCCTTGTTTTATGCATCACCCCACCTCACCTTTCCCGTTAAGCAGCCATAGTGTGTCTTCTAAAGGTGTGACTCTGTTCTGTTTTGTAATTCAGTTCAAGTGTAGCGATTTTGACATTCCCTCTATAAGCGATATCTTAGGATAATAGTCTTTTTCTGTGTGACTTATTTCACTTAGAATCATCGTACCTAAATCCACTCATCATGCTGCTAACTAGCCTTATGACATTGATTTCATGGGTAAGTGATATTCCATTGTGCCAAGTACCACCATTTCTTTATCCATTTTTCTCTTTCCTGGGATATTGAAGGTGTACCAAAGTGGAGGTTCTTGGAAACTGAGCAGCCGTAAAGTTTGGGGTGCCTGTGTCTTGTTGATTTTTAGTTTTCCCAATTTATACGCCCATGAGTGGAAGTGCCCTATGCTCTCTAATCTGTGTTTATTACTTGTTTCAGGACACACCGTACACTTCTCCAGAGTGCCTGTTGGCAATTTACATCCCGCCCATCAGGGTAGCAAGGCTCCCATGTCTCCATGGCCTGTCCTGCTTTTCTGGTTTTTACACTTTTTTGAGCATGGCCCTTTTGATCGAGGGCAGGACAGACATCTTTGTAGCGCTGATTTGCCCTTCCGGCTTGCTTGGTTGGCCAAAAAGGGCGTATGCGTTTTTTCCTGAATATATTCAGGAAAAAACGCATACGCCCTTTTTGGCCAAGGGCATCATTTTCAACGTTTTGCCGCTGTTCATGTGCTTTAAAGGAGAGTCGAATCTACCTCCTGAAATCTGTTTCCTGCAAATCTGCCTTGCTTTCAAATCCTCTTCGTTGTCTTCCCTCAATATATTTGTGGACGAGAGTTATCATTTATAACTCTGCACGTTTGTGAATTGCAGTGCCCCTGAGCTCCATTTGTCTACTCGCTTTTTTGGGAGCTGGCCGCAAAAGCGCAGGATTGCTTCAGGCCCTGTTTTGGTTCTGGGGGGCAGGCTGAGCCTGTGGTTCATTCTTCTTCTTGATGGGAAAATGGAGTGACCTGTGCCTGTCCCAACACCTAGGGCTAGTCTCTCGTTGGTTCCCCGTCTTCCCGTTCATCCTCAGGACAAATTGCAACCTGTACGAAACAGGAGGTTAAAGGTGCTGATTCTCCAAGTAGGGAGATGGTTAGTCAAGCGGCTGGAATGGCGAACCCGAGCACAAGGAGAGGAGAAATGAGGTGCGTTTTAGAAACCTTTCCCGATCTCACGGCATACCATCTTCTGGGTTTCCCATGCATGTTTTGATGTAGGAAGATGCCCTTTTACCTGGAGATTTGAGACCCATGGGGTGGGTTCCCCGCGGTATTACTTTAAAGTATCTGCATTTGCTCACCCAACCTCACCAATCCTCTCAGCCCCAAGAGTGTCCAGCCTGATGTCTCATCCAGCTGTGGGTCTAGATATGGTCAATCCAGGTTGCATCAGAGACCCTGAACGGATTTTGTAAGAATTTCTCTCTCTTTCACTGTCTTTGTTTTGTGGGTTTTTTAAAGTAATTTATGTTTAGAATGGGGCTTCGCTGCTTTTCCCTGCTGTGTTTATGGCGCTTTACACCCTCTTGATTCACTTGCAGATAGATGTCAATACATAGGTTTTCAGATTCTTACTAGTCAGATATATTCTTGTGCGGTGACTAGGGGGTGTTGAGTCCAGTTCACTGAGCAGGGAGTAGGCCTTGTCTATTACGTATTTGGCTTATGGAACAGTCTCTGAGCTATTTTAAAACCCTTGTTTTATGCATCACCCCACCTCACCTTTCCCGTTAAGCAGCCATAGTGTGTCTTCTAAAGGTGTGACTCTGTTCTGTTTTGTAATTCAATTCAAGTGTAGCGATATTGACATTCCCTCTATAAGCAATATCTTAGGATAAGTGTCTTTTTCTGTGTGACTTATTTCAGTTAGAATCATCGTACCTAAATCCACTCATCATGCTGCTAACTAGCCTTATGACATTGATTTCATGGCTAAGTGATATTCCATTGTGCCAAGTACCACCATTTCTTTATCCATTTTTCTCTTTCCTGGGATATTGAAGGTGTACCGAAGTGGAGGTTCTTGGAAACAGAGCAGCAGTAACGTTTGGGGTGCCTGTGTCTTGTTGATTTTTAGTTTTCCCAATTTATACGCCCATGAGTGGAAGTGCCCTATGCTCTCTAAGCTGTGTTTATTACTTGTTTCAGGACACACCGTACACTTCTCCAGAGTGCCTGTTGGCAATTTACATCCCGCCCATCAGCGTAGCAAGGCTCCCATGTCTCCATGGCCTGTCCTGCTTTTCTGGTTTTTACACTTTTTTCAGCATGGCCCTTTTGACCGAGGGCAAGAGAGACTTCTTTGTAGCACTGATTTGCCCTTCCGACTTGCTTGGTTGGCCAAAAAGGGCGTATGCGTTTTTTCCTGAATATATTCAGGAAAAAACGCATACGCCCTTTTTGGCCAAGGGTATTATTGTCAACGTTTTGCCGCTTTTCATGTGCTTTAAATCGAGTCGAATCTACCTCCTGAAATCTGTTTCCTGCAAATCTGCCTTGCTTTCAAATCCTCTTCGTTGCCTTCCCTCAATATATTTGTGGACGAGAGTTATCTTTTATAACTCTGCTCGTTTGTGAATTGCAGTGCCCCTGAGCTCCATTTTTCTACTCGCTTTTTTGGGAGCTGGCCGCAAAAGCGCAGGATTGCTTCAGGCCCTATTTTGGTTCTGGGGGGCAGGCTGAGCCTGTGGTTCATTCTTCTTCCTGATGGAAAAATGGAGTGACCTGTGCCTGTCCCAACACCTAGGGCTAGTCTCTCGTTGGTTCCCCATCTTCCCGTTCATCCTCAGGACAAATTGCAACCTGTACGAAACAGGAGGTTAAAGGTGCTGATTCTCCAAGTAGGGAGATGGTTAGTCAAGCGGCTGGAATGGCGAACCCCAGCACAAGGAGAGGAGAAATGAGGTGCGTTTTAGAAACCTTTCCCAATCTCACGGCATACCGTTTTCTGGGTTTCCCATGCATGTTTTGATGTAGGAAGAGTCCCTTGTACCTGGAGATTTGAGACCCATGGGGTGGGTACACTGCGGTATTACTTTAAAGTATCTGCGTTTGCTCACCCAACCTCACCAATCCTCTCAGCCCCAAGAGTGTCCAGCCTTATGTCTCATCCAGCTGTGGGTCTAGATATGGTTAATCCAGGTTGCATCAGAGACCCTGAACGGATTTTGTAAGAATTTCTCTCTCTTTCACTGTCTTTTTTTTGTGGGTTTTTTAAAGTAATTTATGTTTAGAATGGGGCTTGGTTGCTTTTCCCTGCTGTGTTTAGGCCGCTTTACACCCTCTTCATTCACTTGCAGAGAGATATCGATACATAGGTTTTCAGATTCTTACTAGTCAGATATATTCTTGTGCGGTGACTACGGGGTGTTGAGTCCAGTTCACTGAGCAGGGAGTAGGCCTTGTCTATTACATATTTGGCTTATGGAACGGTCTCTGAGCTAATTTCAAACCCTTGTTTTATGCATCACCCCACCTCACCTTTCCCGTTAAGCAGCCATAGTGTGTCTTCTAAAGGTGTGACTCTGTTCTGTTTTGTAATTCAGTTCAAGTGTAGCGATTTTGACATTCCCTCTATAAGCGATATCTTAGGATAAGAGTCTTTTTCTGTGTGACTTATTTCACTTAGAATCATCGTACCTAAATCCACTCATCATGCTGCTAACTAGCCTTATGACATTGATTTCATGGGTAAGTGATATTCCATTGTGCCAAGTACAACCATTTCTTTATCCATTTTTCTCTTTCCTGGGATATTGAAGGTGTACCGAAGTGGAGGTTCTTGGAAACTGAGCAGCCGTAAAGTTTGGGGTGCCTGTGTCTTGTTGATTTTTAGTTTTCCCAATTTATACGCCCATGAGTGGAAGTGCCCTATGCTCTCTAAGCTGTGTTTATTACTTGTTTCAGGACACACCGTACACTTCTCCAGAGTGCCTGTTGGCAATTTACATCCCGCCCATCAGCGTAGCAAGGCTCCCATGTCTCCATGGCCTGTCCTGCTTTTCTGGTTTTTACACTTTTTTGAGCATGGCCCTTTTGATCGAGGGCAAGACAGACATCTTTGTAGCGCTGATTTTCCCTTCCGGCTTGCTTGGTTGGCCAAAAAGGGCGTATGCGTTTTTTCCTGAATATATTCAGGAAAAAACGCATACGCCCTTTTTGGCCAAGGGCATCATTGTCAACGTTTTGCCGCTGTTCATGTGCTTTAAAGGCGAGTCGAATCTACCTCCTGAAATCTGTTTCCTGCAAATCTGCCTTGCTTTCAAATCCTCTTCGTTGCCTTCCCTCAATATATTTGTGGACGAGAGTTATCATTTATAACTCTGCACGTTTGTGAATTGCAGTGCCCCTGAGCTCCATTTGTCTACTCGCTTTTTTGGGAGATGGCCGCAAAAGCGAAGGATTGCTTCAGGCCCTATTTTGGTTCTGGGGGGCAGGCTGAGCCTGTGGTTCATTCTTCTTCTTGATGGGAAAATGGAGTGACCTGTGCCTGTCCCAACACCTAGGGCTAGTCTCTCGTTGGTTCCCCGTCTTCCCGTTCATCCTCAGGACAAATTGCAACCTGTACGAAACAGGAGGTTAAAGGTGTTGATTCTCCAAGTAGGGAGATGGTTAGTCAAGCGGCTGGAATGGCGAACCCGAGCACAAGGAGAGGAGAAATGAGGTGCGTTTTAGAAACCTTTCCCGATCTCACGGCATACCATCTTCTGGGTTTCCCATGCATGTTTTGATGTAGGAAGATGCCCTTTTACCTGGAGATTTGAGACCCATGGGGTGGGTACCCCTCGGTATTACTTTAAAGTATCTGCATTTGCTCACCCAACCTCACCAATCCTCTCAGCCCCAAGAGTGTCCAGCCTGATGTCTCATCCAGCTGTGGGTCTAGATATGGTCAATCCAGGTTGCATCAGAGACCCTGAACGGATTTTGTAAGAATTTCTCTCTCTTTCACTGTCTTTGTTTTGTGAGTTTTTTAAAGTAATTTATGTTTAGAATGGGGCTTGGCTTCTTTTCCCTGCTGTGTTTATGGCGCTTTACACCCTCTTGATTCACTTGCAGATAGATGTCAATACATAGGTTTTCAGATTCTTACTAGTCAGATATATTCTTGTGCGGTGACTAGGGGGTGTTGAGTCCAGTTCACTGAGCAGGGAGTAGGCCTTGTCTATTACATATTTGGCTTATGGAACAGTCTCTGAGCTATTTTCAAACCCTTGTTTTATGCATCACCCCACCTCACCTTTCCCGTTAAGCAGCCATAGTGTGTCTTCTAAAGGTGTGACTCTGTTCTGTTTTGTAATTCAGTTAAAGTGTAGCGATTTTGACATTCCCTCTATAAGCGATATCTTAGGATAAGTGTCTTTTTCTGTGTGACTTATTTCAGTTAGAATCATCGTACCTAAATCCACTCATCATGCTGCTAAATAGCCTTGTGACATTGATTTCATGGCTAAGTGATATTCCATTGTGCCAAGTACCACCATTTCTTTATCCATTTTTCTCTTTCCTGGGAAATTGAAGGTGTACCGAAGTGGAGGTTCTTGGAAACAGAGCAGCAGTAAAGTTTGGGGTGCCTGTGTCTTGTTGATTTTTAGTTTTCCCAATTTATACGCCCATGAGTGGAAGTGCCCTATGCTCTCTAAGCTGTGTTTATTACTTGTTTCAGGACACACCGTACACTTCTCCAGAGTGCCTGTTGACAATTTACATCCCGCCAATCAGCGTAGCAAGGCTCCCATGTCTCCATGGCCTGTCCTGCTTTTCTGGTTTTACACTTTTTTCAACATGGCCCTTTTGGCCGAGGGCAAGAGAGACTTCTTTGTAGCACTGATTTGCCCTTCCGGCTTGCTTGGTTGGCCAAAAAGGGCGTATGCGTTTTTTCCTGAATATATTCAGGAAAAAACGCATACGCCCTTTTTGGCCAAGGGCATCGTTGTCAACGTTTTGCCGCTTTTCATGTGCTTTAAATCGAGTCGAATCTACCTCCTGAAATCTGTTTCCTGCAAATCTGCCTTGCTTTCAAATCCTCTTCGTTGCCTTCCCTCAATATATTTGTGGACGAGAGTTATCATTTATAACTCTGCACGTTTGTGAATTGCAGTGCCCCTGAGCTCCATTTGTCTACTCGCTTTTTTGGGAGCTGGCCGCAAAAGCGAAGGATTGCTTCAGGCCCTATTTTGGTTCTGGGGGGCAGGCTGAGCCTGTGGTTCATTCTTCTTCTTGATGGGAAAATGGAGTGACCTGTGCCTGTCCCAACACCTAGGGCTAGTCTCTCATTGGTTCCCCGTCTTCCCGTTCATCCTCAGGACAAATTGCAACCTGTACGAAACAGGAGGTTAAAAGTGCTGATTCTCCAAGTAGGGAGATGGTTAGTCAAGCGGCTGGAATGGCTAACCCGAGCACAAGGAGAGGAGAAATGAGGTGCGTTTTAGAAACCTTTCCCGATCTCACGGCATACCATCTTCTGGGTTTCCCATGCATGTTTTGATGTAGGAAGATGCCCTTTTACCTGGAGATTTGAGACCCATGGGGTGGGTACCCCGCGGTATTACTTTAAAGTATCTGCATTTGCTCACCCAACCTCACCAATCCTCTCAGCCCCAAGAGTGTCCAGCCTGATGTGTCATCCAGCTGTGGGTCTAGATATGGTCCATCCAGGTTGCATCAGAGACCCTGAACGGATTTTGTAAGAATTTCTCTCTCTTTCACTGTCTTTGTTTTGTGGGTTTTTTAAAGTAATTTATGTTTAGAATGGGGCTTGGCTGCTTTTCCCTGCTGTGTTTATGGCGCTTTACACCCTCTTGATTCACTTGCAGATAGATGTCAATACATAGGTTTTCAGATTCTTACTAGTCAGATATATTCTTGTGCGGTGACTAGGGGGTGTTGAGTCCAGTTCACTGAGCAGGGAGTAGGCCTTGTCTATTACATATTTGGCTTATGGAACAGTCTCTGAGCTATTTTCAAACCCTTGTTTTATGCATCACCCCACCTCACCTTTCCCGTTAAGCAGCCATAGTGTGTCTTCTAAAGGTGTGACTCTGTTCTGTTTTGTAATTCAGTTAAAGTGTAGCGATTTTGACATTCCCTCTATAAGCGATATCTTAGGATAAGTGTCTTTTTCTGTGTGACTTATTTCAGTTAGAATCATCGTACCTAAATCCACTCATCATGCTGCTAACTAGCCTTATGACATTGATTTCATGGCTAAGTGATATTCCATTGTGCCAAGTACCACCATTTCTTTATCCATTTTTCTCTTTCCTGGGAAATTGAAGGTGTACCGAAGTGGAGGTTCTTGGAAACAGAGCAGCAGTAAAGTTTGGGGTGCCTGTGTCTTGTTGATTTTTAGTTTTCCCAATTTATACGCCCATGAGTGGAAGTGCCCTATGCTCTCTAAGCTGTGTTTATTACTTGTTTCAGGACACACCGTACACTTCTCCAGAGTGCCTGTTGGCAATTTACATCCCGCCCATCAGCGTAGCAAGGCTCCCATGTCTCCATGGCCTGTCCTGCTTTTCTGGTTTTTACACTTTTTTCAGCATGGCCCTTTTGACCGAGGGCAAGCGAGACTTCTTTGTAGCACTGATTTGCCCTTCCGGCTTGCTTGGTTGGCCAAAAAGGGCGTATGCGTTTTTTCCTGAATATATTCAGGAAAAAACGCATACGCCCTTTTTGGCCAAGGGCATCGTTGTCAACGTTTTGCCGCTTTTCATGTGCTTTAAATCGAGTCGAATCTACCTCCTGAAATCTGTTTCCTGCAAATCTGCCTTGCTTTCAAATCCTCTTCGTTGCCTTCCCTCAATATATTTGTGGACGAGAGTTATCTTTTATAACTCTGCTCGTTTGTGAATTGCAGTGCCCCTGAGCTCCATTTTTCTACTCGCTTTTTTGGGAGCTGGCCGCAAAAGCGCAGGATTGCTTCAGGCCCTACTTTGGTTCTGGGGGGCAGGCTGAGCCTGTGGTTCATTCTTCTTCCTGATGGGAAAATGGAGTGACCTGTGCCTGTCCCAACACCTAGGGCTAGTCTCTCGTTGGTTCCCCGTCTTCCCGTTCATCCTCAGGACAAATTGCAACCTGTACGAAACAGGAGGTTAAAGGTGCTGATTCTCCAAGTAGGGAGATGGTTAGTCAAGCGGCTGGAATGGTGAACCCGAGCACAAGGGGAGGAGAATTGAGGTGCATTTTAGAAACCTTTCCCAATCTCACGGCATACCATCTTCTGGGTTTCCCATGCATGTTTTGATGTAGGAAGATGCCCTTTTACCTGGAGATTTGAGACCCATGGGGTGGGTACCCCGCGGTATTACTTTAAAGTATCTGCATTTGCTCACCCAACCTCACCAATCCTCTCAGCCCCAAGAGTGTCCAGCCTGATGTCTCATCCAGCTGTGGGTCTAGATATCGTCAATCCAGGTTGCATCAGAGACCCTGAACGGATTTTGTAAGAATTTCTCTCTCTTTCACTGTCTTTGTTTTGTGGGTTTTTTAAAGTAATTTATGTTTAGAATGGGGCTTCGCTGCTTTTCCCTGCTGTGTTTATGGCGCTTTACACCCTCTTGATTCACTTGCAGATAGATGTCAATACATAGGTTTTCAGATTCTTACTAGTCAGATATATTCTTGTGCGGTGACTAGGGGGTGTTGAGTCCAGTTCACTGAGCAGGGAGTAGGCCTTGTCTATTACATATTTGGCTTATGGAACAGTCTCTGAGCTATTTTCAAACCCTTGTTTTATGCATCACCCCACCTCACCTTTCCCGTTAAGCAGCCATAGTGTGTCTTCTAAAGGTGTGACTCTGTTCTGTTTTGTAATTCAGTTAAAGTGTAGCGATTTTTACATTCCCTCTATAAGCGATATCTTAGGATAAGTGTCTTTTTCTGTGTGACTTATTTCAGTTAGAATCACCGTACCTAAATCCACTCATCATGCTGCTAACTAGCCTTATGACATTGATTTCATGGCTAAGTGATATTCCATTGTGCCAAGTACCACCATTTCTTTATCCATTTTTCTCTTTCCGGGGAAATTGAAGGTGTACCGAAGTGGAGGTTCTTGGAAACAGAGCAGCAGTAAAGTTTGGGGTGCCTGTGTCTTGTTGATTTTTAGTTTTCCCAATTTATACGCCCATGAGTGGAAGTGCCCTATGCTCTCTAAGCTGTGTTTATTACTTGTTTCAGGACACACCGTACACTTCTCCAGAGTGCCTGTTGGCAATTTACATCCCGCCCATCAGCGTAGCAAGGCTCCCATGTCTCCATGGCCTGTCCTGCTTTTCTGGTTTTTACACTTTTTTCAAAATGGCCCTTTTGACCGAGGGCAAGCGAGACTTCTTTGTAGCACTGATTTGCCCTTCCGGCTTGCTTGGTTGGCCAAAAAGGGCGTATGCGTTTTTTCCTGAATATATTCAGGAAAAAACGCATACGCCCTTTTTGGCCAAGGGCATCGTTGTCAACGTTTTGCCGCTTTTCATGTGCTTTAAATCAAGTCGAATCTACCTCTTGAAATCTGTTTCCTGCAAATCTGCCTTGCTTTCAAATCCTCTTCGTTGCCTTCCCTCAATATATTTGTGGACGAGAGTTATCATTTATAACTCTGCACGTTTGTGAATTGCAGTGCCCCTGAGCTCCATTTGTCTACTCGCTTTTTTGGGAGATGGCCGCAAAAGCGAAGGATTGCTTCAGGCCCTATTTTGGTTCTGGGGGGCAGGCTGAGCCTGTGGTTCATTCTTCTTCTTGATGGGAAAATGGAGTGACCTGTGCCTGTCCCAACACCTAGGGCTAGTCTCTCGTTGGTTCCCCGTCTTCCCGTTCATCCTCAGGACAAATTGCAACCTGTACGAAACAGGAGGTTAAAGGTGCTGATTCTCCAAGTAGGGAGATGGTTAGTCAAGCGGCTGGAATGGCGAACCCGAGCACAAGGAGAGGAGAAATGAGGTGCGTTTTAGAAACCTTTCCCGATCTCACGGCATACCATCTTCTGGGTTTCCCATGCATGTTTTGATGTAGGAAAATGCCCTTGTACCTGGAGATTTGAGACCCATGGGGTGGGTACCCCGCGGTATTACTTTAAAGTATCTGCATTTGCTCACCCAACCTCACCAATCCTCTCAGCCCCAAGAGTGTCCAGCCTGATGTGTCATCCAGCTGTGGGTCTAGATATGGTCAATCCAGGTTGCATCAGAGACCCTGAACGGATTTTGTAAGAATTTCTCTCTCTTTCACTGTCTTTGTTTTGTGCGTTTTTTAAAGTAATTTATGTTTAGAATGGGGCTTGGCTGCTTTTCCCTGCTGTGTTTATGGCGCTTTACACCCTCTTGATTCACTTGCAGATAGATGTCAATACATAGGTTTTCAGATTCTTACTAGTCAGATATATTCTTGTGCGGTGACTAGGGGGTGTTGAGTCCAGTTCACTGAGCAGGGAGTAGGCCTTGTCTATTACATATTTGGCTTATGGAACGGTCTCTGAGCTAATTTCAACCCCTTGTTTTATGCATCACCCCACCTCAACTTTCCCGTTAAGCAGCCATAGTGTGTCTTCTGAAGGTGTGACTCTGTTCTGTTTTGTAATTCAGTTCAAGTGTAGCGATTTTGACATTCCCTCTATAAGCGATATCTTAGGATAAGTGTCTTTTTCTGTGTGACTTATTTCACTTAGAATCATCGTACCTAAATCCACTCATCATGCTGCTATCTAGCCTTATGACATTGATTTCATGGCTGAGTGATATTCCATTGTGCCAAGTACCACCATTTCTTTATCCACTTTTCTCTTTCCTGGGATATTGAAGGTGTACCGAAGTGAAGGTTCTTGGAAACAGAGCAGCCGTAAAGTTTGGGGTGCCTGTGTCTTGTTGATTTTTAGTTTTCCCAATTTATACGCCCATGAGTGGAAGTGCCCTATGCTCTCTAAGCTGTGATTATTACTTGTTTCAGGACACACCGTACACTTCTCCAGAGTGCCTGTTGGCAATTTACATCCCGCCCATCAGTGTAGCAAGGCTCCCATGTCTCCATCGCCTGTCCTGCTTTTCTGATTTTTACACTTTTTTCAGCATGGCCCTTTTGATCAAGGGCAAGACAGACATCTTTGTAGCGCTGATTTGCCCTTCCGGCTTGCTTGGTTGGCCAAAAAGGGCGTATGCGTTTTTTCCGGAATATATTCAGGAAAAAACGCATACGCCCTTTTTGGCCAAGGGCATTATTGTCAACGTTTTGCCGCTGTTCATGTGCTTTAAAGGCGAGTCGAATCTACCTCCTGAAATCTGTTTCCTGCAAATCTGCCTTGCTTTCAAATCCTCTTCGTTGCCTTCCCTCAATATATTTGTGGACGAGAGTTATCATTTATAACTCTGCACGTTTGTGAATTGCAGTGCCCCTGAGCTCCATTTGTCTACTCGCTTTTTTGGGAGATGGCCGCAAAAGCGAAGGATTACTTCAGGCCCTATTTTGGTTCTGGGGGGCAGGCTGAGCCTGTGGTTCATTCTTCTTCTTGATGGGAAAATGGAGTGACCTGTGCCTGTCCCAACACCTAGGGCTAGTCTCTCATTGGTTCCCCGTCTTCCCGTTCATCCTCAGGACAAATTGCAACCTGTACGAAACAGGAGGTTAAAGGTGCTGATTCTCCAAGTAGGGAGATGCTTAGTTAAGCGGCTGGAATGGCGAACCCGAGCACAAAGAGAGGAGAAATGAGGTGCGTTTTAGAAACCTTTCCCGATCTCACGGCATACCATTTTCTGGGTTTCCCATGCATGTTTTGATGTAGGAAGATGCCCTTTTACCTGGAGATTTGAGACCCATGGGGTGGGTACCCCGCGGTATTACTTTAAAGTATCTGCATTTGCTCACCCAACCTCACCAATCCTCTCAGCCCCAAGAGTGTCCAGCCTGATGTCTCATCCAGCTGTGGGTCTAGATATGGTCAATCCAGGTTGCATCAGAGACCCTGAACGGATTTTGTAAGAATTTCTCTCTCTTTCACTGTCTTTGTTTTGTGGGTTTTTTAAAGTAATTTATGTTTAGAATGGGGCTTGGCTGCTTTTCCCTGCTGTGTTTATGGCGCTTTACACCCTCTTGATTCACTTGCAGATAGATGTCAATACATAGGTTTTCAGATTCTTACTAGTCAGATATATTCTTGTGCGGTGACTAGGGGGTGTTGAGTCCAGTTCACTGAGCAGGGAGTAGGCCTTGTCTATTACATATTTGGCTTATGGAACAGTCTCTGAGCTATTTTCAAACCCTTGTTTTATGCATCACCCCACCTCACCTTTCCCGTTAAGCAGCCATAGTGTGTCTTCTAAAGGTGTGACTCTGTTCTGTTTTGTAATTCAGTTAAAGTGTAGCGATTTTGACATTCCCTCTATAAGCGATATCTTAGGATAAGTGTCTTTTTCTGTGTGACTTATTTCAGTTAGAATCATCGTACCTAAATCCACTCATCATGCTGCTAACTAGCCTTATGACATTGATTTCATGGCTAAGTGATATTCCATTGTGCCAAGTACCACCATTTCTTTATCCATTTTTCTCTTTCCTGGGAAATTGAAGGTGTACCGAAGTGGAGGTTCTTGGAAACAGAGCAGCAGTAAAGTTTGGGGTGCCTGTGTCTTGTTGATTTTTAGTTTTCCCAATTTATACGCCCATGAGTGGAAGTGCCCTATGCTCTCTAAGCTGTGTTTATTGCTTGTTTCAGGACACACCGTACACTTCTCCAGAGTGCCTGTTGGCTATTTACATCCCGCCCATCAGCGTAGCAAGGCTCCCATGTCTCCATGGCCTGTCCTGCTTTTCTGGTTTTTACACTGTTTTCAGCATGGCCCTTTTGACCAAGGGCAAGCGAGACTTCTTTGTAGCGCTGATTTGCCCTTCCGGCTTGCTTGGTTGGCCAAAAAGGGCGTATGCGTTTTTTCCTGAATATATTCAGGAAAAAACGCATACGCCCTTTTTGGCCAAGGGCATCATTGTCAACGTTTTGCCGCTTTTCATGTGCTTTAAAGGAGAGTCGAATCTACCTCCTGAAATCTGTTTCCTGCAAATCTGCCTTGCATTCAAATCCTCTTCGTTGCCTTCCCTCAATATATTTGTGGACGAGAGTTATCATTTATAACTCTGCACGTTTGTGAATTGCAGTGCCCCTGAGCTCCATTTGTGTACTCGCTTCTTTGGGAGCTGGCCGCTAAAGCGCAAGATTGCTTCAGGCCCTATTTTGGTTCTGGGGGGCAGGCTGAGCCTGTGGTTCATTCTTCTTCTTGATGGGAAAATGGAGTGACCTGTGCCTGTCCCAACACCTAGGGCTATTCTCTCGTTGGTTCCCCGTCTTCCCGTTCATCCTCAGGACAAATTGCAACCTGTACGAAACAGGAGGTTAAAGGTGCTGATTCTCCAAGTAGGGAGATGGTTAGTCAAGCGGCTGGAATGGTGAACCCGAGCACAAGGGGAGGAGAAATGAGGTGCATTTTAGAAACCTTTCCCAATCTCACGGCATACCATCTTCTGGGTTTCCCATGCATGTTTTGATGTAGGAAGATGCCCTTGTACCTGGAGATTTGAGACCCATGGGGTGGGTACCCTGCGGTATTACTTTAAAGTATCTGCGTTTGCTCACCCAACCTCACCAATCCTCTCAGCCCCAAGAGTGTCCAGCCTTATGTCTCATCCAGCTGTGGGTCTAGATATGGTCAATCCAGGTTGCATCAGAGACCCTGAACGGATTTTGTAAGAGTTTCCCTCTCTTTCACTGTCTTTGTTTTGTGGGTTTTTTAAAGTAATTTGTGTTTAGAATGGGGCTTGGCTGCTTTTCCCTGCTGTGTTTATGCCACTTTACACCCTCTTGATTCACTTGCAGATAGATATCAATACATAGGTTTTCAGATTCTTACTAGTCAGATATATTCTTGTGCGGTGACTAGGGGGTGTTGAGTCCAGTTCACTGAGCAGGGAGTAGGCCTTGTCTATTACATATTTGGCTTATGGAGCGGTGTCTGAGCTAATTTCAAACCCTTGTTTTATGCATCACCCCACCTCACCTTTCCCGTTAAGCAGCCATAGTGTGTCTTCTGAAGGTTTGACTCTGTTCTGTTTTGTAATTCAGTTCAAGTGTAGCGATTTTGACAATCCCTCTATAAGCGATATCTTAGGATAAGTGTCTTTTTCTGTGTGACTTATTTCACTTAGAATCATCGTACCTAAATCCACTCATCATGCTGCTAACTAGCCTTATGACATTGATTTCATGGCTGAGTGATATTCCATTGTGCCAAGTACCACCATTTCTTTATCCATTTTTCTCTTTCCTGGGATATTGAAGGTGTACCGAAGTGAAGGTTCTTGGAAACAGAGCAGCCGTAAAGTTTGGGGTGCCTGTGTCTTGTTGATTTTTAGTTTTCCCAATTTATACGCCCATGAGTGGAAGTGCCCTATGCTCTCTAAGCTGTGATTATTACTTGTTTCAGGACACACCGTACACTTCTCCGGAGTGCCTGTTGGCAATTTACATCCCGCCCATCAGTGTAGCAAGGCTCCCATGTCTCCATGGCCTGTCCTGCTTTTCTGATTTTTACAATTTTTTCAGCATGGCCCTTTTGATCGAGGGCAAGACAGACATCTTTGTAGCGCTGATTTGCCCTTCCGGCTTGCTTGGTTGGCCAAAAAGGGCGTATGGGTTTTTTCCTGAATATATTCAGGAAAAAACGCATACGCCCTTTTTGGCCAAGGGCATCATTTTCAACGTTTTGCCGCTGTTCATGTGCTTTAAAGGCGAGTCGAATCTACCTCCTGAAATCTGTTTCCTGCAAATCTGCCTTGCTTTCAAATCCTCTTCGTTGCCTTCCCTCAATATATTTGTGGACGAGAGTTATCATTTATAACTCTGCACGTTTGTGAATTGCAGTGCCCCTGAGCTCCATTTGTCTACTCGCTTTTTTGGGAGATGGCCGCAAAAGCGAAGGATTGCTTCAGGCCCTATTTTGGTTCTGGGGGGCAGGCTGAGCCTGTGGTTCATTCTTCTTCTTGATGGGAAAATGGAGTGACCTGTGCCTGTCCCAACACCTAGG
This sequence comes from Eubalaena glacialis, assembly GCF_028564815.1. Classification (NCBI taxonomy): domain Eukaryota; kingdom Metazoa; phylum Chordata; class Mammalia; order Artiodactyla; family Balaenidae; genus Eubalaena; species Eubalaena glacialis. The sequence goes on along the minus strand of NC_083720.1, from coordinate 130,938,829 downwards.
GCTAGTCTCTCGTTGGTTCCCCGTCTTCCCGTTCATCCTCAGGACAAATTGCAACCTGTACGAAACAGGAGGTTAAAGGTGCTGATTCTCCAAGTAGGGAGATGGTTAGTCAAGCGGCTGGAATGGCGAACCCGAGCACAAAGAGAGGAGAAATGAGGTGCGTTTTAGAAACCTTTCCCGATCTCACGGCATACCATCTTCTGGGTTTCCCATGCATGTTTTGATGTAGGAAGATGCCCTTTTACCTGGAGATTTGAGACCCATGGGGTGGGTACCCCGCGGTATTACTTTAAAGTATCTGCATTTGCTCACCCAACCTCACCAATCCTCTCAGCCCCAAGAGTGTCCAGCCTGATGTCTCATCCAGCTGTGGGTCTAGATATGGTCAATCCAGGTTGCATCAGAGACCCTGAACGGATTTTGTAAGAATTTCTCTCTCTTTCACTGTCTTTGTTTTGTGGGTTTTTAAAGTAATTTATGTTTAGAATGGGGCTTGGCTGCTTTTCCCTGCTGTGTTTATGGCGCTTTACACCCTCTTGATTCACTTGCAGATAGATGTCAATACATAGGTTTTCAGATTCTTACTAGTCAGATATATTCTTGTGCGGTGACTAGGGGGTGTTGAGTCCAGTTCACTGAGCAGGGAGTAGGCCTTGTCTATTACATATTTGGCTTATGGAACAGTCTCTGAGCTATTTTCAAACCCTTGTTTTATGCATCACCCCACCTCACCTTTCCCGTTAAGCAGCCATAGTGTGTCTTCTAAAGGTGTGACTCTGTTCTGTTTTGTAATTCACTTAAAGTGTAGCGATTTTGACATTCCCTCTATAAGCGATATCTTAGGATAAGTGTCTTTTTCTGTGTGACTTATTTCAGTTAGAATCATCGTACCTAAATCCACTCATCATGCTGCTAACTAGCCTTATGACACTGATTTCATGGCTGAGTGATATTCCATTGTGCCAAGTACCACCGTTTCTTTATCCATTTTTCTCTTTCCTGGGATATTGAAGGTGTACCGAAGTGGAGGTTCTTGGAAACAGAGCAGCCGTAAAGTTTGGGGTGCCTGTGTCTTGTTGATTTTTAGTTTTCCCAATTTATACGCCCATGAGTGGAAGTGCCCTATGCTCTCTAAGCTGTGTTTATTGCTTGTTTCAGGACACACCGTACACTTCTCCAGAGTGCCTGTTGGCAATTTACATCCCGCCCATCAGCGTAGCAAGGCTCCCATGTCTCCATGGCCTGTCCTGCTTTTCTGGTTTTTACACTGTTTTCAGCATGGCCCTTTTGACCAAGGGCAAGCGAGACTTCTTTGTAGCGCTGATTTGCCCTTCCGGCTTGCTTGGTTGGCCAAAAAGGGCGTATGCGTTTTTTCCTGAATATATTCAGGAAAAAACGCATACGCCCTTTTTGGCCAAGGGCATCATTGTCAACGTTTTGCCGCTTTTCATGTGCTTTAAAGGAGAGTCGAATCTACCTCCTGAAATCTGTTTCCTGCAAATCTGCCTTGCATTCAAATCCTCTTCGTTGCCTTCCCTCAATATATTTGTGGACGAGAGTTATCATTTATAACTCTGCACGTTTGTGAATTGCAGTGCCCCTGAGCTCCATTTGTCTACTCGCTTCTTTGGGAGCTGGCCGCTAAAGCGCAAGATTGCTTCAGGCCCTATTTTTGTTCTGGGAGGCAGGCTGAGCCTGTGGTTCATTCTTCTTCCTGATGGGAAAATGGAGAGACCTGTGCCTGTCCCAACACCTAGGGCTAGTCTCTCGTTGGTTCCCCGTCTTCCCGTTCATCCTCAGGACAAATTGCAACCTGTACGAAACAGGAGGTTAAAGGTGCTGATTCTCCAAGTAGGGAGATTGTTAGTCAAGCGGCTGGAATGGCGAACCCGAGCACAAGGAGAGGAGAAATGAGGTGCGTTTTAGAAACCTTTCCCGATCTCACGGCATACCATCTTCTGGGTTTCCCATGCATGTTTTGATGTAGGAAGATGCCCTTGTACCTGGAGATTTGAGACCCATGGGGTGGGTACGCCGCCGTATTACTTTAAAGGGACTGCCTTTGTTCACCCAACCTCATCAATCGTCTCAGCCCCAAGAGTGTCCAGCCTTATGTCTCATCCAGCTGTGGGTCTAGATATGGTCAATCCAGGTTGCATCAGAGACCCTGAACGGATTTTGTAAGAATTTCTCTCTCTTTCACTGTCTTTGTTTTGTGGGTTTTTTAAACTAATTTGTGTTTAGAATGGGGCTTGGCTGCTTTTCCCTGCTGTGTTTATGCCGCTTTACACCCTCTTGATTCAGTTGCAGAGAGATATCGATACATAGGTTTTCAGATTCTTACTAGTCAGATATATTCTTGTGCGGTGACTAGGGGGTGTTGAGTCCAGTTCACTGAGCAGGGAGTAGGCCTTGTCTATTACATATTTGGCTTATGAAACGGTCTCTGAGCTAATTTCAAACCCTTGTTTTATGCATCACCCCACCTCAACTTTCCCGTTAAGCAGCCATAGTGTGTCTTCTAAAGGTGTGACTCTGTTCTGTTTTGTAATTCAGTTCAAGTGTAGCGATTTTGACATTCCCTCTATAAGCGATATCTTAGGATAAGTGTCTTTTTCTGTGTGACTTATTTCCCTTAGAATCATCGTACCTAAATCCACTCATCCTGCTGCTAACTAGCCTTATGACACTGATTTCATGGCTGAGTGATATTCCATTGTGCCAAGTACCACCGTTTCTTTATCCATTTTTCTCTTTCCTGGGATATTGAAGGTGTACCGAAGTGGAGGTTCTTGGAAACAGAGCAGCCGTAAAGTTTGGGGTGCCTGTGTCTTGTTGATTTTTAGTTTTCCCAATTTATACGCCCATGAGTGGAAGTGCCCTATGATCTCTAAGCTGTGTTTATTGCTTGTTTCAGGACACACCGTACACTTCTCCAGAGTGCCTGTTGGCAATTTACATCCCGCCCATCAGCGTAGCAAGGCTCCCATGTCTCCATGGCCTGTCCTGCTTTTCTGGTTTTTACACTGTTTTCAGCATGGCCCTTTTGACCAAGGGCAAGCGAGACTTCTTTGTAGCGCTGATTTGCCCTTCCGGCTTGCTTGGTTGGCCAAAAAGGGCGTATGCGTTTTTTCCTGAATATATTCAGGAAAAAACGCATACGCCCTTTTTGGCCAAGGGCATCATTGTCAACGTTTTGCCGCTTTTCATGTGCTTTAAAGGAGAGTCGAATCTACCTCCTGAAATCTGTTTCCTGCAAATCTGCCTTGCATTCAAATCCTCTTCGTTGCCTTCCCTCAATATATTTGTGGACGAGAGTTATCATTTATAACTCTGCACGTTTGTGAATTGCAGTGCCCCTGAGCTCCATTTGTCTACTCGCTTCTTTGGGAGCTGGCCGCTAAAGCGCAAGATTGCTTCAGGCCCTATTTTGGTTCTGGGGGGCAGGCTGAGCCTGTGGTTCATTCTTCTTCTTGATGGGAAAATGGAGTGACCTGTGCCTGTCCCAACACCTAGGGCTAGTCTCTCGTTGGTTCCCCGTCTTCCCGTTCATCCTCAGGACAAATTGCAACCTGTACGAAACAGGAGGTTAAAGGTGCTGATTCTCCAAGTAGGGAGATGGTTAGTCAAGCGGCTGGAATGGTGAACCCGAGCACAAGGGGAGGAGAAATGAGGTGCATTTTAGAAACCTTTCCCAATCTCACGGCATACCATCTTCTGGGTTTCCCATGCATGTTTTGATGTAGGAAGATGCCCTTGTACCTGGAGATTTGAGACCCATGGGGTGGGTACCCTGCGGTATTACTTTAAAGTATCTGCGTTTGCTCACCCAACCTCACCAATCCTCTCAGCCCCAAGAGTGTCCAGCCTTATGTCTCATCCAGCTGTGGGTCTAGATATGGTCAATCCAGGTTGCATCAGAGACCCTGAACGGATTTTGTAAGAATTTCCCTCTCTTTCACTGTCTTTGTTTTGTGGGTTTTTTAAAGTAATTTGTGTTTAGAATGGGGCTTGGCTGCTTTTCCCTGCTGTGTTTATGCCGCTTTACACCCTCTTGATTCACTTGCAGATAGATATCAATACATAGGTTTTCAGATTCTTACTAGTCAGATATATTCTTGTGCGGTGACTAGGGGGTGTTGAGTCCAGTTCACTGAGCAGGGAGTAGGCCTTGTCTATTACATATTTGGCTTATGGAGCGGTGTCTGAGCTAATTTCAAACCCTTGTTTTATGCATCACCCCACCTCACCTTTCCCGTTAAGCAGCCATAGTGTGTCTTCTGAAGGTGTGACTCTGTTCTGTTTTGTAATTCAGTTCAAGTGTAGCGATTTTGACAATCCCTCTATAAGCGATATCTTAGGATAAGTGTCTTTTTCTCTGTGACTTATTTCACTTAGAATCATCGTACCTAAATCCACTCATCATGCTGCTATCTAGCCTTATGACATTGATTTCATGGCTGAGTGATATTCCATTGTGCCAAGTACCACCATTTCTTTATCCATTTTTCTCTTTCCTGGGATATTGAAGGTGTACCGAAGTGAAGGTTCTTGGAAACAGAGCAGCCGTAAAGTTTGGGGTGCCTGTGTCTTGTTGATTTTTAGTTTTCCCAATTTATACGCCCATGAGTGGAAGTGCCCTATGCTCTCTAAGCTGTGATTATTACTTGTTTCAGGACACACCGTACACTTCTCCAGAGTGCCTGTTGGCAATTTACATCCCGCCCATCAGTGTAGCAAGGCTCCCATGTCTCCATGGCCTGTCCTGCTTTTCTGATTTTTACAATTTTTTCAGCATGGCCCTTTTGATCGAGGGCAAGACAGACATCTTTGTAGCGCTGATTTGCCCTTCCGGCTTGCTTGGTTGGCCAAAAAGGGCGTATGGGTTTTTTCCTGAATATATTCAGGAAAAAACGCATACGCCCTTTTTGGCCAAGGGCATCATTTTCAACGTTTTGCCGCTGTTCATGTGCTTTAAAGGCGAGTCGAATCTACCTCCTGAAATCTGTTTCCTGCAAATCTGCCTTGCTTTCAAATCCTCTTCGTTGCCTTCCCTCAATATATTTGTGGACGAGAGTTATCATTTATAACTCTGCACGTTTGTGAATTGCAGTGCCCCTGAGCTCCATTTGTCTACTCGCTTTTTTGGGAGATGGCCGCAAAAGCGAAGGATTGCTTCAGGCCCTATTTTGGTTCTGGGGGGCAGGCTGAGCCTGTGGTTCATTCTTCTTCTTGATGGGAAAATGGAGTGACCTGTGCCTGTCCCAACACCTAGGGCTAGTCTCTCGTTGGTTCCCCGTCTTCCCGTTCATCCTCAGGACAAATTGCAACCTGTACGAAACAGGAGGTTAAAGGTGCTGATTCTCCAAGTAGGGAGATGGTTAGTCAAGCGGCTGGAATGGCGAACCCGAGCACAAAGAGAGGAGAAATGAGGTGCGTTTTAGAAACCTTTCCCGATCTCACGGCATACCATCTTCTGGGTTTCCCATGCATGTTTTGATGTAGGAAGATGCCCTTTTACCTGGAGATTTGAGACCCATGGGGTGGGTACCCCGCGGTATTACTTTAAAGTATCTGCATTTGCTCACCCAACCTCACCAATCCTCTCAGCCCCAAGAGTGTCCAGCCTGATGTCTCATCCAGCTGTGGGTCTAGATATGGTCAATCCAGGTTGCATCAGAGACCCTGAACGGATTTTGTAAGAATTTCTCTCTCTTTCACTGTCTTTGTTTTGTGGGATTTTTAAAGTAATTTATGTTTAGAATGGGGCTTGGCTGCTTTTCCCTGCTGTGTTTATGGCGCTTTACACCCTCTTGATTCACTTGCAGATAGATGTCAATACATAGGTTTTCAGATTCTTACTAGTCAGATATATTCTTGTGCGGTGACTAGGGGGTGTTGAGTCCAGTTCACTGAGCAGGGAATAGGCCTTGTCTATTACATATTTGGCTTATGGAACAGTCTCTGAGCTATTTTCAAACCCTTGTTTTATGCATCACCCCACCTCACCTTTCCCGTTAAGCAGCCATAGTGTGTCTTCTAAAGGTGTGACTCTGTTCTGTTTTGTAATTCAGTTAAAGTGTAGCGATTTTGACATTCCCTCTATAAGCGATATCTTAGGATAAGTGTCTTTTTCTGTGTGACTTATTTCAGTTAGAATCATCGTACCTAAATCCACTCATCATGCTGCTAACTAGCCTTATGACACTGATTTCATGGCTGAGTGATATTCCATTGTGCCAAGTACCACCGTTTCTTTATCCATTTTTCTCTTTCCTGGGATATTGAAGGTGTACCGAAGTGGAGGTTCTTGGAAACAGAGCAGCCGTAAAGTTTGGGGTGCCTGTGTCTTGTTGATTTTTAGTTTTCCCAATTTATACGCCCATGAGTGGAAGTGCCCTATGCTCTCTAAGCTGTGTTTATTGCTTGTTTCAGGACACACCGTACACTTCTGCAGAGTGCCTGTTGGCAATTTACATCCCGCCCATCAGCGTAGCAAGGCTCACATGTCTCCATGGCCTGTCCTGCTTTTCTGTGTTTACACTTTTTTCAGCATGGCCCTTTTGACCGAATGCAAGCCAGACTTCTTTGTAGCGCTGATTTGCCTTCCTGCTTGCTTGGTTGGCCAAAAAGGGCGTATGCGTTTTTTCCTGAATATATTCAGGAAAAAACGCATACGCCCTTTTTGGCCAAGGGCATCATTGTCAACGTTTTGCCGTTTTCATGTGCTTTAAAGGCGAATCGAATGTACCTCCTGAAATCTGTTTCCTGCAAATCTGCCTTGCTTTCAAATCCTCTTCGTTGCCTTCCCTCAATATATTTGTGGACGAGAGTTATCTTTTATAACTCTGCTCGTTTGTGAATTGCAGTGCCCCTGAGCTCCATTTTTCTACTCGCTTTTTTGGGAGCTGGCCGCAAAAGCGCAGGATTGCTTCAGGCCCTACTTTGGTTCTGGGGGACAGGCTGAGCCTGTGGTTCATTCTTCTTCCTGATGGGAAAATGGAGTGACCTGTGCCTGTCCCAACACCTAGGGCTAGTCTCTCGTTGGTTCCCCGTCTTCCCGTTCATCCTCAGGACAAATTGCAACCTGTACGAAACAGGAGGTTAAAGGTGCTGATTCTCCAAGTAGGGAGATGGTTAGTCAAGCGGCTGGAATGGTGAACCCGAGCACAAGGGGAGGAGAAATGAGGTGCATTTTAAAAACCTTTCCAAATCTCACGGCATACCATCTTCTGGGTTTCCCATGCATGTTTTGATGTAGGAAGATGCCCTTGTACCTGGAGATTTGAGACCCATGGGGTGGGTACCCTGCGGTATTACTTTAAAGTATCTGCGTTTGCTCACCCAACCTCACCAATCCTCTCAGCCCCAAGAGTGTCCAGCCTTATGTCTCATCCAGCTGTGGGTCTAGATATGGTCAATCCAGGTAGCATCAGAGACCCTGAACGGATTTTGTAAGAATTTCTCTCTCTTTCACTGTCTTTGTTTTGTGGGTTTTTTAAAGTAATTTGTGTTTAGAATGGGGCTTGGCTGCTTTTCCCTGCTGTGTTTATGCCGCTTTACACCCTCTTGATTCACTTGCAGATAGATATCAATACATAGGTTTTCAGATTCTTACTAGTCAGATATATTCTTGTGCGGTGACTAGGGGGTGTTGAGTCCAGTTCACTGAGCAGGGAGTAGGCCTTGTCTATTACATATTTGGCTTATGGAGCGGTGTCTGAGCTAATTTCAAACCCTTGTTTTATGCATCACCCCACCTCACCTTTCCCGTTAAGCAGCCATAGTGTGTCTTCTGAAGGTGTGACTCTGTTCTGTTTTGTAATTCAGTTCAAGTGTAGCGATTTTGACATTCCCTCTATAAGCGATATCTTAGGATAAGTGTCTTTTTCTGTGTGAATTATTTCACTTAGAATCATCGTACCTAAATCCACTCATCATGCTGCTATCTAGCCTTATGACATTGATTTCATGGCTGAGTGATATTCCATTGTGCCAAGTACCACCATTTCTTTATCCATTTTTCTCTTTCCTGGGATATTGAAGGTGTACCGAAGTGAAGGTTCTTGGAAACAGAGCAGCCGTAAAGTTTGGGGTGCCTGTGTCTTGTTGATTTTTAGTTTTCCCAATTTATACGCCCATGAGTGAAAGTGCCCTATGCTCTCTAAGCTGTGATTATTACTTGTTTCAGGACACACCGTACACTTCTCCAGAGTGCCTGTTGGCAATATACATCCCGCCCATCAGTGTAGCAAGGCTCCCATGTCTCCATGGCCTGTCCTGCTTTTCTGATTTTTACACTTTTTTCAGCATGGCCCTTTTGACAGAGTGCAAGCCAGACTTCTTTGTAGCGCTGATTTGCCTTCCGGCTTGCTTGGTTGACCAAAAAGGGCATCATTGTCAACGTTTTGCCGCTTTTCATGTGCTTTAAAGCAGTGTCGAATCTACCTCCTGAAATCTGTTTCCTGCAAATCTGCCTTGCTTTCAAATCCTCTTCGTTGCCTTCCCTCAATATATTTGTGGACGAGAGTTACCATTTATAACTCTGCACGTTTGTGAATTGCAGTGCCCCTGAGCTCCATTTGTCTACTCGCTTTTTTGGGAGCTGGCCGCAAAAGCGCAGGATTGCTTCATGCCCTATTTTGGTTCTGGGGGGCAGGCTGAGCCTGTGGTTCATTCTTCTTCCTGATGGGAAAATGGAGTGACTTGTGCCTGTCCCAAAACCTAGGGCTAGTCTCTCGTTGGTTCCCCGTCTTCCCGTTCATCCTCAGCACAAATTGCCACCTGTACGAAACAAGAGGTTAAAGGTGCTGATTCTCCAAGTAGGGAGATGGTTAGTCAAGCGGCTGGAATGGCGAACCCGAGCACAAGGAGAGGAGAAATGAGGTGCGTTTTAGAAACCTTTCCCGATCTCACGGCATACCATCTTTGGGTTTCCCATGCATGTTTTGATGTAGGAAGATGCCCTTGTACCTGGAGATTTGAGTCTCATGGGGTGGGTACCCCGCGGTCTTACTTTAAAGTATCTGCGTTTGCTCAACCAACCTCACCAATCTTCTCAGCCCCAAGAGTGTCCAGCCTTATGTCTCATCCAGCTGTGGGTCTAGATATGGTCAATCCAGGTTGCATCAGAGACTCTGAACGGATTTTGTAAGAATTTCTCTCTCTTTCACTGTCTTTGTTTTGTGGGTTTTTTAAAGTAATTTGTGTTTAGCTTGTGGCTTGGCTGCTTTTCCCTGCTGTGTTTATGCCACTTTACACCCTCTTGATTCACTTGCAGAGAGATATCAATACATAGGTTTTCAGATTCTTACTAGTTAGCTATATTCTTATGCGGTGACTAGGGGGTGTTGAGTCCAGTTCACTGAGCAGGGAGTAGGCCTTGTCTATTACATATTTGGCTTTTGGAGCCGTGTCTGAGCTAATTTCAAACCCTTGTTTTATGCATCACCCCACCTCACCTTTCCCGTTAAGCAGCCATAGTGTGTCCTCTAAAGGTGTGACTCTGTTCTGTTTTGTAATTCAGTTGAAGTGTAGCGATTTTGACATTCCCTCTATAAGCGATATCTTAGGATAAGTGTCTTTTTCTGTGTGACTTATTTCACTTAGAATCATCGTACCTAAATCCACTCATCATGCTGCTAACGAGCCTTATGACATTGATTTCATGGCTGAGTGATATTCCATTGTGCCAAGTACCACCATTTCTTTATCCATTTTTCTCTTTCCTGGGATATTGAAGGTGTACCGAAGTGGAGGTTCTTGGAAACAGAGCAGCCGTAAAGTTTGGGGTGCCTGTGTCTTGTTGATTTTTAGTTTTCCCAATTTATACGCCCATGAGTGGAAGTGCCCTATGCTCTCTAAGCTGTGTTTATTACTTGTTTCAGGACACACCGTACATTTCTCCAGAGTGCCTGTTGGCAATTTACATCCCGCCCATCAGCGTAGCAAGGCTCCCATGTCTCCATGGCCTGTCCTGTTTTTCTGGTTTTTACACTGTTTTCAGCATGGCCCTTTTGACCGAGGGCAAGCGAGACTTCTTTGTAGCGCTGATTTGCCCTTCCGGCTTGCTTGGTTGGCCAAAAAGGGCGTATGCGTTTTTTCCTGAATATATTCAGGAAAAAACGCATACGCCCTTTTTGGCCAAGGGCATCATTGTCAACGTTTTGCCGCTTTTCATGTGCTTTAAAGGCGAGTCGAATCTACCTCCTGAAAACTGTTTCCTGCAAATCTGCCTTGCTTTCAAATCCTCTTCGTTGCCTTCCCTCAATATATTTGTGGACGAGAGTTATCATTTATAACTCTGCACGTTTGTGAATTGCACTGCCCCTGAGCTCCATTTGTCTTCTCGCTTTTTGCGGAGCTGGCCGCAAAAGCGCAGGATTGCTTCAGGCCCTATTTTGGTTCTGGGGGGCAGGCTGAGCCTGTGGTTCATTCTTCTTCCTGATGGGAAAATGGAGTGACCTGTGCCTGTCCCAACACCAAGGGCTAGTCTCTCGTTGGTTCTCCGTCTTCCCGTTCATCCTCAGGACAAATTGCAACCTGTACGAAACAGGAGGTTAAAGGTGCTGATTCTCCAAGTAGGGAGATGGTTAGTCAAGAGGCTGGAATGGCGAACCCGAGCACAAGGATAGGAGAAATGAGGTGCGTTTTAGAATCCTTTCCCGATCTCACGGCGTACCATCTTCTGGGTTTGCCATGCATGTTTTGATGTAGGAAGATGCCCTTGTACCTGGAGATTTGAGACCCATGGGGTGGGTACCCTGCGGTATTACTTCAAAGTATCTGCGTTTGCTCACCCAACCTCACCAATCCTCTCAGCCCCAAGAGTGTGCAGCCTTATGTCTCATCCAGCTCTGGGTCTAGATATGGTCAATCCAGGTTGCATCACAGACGCTGAACGGATTTTGTAAGAATTTCTCTCTCTTTCACTGTCTTTGTTTTGTGGGTTTTTTAAAGTAATTTATATTTAGAATGGGGCTTGGATGCTTTTCCCTGCTGTGTTTATGCAACCTTACACCCTCTTGATTCATTTGCAGAGAGATATCGATACATAGGTTTTCAGATTCTTACTAGTCAGATATATTCTTGTGCGGTAACTAGGGGGTGTTGAGTGCAGTTCACTGAGCAGGGAGTAGGCCTTGTCTATTACATATTTGGCTTATGGAACGGTCTCTGAGCTAATTTCAAACCCTTGTTTTATGCATCACCCCACCTCACCTTTCCATTAAGCAGCCATAGTGTGTCTTCTGAAGGTGTGACTCTGTTCTGTTTTGTAATTCAGTTCAAGTGTAGCGATTTTGACATTCCCTCTATAAGCGATATCTTAGGATAAGTGTTTTTTTCTGTGTGACTTATTTCACTTAGAATCATCGTCGCTAAATCCACTCATCATGCTGCTAACTAGCCTTATGACATTGATTTCATGGCTGCGTGATATTCCATTGTGTCAAGTTCCACCAGTTCTTTATCCATTTTTCTCTTTCCTGGTATATTGAAGGTGTACCGAAGTAGGAGGTTCTTGAAAACAGAGCAGCCGTAAAGCTTGGGGTGCCTGTGTCTTGTTGATTTTTAGTTTTCCCAATTTCTACGCCCATGAGTGGAAGTGCCCTATTCTCTCTAAGCTGTGTTTATTACTTGTTTCAGGACACACCGTACACTTCTCCAGAGTACCTGTTGGCAATTTACATCCCGCCCATCAGCATAGCAAGGCTCCCATGTCTCCATGGCCTCTCCTGCTTTTCTGGTTTTTACACTTTTTCAGCCTGGCCCTTTTGACCGAGGGCAAGCGAGACTTCTTTGTAGCGCTGATTTGCCCTTCCGGGTTGCTTGGTTGGCCAAAGAGGGCGTATGCGTTTTTTCCTGAATATATTCAGGAAAAAACGCATACGCCCTCTTTGGCCAAGGGCATCATTGTCAACGTTTTGCCGCTTTTCATGTGCTTTAAAGGCGGGTCGAATCTACCTCCTGAAATCTGTTTCCTGCAAATCTGCCTTGCTTTCAAATCCTCTTCGTTGCCTTCCCTCAATATATTTGTGGACGAGAGTTACCATTTATAACTCTGCACGTTTGTGAATTGCAGTGCCCCTGAGCTCCATTTGTCTACTCGCTTTTTTGGGAGCTGGCCGCAAAAGCGCAGGATTGCTTCAGGCCCTATTTTGGTTCTGGGGGGCAGGCTGAGCCTGTGGTTCATTCTTCTTCCTGATGGGAAAATGGAGTGACTTGTGCCTGTCCCAAAACCTAGGGCTAGTCTCTCGTTGGTTCCCCGTCTTCCCGTTCATCCTCAGGACAAATTGCCACCTGTACGAAACAGGAGGTTAAAGGTGCTGATTCTCCAAGTAGGGAGATGGTTAGTCAAGCGGCTGGAATGGCGAACCCGAGCACAAGGAGAGGAGAAATGAGGTGCGTTTTAGAAACCTTTCCCGATCTCACGGCATACCATCTTCTGGGTTTCCCATGCATGTTTTGATGTAGGAAGATGCCCTTGTACCTGGAGATTTGAGTCTCATGGGGTGGGTACCCCGCGGTCTTACTTTAAAGTATCTGCGTTTGCTCAACCAACCTCACCAATCCTCTCAGCCCCAAGAGTGTCCAGCCTTATGTCTCATCCAGCTGTGGGTCTAGATATGGTCAATCCAGGTTGCATCAGAGACCCTGAACGGATTTTGTAAGAATTTCTCTCTCTTTCACTGTCTTTGTTTTGTGGGTTTTTTAAAGTAATTTGTGTTTAGAATGGGGTTTGGCTGCTTTTCCCTGCTGTGTTTATGCCGCTTTAAACCCTCTTGATTCACTTGCAGAGAGATATCGATACACAGGTATTCAGATTCTTACTAGTCAGATATATTCTTGTGCGGTGACTAGGTGGTGTTGAGTCCAGTTCACTGAGCAGGGAGTAGGCCTTGTCTATTACATATTTGGCTTATGGAACGGTCTCTGAGCTAATTTCAAACCCTTGTTTTATGCATCACCCACCTCACCTTTCCCGTTAAGCAGCCATAGTGTGTCTTCTAAAGGTGTGACTCTGTTCTGTTTTGTAATTCAGTTAAAGTGTAGCGATTTTGACATTCCCTCTATAAGCGATATCTTAGGATAAGTGTCTTTTTCTGTGTGACTTATTTCACTTAGAATCATCGTACCTAAATCCACTCATCCTGCTGCTAACTAGCCTTATGACACTGATTTCATGGCTGAGTGATATTCCATTGTGCCATGTACCACCGTTTCTTTATCCATTTTTCTCTTTCCTGGGATATTGAATGTGTACCGAAGTGGAGGTTCTTGGAAACAGAGCAGCCGTAAATTTTGGGGTGCCTGTGTCTTGTTGATTTTTAGTTTTCCCAATTTATACGCCCATGAGTGGAAATGCCCTATGCTCTCTAAGCTGTGTTTATTACTTGTTTCAGGACACACCGTACACTTCTCCAGAGTGCCTGTTGGCTATTTACATCCCGCCCATCAGCGTAGCAAGGCTCCCATGTCTCCATGGCCTGTCCTGCTTTTCTGGTTTTTACACTGTTTTCAGCATGGCCCATTTGACCGAGGGCAAGCGAGACTTCTTTGTAGCGCTGATTTGCCCTTCCGGCTTGCTTGGTTGGCCAAAAAGGGCGTATGCGTTTTTTCCTGAATATATTCAGGAAAAAACGCATACGCCCTCTTTGGCCAACGGCATCATTGTCAACGTTTTGCCGCTTTTCATGTGCTTTTAAGGCGAGTCGAGTCTACCTCCTGAAATCTGTTTCCTGCAAATCTGCCTTGCATTCAAATCCTCCTCGTTGCCTTCCCTCAATATATTTGTGGACGAGAGTTAACATTTATAACTCTGCACGTCTGTGAATTGCAGTGCCCCTGAGCTCCATTTGTCTACTCACTTTTTGGGAGCTGGCCGCAAAAGCGCAGGATTGCTTCAGGCCCTATTTTGGTTCTGGGGGGCAGGCTGAGCCTGTGGTTCATTCTTCTTCCTGATGGGAAAATGGAGTGACCTGTGCCTGTCCCAACACCTAGGGCTAGTCTCTCGTTGGTTCCCCGTCTTCCCGTTCATCCTCAGGACAAATTGCAACCTGTACGAAACAGGAGGTTAAAGGTGCTGATTCTCCAAGTAGGAAGATGGTTAGTCAAGCGGCTGGAATGGCGAACCCGAGCACAAGGAGAGGAGAAATGAGGTGCGTTTTAGAAACCTTTCCCGATCTCATGGCATACCATCTTCTGGGTTTCCCATGCATGTTTTGATGTAGGAAGATGCCCTTGTACCAGGAGATTTGAGACCCATGGGGTGGGTACCCCGCGGTATTACTTTAAAGTATCTGCGTTTGCTCACTCAACCTCACCAATCCTCTCAGCCCCAAGAGTGTCCAGCCTTATGTCTCATCCAGCTGTGAGTCTAGATATGGTCAATCCAGGTAGCATCAGAGACCCTGAACGGATTTTGTAAGAATTTCTCTCTCTTTCACTGTCTTTGTTTTGTGGGTTTTTTAAAGTAATTTGTGTTTAGAATGGGGCTTGGCTGCTTTTCCCTGTTGTGTTTATGCCGCTTTAAACCCTCTTGATTCACTTGCAGAGAGATACCGATACATAGGTATTCAGATTCTTACTAGTCAGATATATTCTTGTGCGGTGACTAGGTGGTGTTGAGTCTAGTTCAGTGAGCAGGGAGTAGGCCTTGTCTATTACATATTTTGCTTATGGAACGGTCTCTGAGCTAATTTCAAACCCTTGTTTTATGCATCACCCCACCTCACCTTTCCTGTTAAGCAGCCAGAGTGTGTCTTCTAAAGGTGTGACTCTGTTCTGTTTTGTAATTCAGTTCAAGTGTAGCGATTTTGACATTCCCTCTATTAGCGATATCTTAGGATAAGTGTCTTTTTCTGTGTGACTTATTTCACTTAGAATCATCGTACCTAAATCCACTCATCCTGCTGCTAACTAGCCTTATGACACTGATTTCATGGCTGAGTGATATTCCATTGTGCCATGTACCACTGTTTCTTTATCCATTTTTCTCTTTCCTGGGATATTGAAGGTGTACCGAAGTGGAGGTTCTTGGAAACAGAGCAGCCGTAAAGTTTGGGGTGCCTGTGTCTTGTTGATTTTTAGTTTTCCCAATTTATACGCCCATGAGTGGAAGTGCCGTATGCTCTCTAATCTGTGTTTATTAATTGTTTCAGGACACACCGTACACTTCTCCAGAGTGCCTGTTGGCAATTTACATCCCGCCCATCAGCGTAGCAAGGGTCCCATGTCTCCATGGCCTGTCCTGTTTTTCTGGTTTTTACACTGTTTTCAGCATGGCCCTTTTGACCGAGGGCAAGCGAGACTTCTTTGTAGCGCTGATTTGCCCTTCCGGCTTGCTTGGTTGGCCAAAAAGGGCGTATGCGTTTTTTCCTGAATATATTCAGGAAAAAACGCATACGCCCTTTTTGGCCAAGGGCATCATTGTCAACGTTTTGCCGCTTTTCATGTGCTTTAAAGGCGAGTCGAATCTACCTCCTGAAATCTGTTTCCTGCAAATCTGCCTTGCTTTCAAATCCTCTTCGTTGCCTTCCCTCAATATATTTGTGGACGAGAGTTATCACTTATAACTCTGCACGTTTGTGAATTGCAGTGCCTCTGAGCTCCATTTATCTACTCGCTTTTTGGGGAGCTGGCCGCAAAAGCGCAGGATTGCTTCAGGCCCTATTTTGGTTCTGGGGGGCAGGCAGAGCCTGTGGTTCATTCTTCTTCCTGATGGGAAAATGGAGTGACCTGTGCCTATCCCAACACCAAGGGCTAGTCTCTCGTTGGTTCTCCGTCTTCCCGTTCATCCTCAGGACAAATTGCAACCTGTACGAAACAGAGGGTTAAAGGTGCTGATTCTCCAAGTAGGGAGATGGTTAGTGAAGAGGCTGGAATGGCGAACCCGAGCACAAGGAGAGGAGAAATGAGGTGCGTTTTAGAATCCTTTCCCGATCTCACGGCGTACCATCTTCTGGGTTTGCCATGCATGTTTTGATGTAGGAAGATGCCCTTGTACCTGGAGATTTGAGACCCATGGGGTGGTTACCCTGCGGTATTACTTCAAAGTATCTGCGTTTGCTCACCCAACCTCACCAATCCTCTCAGCCCCAAGAGTGTGCAGCCTTATGTCTCATCCAGCTCTGGGTCTAGATATGGTCAATCCAGGTTGCATCACAGACGCTGAATGGATTTTGTAAGAATTTCTCTCTCTTTCACTGTCTTTGTTTTGTGGGTTTTTTAAAGTAATTTATGTTTAGAATGGGGCTTGGATGCTTTTCCCTGCTGTGTTTATGCAACCTTACACCCTCTTGATTCATTTGCAGAGAGATATCGATACATAGGTTTTCAGATTCTTACTAGTCAGATATATTCTTGTGTGGCAACTAGGGGGTGTTGAGTGCAGTTCACTGAGCAGGGAGTAGGCCTTGTCTATTACATATTTGGCTTATGGAACGGTCTCTGAGCTAATTTCAAACCCTTGTTTTATGCATCACCCCACCTCAGCTTTCCCGTTAAGCAGCCATAGTGTGTCTTCTAAAGGTGTGACTCTGTTCTGTTTTGTAATTCAGTTCAAGTGTAGCGATTTTGACATTCCCTCTATAAGCGATATCTTAGGATAAGTGTCTTTTTCTGTGTGACTTATTTCACTTAGAATCATCGTCGCTAAATCCACTCATCATGCTGCTAACGAGCCTTATGACATTGATTTCATAGCTGAGTGATATTCCATTGTGCCAAGTACCACCATTTCTTTATCTATTTTTCTCTTTACTGGGATATTGAAGGTGTACCGAAGTGGAGGTTCTTGGAAACAGAGCAGCCGTAAATTTTGGGGTGCTGTGTCTTGTTGATTTTTAGTTTTCCCAATTTATACGCCCATGAGTGGAAGTGCCCTATGCTCTCTAAGCTGTGTTTATTACTTGTTTCAGGACACACTGTACACTTCTCCAGAGTGGCTGTTGGCAATTTACATCCCGCCCATCAGCGTAGCAAGGCTCCCATGTCTCCATGGCCTGTCCTGCTTTTCTGGTTTTTACACTTTTTCAGCATGGCCCTTTTGACCGAGGGCAAGTGAGACTTCTTTGTAGCACTGATTTGCCCTTCCGGTTTGCTTGTTTGGCCAAAGAGGGCGTAGGCGTTTTTTCCTGAATATATTCAGGAAAAAACGCCTACGCCCTCTTTGGCCAAGGACATCATTGTCAAAGTTTTGCCCTTTTCATGTGCTTTAAAGGCGAGTCGAATCTACCTCCTGAAATCTGTTTCCTGCAAATCTGCCTTGCTTTCAAATCCTCTTCTTTGCCTTCCCTCAATATATTTGTGGACGAGAGTTATCATTTATACCTCTGCACGTTTGTGAATTGCAGTGACCCTGAGCTCCATTTATCTACTCGCTTTTTTGGGAGCTGACCGCAAAAGCGCAGGATTGCTTCAGACCCTATTTTGGTTCTGGGGGGCAGGCTGAGCCTGTGGTTCATTCTTCTTCCTGATGGGAAAATGGAGTGACCTGTGCCTGTCCCACACCAAGGGCTAGTCTCTCGTTGGTTTTCCGCCTTCCCGTTCATCGTCAGGACAGATTGCAACCTGTACTAAACAGGAGGTTAAAGGTGCTGATTCTCCTAGTAGGGAGATGGTTAGTCAAGATGCTGGAATGGCGAAACCGAGCACAAGGAGAGGAGAAATGAGGTGCGTTTTAGAAACCTTTCCCGATCTCACGGCATACCATCTTCTGGGTTTCCCATGCATGTTTTCATGTACGAAGATGCCCTTGTACCTGGAGATTTGAGACCCATGGGGTGGGTACCCTGCGGTATTATTTCAAATTATCTGCGTTTGCTCACCGAACCTCACCAATCCTCTCAGCCCCAAGAGTGTCCAGCCTTATGTCTCCTCCAGATGTAGGTCTAGATATGGTCAATCCAGGTTGCATCAGAGACCCTGAACGGATTTTGTAAGAATTTCTCTCTCTTTCACTGTCTTTGTTTTGTGGGTTTTTTAAAGTATTTTATTTTTAGAATGGGGCTTGGCTGCTTTTCCCTGCTGTGTTTATGCCGCTTTACAGCCTCTTGATTCACTTGCAGAGAGATATCGATACATAGGTTTTCAGATTCTTACTAGTCAGTTATATTCTTGTGCGGTGCCTAGGGGGTGTTGAGTCCAGTTCACTGAGCAGGGAGTAGGACTTGTCTATTACATATTTGGCTTATGGAGCGGTCTCTGAGCTAATTTCAAACCCTTGTTTTATGCATCACCCCACCTCACCTTTCCCGTTAAGCAGCCATAGTGTGTCTTCTGAAGGTGTGACTCTGTTCTGTTTTGTAATTCAGTTCAAGTGTAGCGATTTTGACATTCCGTCTATAAGCGATATCTTAGGATAAGTGTTTTTTTCTGTGTGACTTATTTCATTTAGAATCATCGGACCTAAATCCACTCATCATGCTGCTAACTAGCCTTATGACACTGATTTCATGGCTGAGTGATATTCCATTGTGCCAGGTTCCACCATTTATTTATCCATTCTTCTCTTTCCTGGGATATTGAAGGTGTACCGAAGTGGAGGTACTTGGAAACAGAGCAGCCGTAAAGTTTGGGGTGCCTGTGTCTTGTTGATTTTAAGTTTTCCCAATTTATACGCCCATGAGTGGAAGTGCCGTATGCTCTCTAATCTGTGTTTATTACTTGTTTCAGGACACACCGTACACTTCTCCAGAGTGCCTGTTGGCAATTTACATCCCGCCCCTCAGCGTAGCAAGGCTCCCATGTCTGCATGGCCTGTCCTGCTTTTCTGGTTTTTACACTTTTTTCAGCATGGCCCTTTTGACCGAGGGCAAGCGAGACTTCTTTGTAGCGCTGATTTGCCCTTCCGGCTTGCTTGGTTGGCCAAAACGGGGGTATGCGTTTTTTCCTGAATATATTCAGGAAAAAACGCATACGCCCTTTTTGGCCAAGGGCATCATTGTCAACGTTTTGCCGCTTTTCATGTGCTTTTACGGCGAGTCGAGTCTACCTCCTGAAGTCTGTTTCCTGCAAATCTGCCTTGCTTTCAAATCCTCTTCGTTGCCTTCCCTCAATATATTTGTGGACGAGAGTTATAATTTATAACTCTGCACGTTTGTGAATTGCAGTGCCCCTGAGCTCCATTTGTCTACTCGCTTTTTTGGGAGCTGGCCGCAAAAGCGCAGGATTGCTTCAGGCCCTATCTTGGTTCTGGGGGGCAGGCTGAGCCTGTGGTTCATTCTTCTTCTTGATGGGAAAATGGAGTGACCTGTGCCTGTCCCAAAACCTAGGGCTAGTCTCTCGTTGGTTCCCCGTCTTCCCGTTCATTCTCAGGACAAATTGCATCCTGTACGAAACAGGAGGTTAAAGGTGCTGATTCTCCAAGTAGGGAGATGGTTAGTCAAGCGGCTGGAATGGCGAACCGGAGCACAAGGAGAGGAGAAATGAGGTGCGTTTTAGAAACCTTTCCCGATCTCACGGCATACCATCTTCTGGGTTTCCCATACATGTTTTGATGTAGGAAGATGCCCTTGTACCAGGAGATTTGAGACCCATGAGGTGGGTACCCTGCGGTATTACTTTAAAGTATCTGCGTTTGCTCACCCAACCTCACCAATCCTCTCAGCCCCAAGAGTGTCCAGCCTTATGTCTCCTCCAGCTGTGGGTCTAGATATGGTCAATCCAGGTTGCATCAGAGACCCTGAACGGATTTTGTAAGAATTTCTCTCTCTTTCACTGTCTTTGTTTTGTGGGTTTTTTAAACTAATTTGTGTTTAGAATGGGGCTTGGCTGCTTTTCCCTGCTGTGTTTATGCCGCTTTAATCCCTCTTGATTCACTTGCAGAGAGATATCGATACATAGGTTTTCAGATTCTTACTAGTCAGATATATTCCTGTGCGGTGACTAGGGAGTGTTGAGTCCAGTTCACTGAGCAGTGAGTAGGCCTTGTCTATTCCATATTTGGCTTATGGAATGGTCTCTGAGCTAATTTCAAACCCTTGTTTTATGCATCACCCCACCTCACCTTTCCCGTTAAGCAGCCATAGTGTATCTTCTAAAAGTGTGACTCTGTT
This sequence comes from Eubalaena glacialis, assembly GCF_028564815.1. Taxonomy (NCBI): domain Eukaryota; kingdom Metazoa; phylum Chordata; class Mammalia; order Artiodactyla; family Balaenidae; genus Eubalaena; species Eubalaena glacialis. The sequence continues at coordinate 130,918,772 of NC_083720.1, read as the reverse complement.
CTGTTTTGTAATTCAGTTCAAGTGTAGCGATTTTGACATTCCCTTTATAAGCGATATCTTAGGATAAGTGTATTTTTCTGTGTGACTCATTTCACTTAGAATCATCGTCGCTAAATCCACTCATCCTGCTGCTAACTAGCCTTATGACACTGATTTCATGGCTGAGTGATATTCCATTGTGCCATGTACCACCGTTTCTTTATCCATTTTTCTCTTTCCTGGGATATTGAAGGTGTACCAAAGTGGAGGTTCTTGGAAACAGAGCAGCCGTAAATTTTGGGGTGCCTGTGTCTTGTTGATTTTTAGTTTTCCCAATTTCTACGCCCATGAGTGGAAGTGCCCTATGCTCTCTAAGCTGTGTTTATTACTTGTTTCAGGACACACCGTACACTTCTCCAGAGTGCCTGTTGGCAATTTACATCCCGCCCATCAGCGTAGCAAGGCTCCCATGTCTCCATGGCCTGTCCTGCTTTTCTGGTTTTTACACTCTTTTCAGCATGGCCCATTTGACCGAGGGCAAGCGAGACTTCTTTGGAGCGCTGATTTGCACTTCCGGCTTGCTTGGTTGGCCAAAAAGGGCGTATGCGTTTTTTCCTGAATATATTCAGGAAAAAACGCATACGCCCTTTTTGGCCAAGGGCATCATTGTCAACGTTTTGCCGCTTTTCATGTGCTTTTAAGGCGAGTCGATTCTACCTCCTGTAATCTGTTTCCTGAAAATCTGCCTTGCATTCAAATCCTCCTCGTTGCCTTCCCTCAATATATTTGTGGACGAGAGTTAACATTTATAACTCTGCACGTCTGTGAATTGCAGTGCCCCTGAGCTCCATTTGTCTACTCACTTTTTGGGAGCTGGCCGCAAAAGCGCAGGATTGCTTCAGGCCCTATTTTGGTTCTGGGGGGCAGGCTGAGCCTGTGGTTCATTCTTCTTCCTGATGGAAAAATGGAGTGACCTGTGCCTGTCCCAACACCTAGGGCTAGTCTCTCGTTGGTTCCCCGTCTTCCCGTTCATCCTCAGGACAAATTGCAACCTGTACGAAACAGGAGGTTAAAGGTGCGGATTCTCCAAGTAGGGAGATGGTTAGTCAAGTGGCTGGAATGGCGAACCCGAGTACAAGGAGAGGAGAAATGAGGTGCATTTTAGAAACCTTTCCCGATCTCATGGCATACCATCTTCTGGGTTTCCCATGCATGTTTTGATGTAGGAAGATGCCCTTGTACCAGGAGATTTGAGACCCATGGGGTGGGTACCCCCCGGTATTACTTTAAAGTATCTGCGTTTGCTCACTCAACCTCACCAATCCTCTCAGCCCCAAGAGTGTCCAGCCTTATGTCTCATCCAGCTGTGAGTCTAGATATGGTCAATCCAGGTAGCATCAGAGACCCTGAACGGATTTTGTAAGAATTTCTCTCTCTTTCACTGTCTTTGTTTTGTGGGTTTTTTAAAGTAATTTGTGTTTAGAATGGGGCTTGGCTGCTTTTCCCTGTTGTGTTTATGCCGCTTTAAACCCTCTTGATTCACTTGCAGAGAGATACCGATACATAGGTATTCAGATTCTTACTAGTCAGATATATTCTTGTGCGGTGACTAGGTGGTGTTGAGTCTAGTTCAGTGAGCAGGGAGTAGGCCTTGTCTATTACATATTTTGCTTATGGAACGGTCTCTGAGCTAATTTCAAACCCTTGTTTTATGCATCACCCCACCTCACCTTTCCTGTTAAGCAGCCAGAGTGTGTCTTCTAAAGGTGTGACTCTGTTCTGTTTTGTAATTCAGTTCAAGTGTAGCGATTTTTACATTCCCTCTATTAGCGATATCTTAGGATAAGTGTCTTTTTCTGTGTGACTTATTTCCCTTAGAATCATCGTACCTAAATCCACTCATCCTGCTGCTAACTAGCCTTATGACACTGATTTCATGGCTGAGTGATATTCCATTGTGCCATGTACCACTGTTTCTTTATCCATTTTTCTCTTTCCTGGGATATTGAAGGTTTACCGAAGTGGAGGTTCTTGGAAACAGAGCAGCCGTAAAGTTTGGGGTGCCTGTGTCTTGTTGATTTTTAGTTTTCCCAATTTATACGCCCATGAGTGGAAGTGCCGTATGCTCTCTAATCTGTGTTTATTACTTGTTTCAGGACACACCGTACACTTCTCCAGAGTGCCTGTTGGCAATTTACATCCCGCCCATCAGCGTAGCAAGGCTCCCATGTCTCCATGGCCTGTCCTGTTTTTCTGGTTTTTACACTGTTTTCAGCATGGCCCTTTTGACCGAGGGCAAGCGAGACTTCTTTGTAGCGCTGATTTGCCCTTCCGGCTTGCTTGGTTGGCCAAAAAGGGCGTATGCGTTTTTTCCTGAATATATTCAGGAAAAAACGCATACGCCCTTTTTGGCCAAGGGCATCATTGTCAACGTTTTGCCGCTTTTCATGTGCTTTAAAGGCGAGTCGAATCTACCTCCTGAAATCTGTTTCCTGCAAATCTGCCTTGCTTTCAAATCCTCTTCGTTGCCTTCCCTCAATATATTTGTGGACGAGAGTTATCACTTATAACTCTGCACGTTTGTGAATTGCAGTGCCTCTGAGCTCCATTTATCTACTCGCTTTTTGGGGAGCTGGCCGCAAAAGCGCAGGATTGCTTCAGGCCCTATTTTGGTTCTGGGGTGCAGGCAGAGCCTGTGGTTCATTCTTCTTCCTGATGGGAAAATGGAGTGACCTGTGCCTGTCCCAACACCAAGGGCTAGTCTCTCGTTGGTTCTCCGTCTTCCCGTTCATCCTCAGGACAAATTGCAACCTGTACGAAACAGAGGGTTAAAGGTGCTGATTCTCCAAGTAGGGAGATGGTTAGTCAAGAGGCTGGAATGGCGAACCCGAGCACAAGGAGAGGAGAAATGAGGTGCGTTTTAGAATCCTTTCCCGATCTCACGGCGTACCATCTTCTGGGTTTGCCATGCATGTTTTGATGTAGGAAGATGCCCTTGTACCTGGAGATTTGAGACCCATGGGGTGGTTACCCTGCGGTATTACTTCAAAGTATCTGCGTTTGCTCACCCAACCTCACCAATCCTCTCAGCCCCAAGAGTGTGCAGCCTTATGTCTCATCCAGCTCTGGGTCTAGATATGGTCAATCCAGGTTGCATCACAGACGCTGAACGGATTTTGTAAGAATTTCTCTCTCTTTCACTGTCTTTGTTTTGTGGGTTTTTTAAAGTAATTTATGTTTAGAATGGGGCTTGGATGCTTTTCCCTGCTGTGTTTATGCAACCTTACACCCTCTTGATTCATTTGCAGAGAGATATCGATACATAGGTTTTCAGATTCTTACTAGTCAGATATATTCTTGTGCGGCAACTAGGGGGTGTTGAGTGCAGTTCACTGAGCAGGGAGTAGGCCTTGTCTATTACATATTTGGCTTATGGAACGGTCTCTGAGCTAATTTCAAACCCTTGTTTTATGCATCACCCCACCTCAGCTTTCCCGTTAAGCAGCCATAGTGTGTCTTCTAAAGGTGTGACTCTGTTCTGTTTTGTAATTCAGTTCAAGTGTAGCGATTTTGACATTCCCTCTATAAGCGATATCTTAGGATAAGTGTCTTTTTCTGTGTGACTTATTTCACTTAGAATCATCGTCGCTAAATCCACTCATCATGCTGCTAACGAGCCTTATGACATTGATTTCATAGCTGAGTGATATTCCATTGTGCCAAGTACCACCATTTCTTTATCCATTTTTCTCTTTACTGGGATATTGAAGGTGTACCGAAGTGGAGGTTCTTGGAAACAGAGCAGCCGTAAATTTTGGGGTGCTGTGGCTTGTTGATTTTTAGTTTTCCCAATTTATACGCCCATGAGTGGAAGTGCCCTATGCTCTCTAAGCTGTGTTTATTACTTGTTTCAGGACACACTGTACACTTCTCCAGAGTGGCTGTTGGCAATTTACATCCCGCCCATCAGCGTAGCAAGGCTCCCATGTCTCCATGGCCTGTCCTGCTTTTCTGGTTTTTACACTTTTTCAGCATGGCCCTTTTGACCGAGGGCAAGTGAGACTTCTTTGTAGCACTGATTTGCCCTTCCGGTTTGCTTGTTTGGCCAAAGAGGGCGTAGGCGTTTTTTCCTGAATATATTCAGGAAAAAACGCCTACGCCCTCTTTGGCCAAGGACATCATTGTCAAAGTTTTGCCCTTTTCATGTGCTTTAAAGGCGAGTCGAATCTACCTCCTGAAATCTGTTTCCTGCAAATCTGCCTTGCTTTCAAATCCTCTTCTTTGCCTTCCCTCAATATATTTGTGGACGAGAGTTATCATTTATACCTCTGCACGTTTGTGAATTGCAGTGACCCTGAGCTCCATTTATCTACTCGCTTTTTTGGGAGCTGACCGCAAAAGCGCAGGATTGCTTCAGACCCTATTTTGGTTCTGGGGGGCAGGCTGAGCCTGTGGTTCATTCTTCTTCCTGATGGGAAAATGGAGTGACCTGTGCCTGTCCCACACCAAGGGCTAGTCTCTCGTTGGTTTTCCGCCTTCCCGTTCATCGTCAGGACAGATTGCAACCTGTACTAAACAAGAGGTTAAAGGTGCTGATTCTCCTAGTAGGGAGATGGTTAGTCAAGATGCTGGAATGGCGAAACCGAGCACAAGGAGAGGAGAAATGAGGTGCGTTTTAGAAACCTTTCCCGATCTCACGGCATACCATCTTCTGCGTTTCCCATGCATGTTTTCATGTACGAAGATGCCCTTGTACCTGGAGATTTGAGACCCATGGGGTGGGTACCCTGCGGTATTATTTCAAATTATCTGCGTTTGCTCACCGAACCTCACCAATCCTCTCAGCCCCAAGAGTGTCCAGCCTTATGTCTCCTCCAGATGTAGGTCTAGATATGGTCAATCCAGGTTGCATCAGAGACCCTGAACGGATTTTGTAAGAATTTCTCTCTCTTTCACTGTCTTTGTTTTGTGGGTTTTTTAAAGTATTTTATTTTTAGAATGGGGCTTGGCTGCTTTTCCCTGCTGTGTTTATGCCGCTTTACAGCCTCTTGATTCACTTGCAGAGAGATATCGATACATAAGTTTTCAGATTCTTACTAGTCAGTTATATTCTTGTGCGGTGCCTAGGGGGTGTTGAGTCCAGTTCACTGAGCAGGGAGTAGGACTTGTCTATTACATATTTGGCTTATGGAGCGGTCTCTGAGCTAATTTCAAACCCTTGTTTTATGCATCACCCCACCTCACCTTTCCCGTTAAGCAGCCATAGTGTGTCTTCTGAAGGTGTGACTCTGTTCTGTTTTGTAATTCAGTTCAAGTGTAGCGATTTTGACATTCCGTCTATAAGCGATATCTTAGGATAAGTGTTTTTTTCTGTGTGACTTATTTCATTTAGAATCATCGGACCTAAATCCACTCATCATGGTGCTAACTAGCTTTATGACATTGATTTCATGGCTGAGTGATATTCCATTGTGCCAGGTTCCACCATTTATTTATCCATTCTTCTCTTTCCTGGGATATTGAAGGTGTACCGAAGTGGAGGTACTTGGAAACAGAGCAGCCGTAAAGTTTGGGGTGCCTGTGTCTTGTTGATTTTTAGTTTTCCCAATTTATACGCCCATGAGTGGAAGTGCCGTATGCTCTCTAATCTGTGTTTATTACTTGTTTCAGGACACACCGTACACTTCTCCAGAGTGCCTGTTGGCAATTTACATCCCGCCCCTCAGCGTAGCAAGGCTCCCATGTCTGCATGGCCTGTCCTGCTTTTCTGGTTTTTACACTGATTTCAGCATGGCCCTTTTGACCGAGGGCAAGCGAGACTTCTTTGTAGCGCTGATTTGCCCTTCCGGCTTGCTTGGTTGGCCAAAACGGGGGTATGCGTTTTTTCCTGAATATATTCAGGAAAAAACGCATACGCCCTTTTTGGCCAAGGGCATCATTGTCAACGTTTTGCCGCTTTTCATGTGCTTTTAAGGCGAGTCGAGTCTACCTCCTGAAGTCTGTTTCCTGCAATTCTGCCTTTCTTTCAAATCCTCTTCGTTGCCTTCCCTCAATATATTTGTGGACGAGAGGTATAATTTATAACTCTGCACGTTTGTGAATTGCACTGCCCCTGAGCTCCATTTGTCTACTCGCTTTTTTGGGAGCTGGCCGCAAAAGCGCAGGATTGCTTCAGGCCCTATTTTGGTTCTGGGGGGCAGGCTGAGCCTGTGGTTCATTCTTCTTCCTGATGGGAAAATGGAGTGACCTGTGCCTGTCCCAACACCTAGGGCTAGTCTCTCGTTGGTTCCCCGTCTTCCCGTTCATCCTCAGGACAAATTGCAACCTGTATGAAACAGGAGGTTAAAGGTGCTGATTCTCCAAGTAGGGAGATGGTTAGTCAAGCGGCTGGAATGGCGAACCCGAGCACAAGGAGAGGAGAAATGAGGTGCGTTTTAGAAACCTTTCCCGATCTCATGGCATACCATCTTCTGGGTTTCCCATGCATGTTTTGATGTAGGAAGATGCCCTTTTACCTGGAGATTTGAGACCCATGGGGTGGGTACCCCGCGGTATTACTTTAAAGTATCTGCGTTTGCTCACTCAACCTCACCAATCCCCTCAGCCCCAAGAGTGTCCAGCCTTATGTCTCATCCAGCTGTGAGTCTAGATATGGTCAATCCAGGTAGCATCAGAGACCCTGAACGGATTTTGTAAGAATTTCTCTCTCTTTCACTGTCTTTGTTTTGTGGGTTTTTTAAAGTAATTTGTGTTTAGAATGGGGCTTGGCTGCTTTTCCCTGTTGTGTTTATGCCGCTTTAAACCCTCTTGATTCACTTGCAGAGAGATATCGATACATAGGTATTCAGATTTGTACTAATCAGATATATTCTTGTGCGGTGACTAGGTGGTGTTGAGTCCAGTTCAGTGAGCAGGGAGTAGGCCTTGTCTATTACATATTTGGCTTATGGAACGGTCTCTGAGCTAATTTCAAACCCTTGTTTTATGCATCACCCCACCTCACCTTTCCTGTTAAGCAGCCAGAGTGTGTCTTCTAAAGGTGTGACTCTGTTCTGTTTTGTAATTCAGTTCAAGTGTAGCGATTTTGACATTCCCTCTATTAGCGATATCTTAGGATAAGTGTCTTTTTCTGTGTGACTTATTTCCCTTAGAATCATCGTACCTAAATCCACTCATCCTGCTGCTAACTAGCCTTATGACACTGATTTCATGGCTGAGTGATATTTCATTGTGCCATGTACCACTGTTTCTTTATCCATTTTTCTCTTTCCTGGGATATTGAAGGTGTACCGAAGTGGAGTTTCTTGGAAACAGAGCAGCCGTAAAGTTTGGGGTGCCTGTGTCTTGTTGATTTTTAGTTTTCCCAATTTATACGCCCATGAGTGGAAGTGCCGTATGCTCTCTAATCTGTGTTTATTACTTGTTTCAGGACACACCGTACACTTCTCCAGAGTGCCTGTTGGCAATTTACATCCCGCCCCTCAGCGTAGCAAGGCTCCCATGTCTGCATGGCCTGTCCTGCTTTTCTGGTTTTTACACTGATTTCAGCATGGCCCTTTTGACCGAGGGCAAGCGAGACTTCTTTGTAGCGCTGATTTGCCCTTCCGGCTTGCTTGGTTGGCCAAAACGGGGGTATGCGTTTTTTCCTGAATATATTCAGGAAAAAACGCATACGCCCTTTTTGGCCAAGGGCATCATTGTCAACGTTTTGCCGCTTTTCATGTGCTTTTAAGGCGAGTCGAGTCTACCTCCTGAAGTCTGTTTCCTGCAATTCTGCCTTTCTTTCAAATCCTCTTCGTTGCCTTCCCTCAATATATTTGTGGACGAGAGTTATAATTTATAACTCTGCACGATTGTGAATTGCAGTGCCCCTGAGCTCCATTTGTCTACTCGCTTTTTTGGGAGCTGGCCGCAAAAGCGCAGGATTGCTTCAGGCCCTATCTTGGTTCTGGGGGGCAGGCTGAGCCTGTGGTTCATTCTTCTTCTTGATGGGAAAATGGAGTGACCTGTGCCTGTCCCAAAACCTAGGGCTAGTCTCTCGTTGGTTCCCCGTCTTCCCGTTCATCCTCAGGACAAATTGCAACCTGTACGAAACAGGAGGTTAAAGGTGCTGATTCTCCAAGTAGGGAGATGGTTAGTCAAGCGGCTGGAATGGCGAACCCGAGCACAAGGAGAGGAGAAATGAGGTGCGTTTTAGAAACCTTTCCCGATCTCACGGCATACCATCTTCTGGGTTTCCCATACATGTTTTGATGTAGGAAGATGCCCTTGTACCAGGAGATTTGAGACCCATGAGGTGGGTACCCTGCGGTATTACTTTAAAGTATCTGCGTTTGCTCACCCAACCTCACCAATCCTCTCAGCCCCAAGAGTGTCCAGCCTTATGTCTCCTCCAGCTGTGGGTCTAGATATGGTCAATCCAGGTTGCATCAGAGACCCTGAACGGATTTTGTAAGAATTTCTCTCTCTTTCACTGTCTTTGTTTTGTGGGTTTTTTAAACTAATTTGTGTTTAGAATGGGGCTTGGCTGCTTTTCCCTGCTGTGTTTATGCCGCTTTAATCCCTCTTGATTCACTTGCAGAGAGATATCGATACATAGGTTTTCAGATTCTTACTAGTCAGATATATTCCTGTGCGGTGACTAGGGAGTGTTGAGTCCAGTTCGCTGAGCAGTGAGTAGGCCTTGTCTATTCCATATTTGGCTTATGGAATGGTCTCTGAGCTAATTTCAAACCCTTGTTTTATGCATCACCCCACCTCACCTTTCCCGTTAAGCAGCCATAGTGTATCTTCTAAAAGTGTGACTCTGTTCTGTTTTGTAATTCAGTTCAAGTGTAGCGATTTTGACATTCCCTTTATAAGCGATATCTTAGGATAAGTGTATTTTTCTGTGTGACTCATTTCACTTAGAATCATCGTCGCTAAATCCACTCATCCTGCTGCTAACTAGCCTTATGACACTGATTTCATGGCTGAGTGATATTCCATTGTGCCATGTACCACCGTTTCTTTATCCATTTTTCTCTTTCCTGGGATATTGAAGGTGTACCGAAGTGGAGGTTCTTGGAAACAGAGCAGCCGTAAATTTTGGGGTGCCTGTGTCTTGTTGATTTTTAGTTTTCCCAATTTCTACGCCCATGAGTGGAAGTGCCCTATGCTCTCTAAGCTGTGTTTATTACTTGTTTCAGGACACACCGTACACTTCTCCAGAGTGCCTGTTGGCTATTTACATCCCGCCCATCAGCGTAGCAAGGCTCCCATGTCTCCATGGCCTGTCCTGCTTTTCTGGTTTTTACACTGTTTTCAGCATGGCCCATTTGACCGAGGGCAAGCGAGACTTCTTTGGAGCGCTGATTTGCACTTCCGGCTTGCTTGGTTGGCCAAAAAGGGCGTATGCGTTTTTTCCTGAATATATTCAGGAAAAAACGCATACGCCCTTTTTGGCCAAGGGCATCATTGTCAACGTTTTGCCGCTTTTCATGTGCTTTTAAGGCGAGTCGATTCTACCTCCTGTAATCTGTTTCCTGAAAATCTGCCTTGCATTCAAATCCTCCTCGTTGCCTTCCCTCAATATATTTGTGGACGAGAGTTAACATTTATAACTCTGCACGTCTGTGAATTGCAGTGCCCCTGAGCTCCATTTGTCTACTCACTTTTTGGGAGCTGGCCGCAAAAGCGCAGGATTGCTTCAGGCCCTATTTTGGTTCTGGGGGGCAGGCTGAGCCTGTGGTTCATTCTTCTTCCTGATGGAAAAATGGAGTGACCTGTGCCTGTCCCAACACCTAGGGCTAGTCTCTCGTTGGTTCCCCGTCTTCCCGTTCATCCTCAGGACAAATTGCAACCTGTACGAAACAGGAGGTTAAAGGTGCTGATTCTCCAAGTAGGGAGATGGTTAGTCAAGTGGCTGGAATGGCGAACCCGAGTACAAGGAGAGGAGAAATGAGGTGCATTTTAGAAACCTTTCCCGATCTCATGGCATACCATCTTCTGGGTTTCCCATGCATGTTTTGATGTAGGAAGATGCCCTTGTACCTGGAGATTTGAGACCCATGGGGTGGGTACCCCCCGGTATTACTTTAAAGTATCTGCGTTTGCTCACTCAACCTCACCAATCCTCTCAGCCCCAAGAGTGTCCAGCCTTATGTCTCATCCAGCTGTGAGTCTAGATATGGTCAATCCAGGTAGCATCAGAGACCCTGAACGGATTTTGTAAGAATTTCTCTCTCTTTCACTGTCTTTGTTTTGTGGGTTTTTTAAAGTAATTTGTGTTTAGAATGGGGCTTGGCTGCTTTTCCCTGTTGTGTTTATGCCGCTTTAAACCCTCTTGATTCACTTGCAGAGAGATACCGATACATAGGTATTCAGATTCTTACTAGTCAGATATATTCTTGTGCGGTGACTAGGTGGTGTTGAGTCTAGTTCAGTGAGCAGGGAGTAGGCCTTGTCTATTACATATTTTGCTTATGGAACGGTCTCTGAGCTAATTTCAAACCCTTGTTTTATGCATCACCCCACCTCACCTTTCCTGTTAAGCAGCCAGAGTGTGTCTTCTAAAGGTGTGACTCTGTTCTGTTTTGTAATTCAGTTCAAGTGTAGCGATTTTGACATTCCCTCTATTAGCGATATCTTAGGATAAGTGTCTTTTTCTGTGTGACTTATTTCCCTTAGAATCATCGTACCTAAATCCACTCATCCTGCTGCTAACTAGCCTTATGACACTGATTTCATGGCTGAGTGATATTCCATTGTGCCATGTACCACTGTTTCTTTATCCATTTTTCTCTTTCCTGGGATATTGAAGGTGTACCGAAGTGGAGGTTCTTGGAAACAGAGCAGCCGTAAAGTTTGGGGTGCCTGTGTCTTGTTGATTTTTAGTTTTCCCAATTTATACGCCCATGAGTGGAAGTGCCGTATGCTCTCTAATCTGTGTTTATTACTTGTTTCAGGACACACCGTACACTTCTCCAGAGTGCCTGTTGGCAATTTACATCCCGCCCATCAGCGTAGCAAGGCTCCCATGTCTCCATGGCCTGTCCTGTTTTTCTGGTTTTTACACTGTTTTCAGCATGGCCCTTTTGACCGAGGGCAAGCGAGACTTCTTTGTAGCGCTGATTTGCCCTTCCGGCTTGCTTGGTTGGCCAAAAAGGGCGTATGCGTTTTTTCCTGAATATATTCAGGAAAAAACGCATACGCCCTTTTTGGCCAAGGGCATCATTGTCAACGTTTTGCCGCTTTTCATGTGCTTTAAAGGCGAGTCGAATCTACCTCCTGAAATCTGTTTCCTGCAAATCTGCCTTGCTTTCAAATCCTCTTCGTTGCCTTCCCTCAATATATTTGTGGACGAGAGTTATCACTTATAACTCTGCACGTTTGTGAATTGCAGTGCCTCTGAGCTCCATTTATCTACTCGCTTTTTGGGGAGCTGGCCGCAAAAGCGCAGGATTGCTTCAGGCCCTATTTTGGTTCTGGGGGGCAGGCAGAGCCTGTGGTTCATTCTTCTTCCTGATGGGAAAATGGAGTGACCTGTGCCTGTCCCAACACCAAGGGCTAGTCTCTCGTTGGTTCTCCGTCTTCCCGTTCATCCTCAGGACAAATTGCAACCTGTACGAAACAGAGGGTTAAAGGTGCTGATTCTCCAAGTAGGGAGATGGTTAGTCAAGAGGCTGGAATGGCGAACCCGAGCACAAGGAGAGGAGAAATGAGGTGCGTTTTAGAATCCTTTCCCGATCTCACGGCGTACCATCTTCTGGGTTTGCCATGCATGTTTTGATGTAGGAAGATGCCCTTGTACCTGGAGATTTGAGACCCATGGGGTGGTTACCCTGCGGTATTACTTCAAAGTATCTGCGTTTGCTCACCCAACCTCACCAATCCTCTCAGCCCCAAGAGTGTGCAGCCTTATGTCTCATCCAGCTCTGGGTCTAGATATGGTCAATCCAGGTTGCATCACAGACGCTGAACGGATTTTGTAAGAATTTCTCTCTCTTTCACTGTCTTTGTTTTGTGGGTTTTTTAAAGTAATTTATGTTTAGAATGGGGCTTGGATGCTTTTCCCTGCTGTGTTTATGCAACCTTACACCCTCTTGATTCATTTGCAGAGAGATATCGATACATAGGTTTTCAGATTCTTACTAGTCAGATATATTCTTGTGCGGCAACTAGGGGGTGTTGAGTGCAGTTCACTGAGCAGGGAGTAGGCCTTGTCTATTACATATTTGGCTTATGGAACGGTCTCTGAGCTAATTTCAAACCCTTGTTTTATGCATCACCCCACCTCAGCTTTCCCGTTAAGCAGCCATAGTGTGTCTTCTAAAGGTGTGACTCTGTTCTGTTTTGTAATTCAGTTCAAGTGTAGCGATTTTGACATTCCCTCTATAAGCGATATCTTAGGATAAGTGTCTTTTTCTGTGTGACTTATTTCACTTAGAATCATCGTCGCTAAATCCACTCATCATGCTGCTAACGAGCCTTATGACATTGATTTCATAGCTGAGTGATATTCCATTGTGCCAAGTACCACCATTTCTTTATCCATTTTTCTCTTTACTGGGATATTGAAGGTGTACCGAAGTGGAGGTTCTTGGAAACAGAGCAGCCGTAAATTTTGGGGTGCTGTGGCTTGTTGATTTTTAGTTTTCCCAATTTATACGCCCATGAGTGGAAGTGCCCTATGCTCTCTAAGCTGTGTTTATTACTTGTTTCAGGACACACTGTACACTTCTCCAGAGTGGCTGTTGGCAATTTACATCCCGCCCATCAGCGTAGCAAGGCTCCCATGTCTCCATGGCCTGTCCTGCTTTTCTGGTTTTTACACTTTTTCAGCATGGCCCTTTTGACCGAGGGCAAGTGAGACTTCTTTTTAGCACTGATTTGCTCTTCCGGTTTGCTTGTTTGGCCAAAGAGGGCGTAGGCGTTTTTTCCTGAATATATTCAGGAAAAAACGCCTACGCCCTCTTTGGCCAAGGACATCATTGTCAAAGTTTTGCCCTTTTCATGTGCTTTAAAGGCGAGTCGAATCTACCTCCTGAAATCTGTTTCCTGCAAATCTGCCTTGCTTTCAAATCCTCTTCTTTGCCTTCCCTCAATATATTTGTGGACGAGAGTTATCATTTATACCTCTGCACGTTTGTGAATTGCAGTGACCCTGAGCTCCATTTATCTACTCGCTTTTTTGGGAGCTGACCGCAAAAGCGCAGGATTGCTTCAGACCCTATTTTGGTTCTGGGGGGCAGGCTGAGCCTGTGGTTCATTCTTCTTCCTGATGGGAAAATGGAGTGACCTGTGCCTGTCCCACACCAAGGGCTAGTCTCTCGTTGGTTTTCCGCCTTCCCGTTCATCGTCAGGACAGATTGCAACCTGTACTAAACAGGAGGTTAAAGGTGCTGATTCTCCTAGTAGGGAGATGGTTAGTCAAGATGCTGGAATGGCGAAACCGAGCACAAGGAGAGGAGAAATGAGGTGCGTTTTAGAAACCTTTCCCGATCTCACGGCATACCATCTTCTGGGTTTCCCATGCATGTTTTCATGTACGAAGATGCCCTTGTACCTGGAGATTTGAGACCCATGGCGTGGGTACCCTGCGGTATTATTTCAAATTATCTGCGTTTGCTCACCGAACCTCACCAATCCTCTCAGCCCCAAGAGTGTCCAGCCTTATGTCTCCTCCAGATGTAGGTCTAGATATGGTCAATCCAGGTTGCATCAGAGACCCTGAACGGATTTTGTAAGAATTTCTCTCTCTTTCACTGTCTTTGTTTTGTGGGTTTTTTAAAGTATTTTATTTTTAGAATGGGGCTTGGCTGCTTTTCCCTGCTGTGTTTATGCCGCTTTACAGCCTCTTGATTCACTTGCAGAGAGATATCGATACATAGGTTTTCAGATTCTTACTAGTCAGTTATATTCTTGTGCGGTGCCTAGGGGGTGTTGAGTCCAGTTCACTGAGCAGGGAGTAGGACTTGTCTATTACATATTTGGCTTATGGAGCGGTCTCTGAGCTAATTTCAAACCCTTGTTTTATGCATCACCCCACCTCACCTTTCCCGTTAAGCAGCCATAGTGTGTCTTCTGAAGGTGTGACTCTGTTCTGTTTTGTAATTCAGTTCAAGTGTAGCGATTTTGACATTCCGTCTATAAGCGATATCCTAGGATAAGTGTTTTTTTCTGTGTGACTTATTTCATTTAGAATCATCGGACCTAAATCCACTCATCATGGTGCTAACTAGCTTTATGACATTGATTTCATGGCTGAGTGATATTCCATTGTGCCAGGTTCCACCATTTATTTATCCATTCTTCTCTTTCCTGGGATATTGAAGGTGTACCGAAGTGGAGGTACTTGGAAACAGAGCAGCCGTAAAGTTTGGGGTGCCTGTGTCTTGTTGATTTTAAGTTTTCCCAATTTATACGCCCATGAGTGGAAGTGCCGTATGCTCTCTAATCTGTGTTTATTACTTGTTTCAGGACACACCGTACACTTCTCCAGAGTGCCTGTTGGCAATTTACATCCCGCCCCTCAGCGTAGCAAGGCTCCCATGTCTGCATGGCCTGTCCTGCTTTTCTGGTTTTTACACTTTTTTCAGCATGGCCCTTTTGACCGAGGGCAAGCGAGACTTCTTTGTAGCGCTGATTTGCCCTTCCGGCTTGCTTGGTTGGCCAAAACGGGGGTATGCGTTTTTCCTGAATATATTCAGGAAAAAACGCATACGCCCTTTTTGGCCAAGGGCATCATTGTCAACGTTTTGCCGCTTTTCATGTGCTTTTACGGCGAGTCGAGTCTACCTCCTGAAGTCTGTTTCCTGCAAATCTGCCTTTCTTTCAAATCCTCTTCGTTGCCTTCCCTCAATATATTTGTGGACGAGAGTTATAATTTATAACTCTGCACGTTTGTGAATTTCAGTGCCCCTGAGCTCCATTTGTCTACTCGCTTTTTTGGGAGCTGGCCGCAAAAGCGCAGGATTGCTTCAGGCCCTATCTTGGTTCTGGGGGGCAGGCTGAGCCTGTGGTTCATTCTTCTTCTTGATGGGAAAATGGAGTGACCTGTGCCTGTCCCAACACCTAGGGCTAGTCTCTCGTTGGTTCCCCGTCTTCCCGTTCATCCTCAGGACAAATTGCAACCTGTACGAAACAGGAGCTTAAAGGTGCTGATTCTCCAAGTAGGGAGATGGTTAGTCAAGCGGTTGGAATGGCGAACCCGAGCACAAGGAGAGGAGAAATGAGGTGCGTTTTAGAAACCTTTCCCGATCTCACGGCATACCATCTTCTGGGTTTCCCATACATGTTTTGATGTAGGAAGATGCCCTTGTACCAGGAGATTTGAGAGCCATGAGGTGGGTACCCTGCGGTATTACTTTAAAGTATCTGCGTTTGCTCACCCAACCTCACCAATCCTCTCAGCCCCAAGAGTGTCCAGCCTTATGTCTCATCCAGCTGTGGGTCTAGATATGGTCAATCCAGGTTGCATCAGAGACCCTGAACGGATTTTGTAAGAATTTCTCTCTCTTTCACTGTCTTTGTTTTGTGGGTTTTTTAAACTAATTTGTGTTTAGAATGGGGCTTGGCTGCTTTTCCCTGCTGTGTTTATGCCGCTTTAATCCCTCTTGATTCACTTGCAGAGAGATATCGATACATAGGTTTTCAGATTCTTACTAGTCAGATATATTCCTGTGCGGTGACTAGGGAGTGTTGAGTCCAGTTCACTGAGCAGTGAGTAGGCCTTGTCTATTCCATATTTGGCTTATGGAATGGTCTCTGAGCTAATTTCAAACCCTTGTTTTATGCATCACCCCACCTCACCTTTCCCGTTAAGCAGCCATAGTGTATCTTCTAAAAGTGTGACTCTGTTCTGTTTTGTAATTCAGTTCAAGTGTAGCGATTTTGACATTCCCTTTATAAGCGATATCTTAGGATAAGTGTATTTTTCTGTGTGACTCATTTCACTTAGAATCATCGTCGCTAAATCCACTCATCCTGCTGGTAACTAGCCTTATGACACTGATTTCATGGCTGAGTGATATTCCATTGTGCCATGTACCACCGTTTCTTTATCCATTTTTCTCTTTCCTGGGATATTGAAGGTGTACCGAAGTGGAGGTTCTTGGAAACAGAGCAGCCGTAAATTTTGGGGTGCCTGTGTCTTGTTGATTTTTAGTTTTCCCAATTTCTACGCCCATGAGTGGAAGTGCCCTATGCTCTCTAAGCTGTGTTTATTACTTGTTTCAGGACACACCGTACACTTCTCCAGAGTGCCTGTTGGCTATTTACATCCCGCCCATCAGCGTAGCAAGGCTCCCATGTCTCCATGGCCTGTCCTGCTTTTCTGGTTTTTACACTGTTTTCAGCATGGCCCATTTGACTGAGGGCAAGCGAGACTTCTTTGGAGCGCTGATTTGCACTTCCGGCTTGCTTGGTTGGCCAAAAAGGGCGTATGCGTTTTTTCCTGAATATATTCAGGAAAAAACGCATACGCCCTTTTTGGCCAAGGGCATCATTGTCAACGTTTTGCCGCTTTTCATGTGCTTTTAAGGCGAGTCGATTCTACCTCCTGTAATCTGTTTCCTGAAAATCTGCCTTGCATTCAAATCCTCCTCGTTGCCTTCCCTCAATATATTTGTGGACGAGAGTTAACATTTATAACTCTGCACGTCTGTGAATTGCAGTGCCCCTGAGCTCCATTTGTCTACTCACTTTTTGGGAGCTGGCCGCAAAAGCGCAGGATTGCTTCAGGCCCTATTTTGGTTCTGGGGGGCAGGCTGAGCCTGTGGTTCATTCTTCTTCCTGTTGGAAAAATGGAGTGACCTGTGCCTGTCCCAACACCTAGGGCTAGTCTCTCGTTGGTCCCCGTCTTCCCGTTCATCCTCAGGACAAATTGCAACCTGTACGAAACAGGAGGTTAAAGGTGCTGATTCTCCAAGTAGGGAGATGGTTAGTCAAGTGGCTGGAATGGCGAACCCGAGTACAAGGAGAGGAGAAATGAGGTGCATTTTAGAAACCTTTCCCGATCTCATGGCATACCATCTTCTGGGTTTCCCATGCATGTTTTGATGTAGGAAGATGCCCTTGTACCAGGAGATTTGAGACCCATGGGGTGGGTACCCCCCGGTATTACTTTAAAGTATCTGCGTTTGCTCACTCAACCTCACCAATCCTCTCAGCCCCAAGAGTGTCCAGCCTTATGTCTCATCCAGCTGTGAGTCTAGATATGGTCAATCCAGGTAGCATCAGAGACCCTGAACGGATTTTGTAAGAATTTCTCTCTCTTTCACTGTCTTTGTTTTGTGGGTTTTTTAAAGTAATTTGTGTTTAGAATGGGGCTTGGCTGCTTTTCCCTGTTGTGTTTATGCCGCTTTAAACCCTCTTGATTCACTTGCAGAGAGATATCGATACATAGGTATTCAGAATCTTACTAGTCAGATATATTCTTGTGCGGTGACTAGGTGGTGTTGAGTCCAGTTCAGTGAGCAGGGAGTAGGCCTTGTCTATTACATATTTGGCTTATGGAATGGTCTCTGAGCTAATTTCAAACCCTTGTTTTATGCATCACCCCACCTCACCTTTCCTGTTAAGCAGCCAGAGTGTGTCTTCTAAAGGTGTGACTCTGTTCTGTTTTGTAATTCAGTTCAAGTGTAGCGATTTTGACATTCCCTCTATTAGCGATATCTTAGGATAAGTGTCTTTTTCTGTGTGACTTATTTCCCTTAGAATCATCGTACCTAAATCCACTCATCCTGCTGCTAACTAGCCTTATGACACTGATTTCATGGCTGAGTGATATTCCATTGTGCCATGTACCACTGTTTCTTTATCCATTTTTCTCTTTCCTGGGATATTGAAGGTGTACCGAAGTGGAGGTTCTTGGAAACAGAGCAGCCGTAAAGTTTGGGGTGCCTGTGTCTTGTTGATTTTTAGTTTTCCCAATTTATACGCCCATGAGTGGAAGTGCCGTATGATCTCTAATCTGTGTTTATTACTTGTTTCAGGACACACCGTACACTTCTCCAGAGTGCCTGTTGGCAATTTACATCCCGCCCCTCAGCGTAGCAAGGCTCCCATGTCTGCATGGCCTGTCCTGCTTTTCTGGTTTTTACACTTTTTTCAGCATGGCCCTTTTGACCGAGGGCAAGCGAGACTTCTTTGTAGCGCTGATTTGCCCTTCCGGCTTGCTTGGTTGGCCAAAACGGGGGTATGCGTTTTTTCCTGAATATATTCAGGAAAAAACGCATACGCCCTTTTTGGCCAAGGGCATCATTGTCAACGTTTTGCCGCTTTTCATGTGCTTTTAAGGCGAGTCGAGTCTACCTCCTGAAGTCTGTTTCCTGCAAATCTGCCTTTCTTTCAAATCCTCTTCGTTTCCTTCCCTCAATATATTTGTGGACGAGAGTTATAATTTATAACTCTGCACGTTTGTGAATTGCAGTGCCCCTGAGCTCCATTTGTCTACTCGCTTTTTTGGGAGCTGGCCGCAAAAGCGCAGGATTGCTTCAGGCCCTATTTTGGTTCTGGGGGGCAGGCTGAGCCTGTGGTTCATTCTTCTTCCTGATGGGAAAATGGAGTGACCTGTGCCTGTCCCAACACCTAGGGCTAGTCTCTCGTTGGTTCCCCGTCTTCCCGTTCATCCTCGGGACAAACTGCAACCTGTAAAAAACAGGAGGTTAAAGGTGCTGATTCTCCAAGTAGGGAGATGCTTAGTCAAGCGGCTGGAATGGCGAACCCGAGCATAAGGAGAGGAGAAATGAGGTGCGTTTTAGAATCCTTTCCCGGTCTCACGGCATACCATCTTCTGGGTTTCCCATACATGTTTTGATGTAGGAAGATGCCCTTGTACCAGGAGATTTGAGACCCATGAGGTGGGTACCCTGCGGTATTACTTTAAAGTATCTGCGTTTGCTCACCCAACCTCACCAATCCTCTCAGCCCCAAGAGTGTCCAGCCTTATGTCTCATCCAGCTGTGGGTCTAGATATGGTCAATCCAGGTTGCATCAGAGACCCTGAACGGATTTTGTAAGAATTTCTCTCTCTTTCACTGTCTTTGTTTTGTGGGTTTTTTAAACTAATTTGTGTTTAGAATGGGGCTTGGCTGCTTTTCCCTGCTGTGTTTATGCCACTTTAATCCCTCTTGATTCACTTGCAGAGAGATATCGATACATAGGTTTTCAGATTCTTACTAGTCAGATATATTCTTGTGCGGTGACTAGGGGGTGTTGTGTCCAGTTCACTGAGCAGGGAGTAGGCCTTGTCTATTCCATATTTGACTTATGGAATGGTCTCTGAGCTAATTTCAAACCCTTGTTTTATGCATCACCCCACCTCACCTTTCCCGTTAAGCAGCCATAGTGTATCTTCTAAAAGTGTGACTCTGTTCTGTTTTGTAATTCAGTTCAAGTGTAGCGATTTTGACATTCCCTTTATAAGCGATATCTTAGGATAAGTGTATTTTTCTGTGTGACTCATTTCACTTAGAATCATCGTCGCTAAATCCAATCATCATGCTGCTAACTAGCCTTATGACATTGATTTCATGGCTGAGTGATATTCCAATGTGCCAAATACCACCATTTCTTTATCCATTTTTCTCTTTCCGGTGATATTGAAGGTGTACCGAAGTGGAGGTTCTTGGAAACAGAGCAGCCGTAATGTTTGGGGTGCCTGTGTCTTGTTGATTTTTAGTTTTCCCAATTTATACGCCCATGAGTGGAAGTGCCCTATGCTCTCTAAGCTGTGTTTATTACTTGTTTCAGGACACACCGTACACTTCTCCAGAGTGCTTGTTGGCTATTTACATCCCGCCCATCAGCGTAGCAAGGCTCCCATGTCTCCATGGCCTGTCCTGCTTTTCTGGTTTTTACACTGTTTTCAGCATGGCCCATTTGACCGAGGGCAAGCGAGACTTCTTTGTAGCGCTCATTTGCCCTTCCGGCTTGCTTGGTTGGCCAAAACGGGGGTATGCGTTTTTTCCTGAATATATTCAGGAAAAAACGCATACGCCCTTTTTGGCCAAGGGCATCATTGTCAACGTTTTGCCGCTTTTCATGTGCTTTTAAGGTGAGTCGAGTCTACCTCCTGAAATCTGTTTCCTGCAAATCTGCCTTGCATTCAAATCCTCCTCGTTGCCTTCCCTCAATATATTTGTGGACGAGAGTTAACATTTATAACTCTGCACGTCTGTGAATTGCAGTGCCCCTGAGCTCCATTTGTCTACTCACTTTTTGGGAGCTGGCCGCAAAAGCGCAGGATTGCTTCAGGCCCTATTTTGGTTCTGGGGGGCAGGCTGAGCCTGTGGTTCATTCTTCTTCCTGATGGGAAAATGGAGTGACCTGTGCCTGTCCCAACACCTAGGGCTAGTCTCTCGTTGGTTCCCCGTCTTCCCGTTCATCCTCAGGACAAATTGCAACCTGTACGAAACAGGAGGTTAAAGGTGCTGATTCTCCAAGTAGGGAGATGGTTAGAAAAGCGGCTGGAATGGCGAACCCGAGCACAAGGAGAGGAGAAATGAGGTGCGTTTTAGAAACCTTTCCCGATCTCACGGCATACCATCTTCTGGGTTTCCCATGCATGTTTTGATGTAGGAAGATGCCCTTGTACCTGGAGATTTGAGACCCATGGGGTGGGTACCCCGCGGTATTACTTTAAAGTATCTGCGTTTGCTCACTCAACCTCACCAATCCTCTCAGCCCCAAGAGTGTCCAGCCTTATGTCTCATCCAGCTGTGAGTCTAGATATGGTCAATCCAGGTAGCAGCAGAGACCCTGAACGGATTTTGTAAGAATTTCTTCTCTTTCACTGTCTTTGTTTTGTGGGTTTTTTAAAGTAATTTGTGTTTAGAATGGGGCTTGGCTGCTTTTCCCTGTTGTTTTTATGCCGCTTTAAACCCTCTTGATTCACTTGCAGAGAGATATCGATACATAGGTATTCAGATTCTTACTAGTCAGATATATTCTTGTGCGGTGACTAGGTGGTGTTGAGTCTAGTTCAGTGAGCAGGGAGTAGGCCTTGTCTATTACATATTTGGCTTATGGAACGGTCTCTGAGCTAATTTCAAACCCTTGTTTTATGCATCACCGCACCCCACCTTTCCCGTTAAGCAGCCATAGTGTGTCTTCTAAAGGTGTGACTCTGTTCTGTTTTGTAATTCAGTTCAAGTGTAGCGATTTTGACATTCCCTCTATTAGCGATATCTTAGGATAAGTGTCTTTTTCTGTGTGACTTATTTCCCTTAGAATCATCGTACCTAAATCCACTCATCCTGCTGCTAACTAGCCTTATGACACTGATTTCATGGCTGAGTGATATTCCATTGTGCCATGTACCACTGTTTCTTTATCCATTTTTCTCTTTCCTGGGATATTGAAGGTGTACCGAAGTGGAGGTTCTTGGAAACAGAGCAGCCGTAAAGTTTGGGGTGACTGTGTCTTGTTGATTTTTAGTTTTCCCAATTTATACGCCCATGAGTGGAAGTGCCGTATGCTCTCTAATCTGTGTTTATTACTTGTTTCAGGACACACCGTACACTTCTCCAGAGTGCCTGTTGGCAATTTACATCCCGCCCCTCAGCGTAGCAAGGCTCCCATGTCTGCATGGCCAGTCCTGCTTTTCTGGTTTTTACACTTTTTTCAGCATGGCCCTTTTGACCGAGGGCAAGCGAGACTTCTTTGTAGCGCTGATTTGCCCTTCCGGCTTGCTTGGTTGGCCAAAACGGGGGTATGCGTTTTTTCCTGAATATATTCAGGAAAAAACGCATACGCCCTTTTTGGCCAAGGGCATAATTGTCAACGTTTTGACGCTTTTCATGTGCTTTTAAGGCGAGTCGAGTCTACCTCCTGAAATCTGTTTCCTGCAAATCTGCCTTGCTTTCAAACCCTCTTCGTTGCCTTCCCTCAATATATTTGTGGACGAGAGTTAACATTTATAACTCTGCACGTCTGTGAATTGCAGTGCCCCTGAGCTCCATTTGTCTACTCACTTTTTGGGAGCTGGCCGCAAAAGCGCAGGATTGCTTCAGGCCCTATTTTGGTTCTGGGGGGCAGGCTGAGCCTGTGGTTCATTCTTTTTCCTGATGGGAAAATGGAGTGACCTGTGCCTGTCCCAACACCTAGGGCTAGTCTCTCGTTGGTTCCCCGTCTTCCCGTTCATCCTCAGGACAAATTGCAACCTGTACGAAACAGGAGGTTAAAGGTGCTGATTCTCCAGTAGGGAGATGGTTAGTCAAGTGGCTGGAATGGCGAACCCGAGTACAAGGAGAGGAGAAATGAGGTGCGTTTTAAAAACCTTTCCCGATCTCATGGCATACCATCTTCTGGGTTTCCCATGCATGTTTTGATGTAGGAAGATGCCCTTGTACCAGGAGATTTGAGACCCATGGGGTGGGTACCCCCCGGTATTACTTTAAAGTATCTGCGTTTGCTCACTCAACCTCACCAATCCTCTCAGCCCCAAGAGTGTCCAGCCTTATGTCTCATCCAGCTGTGAGTCTAGATATGGTCAATCCAGGTAGCATCAGAGACCCTGAACGGATTTTGTAAGAATTTCTCTCTCTTTCACTGTCTTTGTTTTGTGGGTTTTTTAAAGTAATTTGTGTTTAGAATGGGGCTTGGCTGCTTTTCCCTGTTGTGTTTATGCCGCTTTAAACCCTCTTGATTCACTTGCAGAGAGATATCGATACATAGGTATTCAGATTCTTACTAGTCAGATATATTCTTGTGCGGTGACTAGGTGGTGTTGAGTCCAGTTCAGTGAGCAGGGAGTAGGCCTTGTCTATTACATATTTGGCTTATGGAACGGTCTCTGAGCTAATTTCAAACCCTTGTTTTATGCATCACCCCACCTCACCTTTCCTGTTAAGCAGCCAGAGTGTGTCTTCTAAAGGTGTGACTCTGTTCTGTTTTGTAATTCAGTTCAAGTGTAGCGATTTTGACATTCCCTCTATTAGCGATATCTTAGGATAAGTGTCTTTTTCTGTGTGACTTATTTCCCTTAGAATCATCGTACCTAAATCCACTGATCCTGCTGCTAACTAGCCTTATGACACTGATTTCATGGCTGAGTGATATTCCATTGTGCCATGTACCACTGTTTCTTTATCCATTTTTCTCTTTCCTGGGATATTGAAGGTGTACCAAAGTGGAGGTTCTTGGAAACAGAGCAGCCGTAAAGTTTGGGGTGCCTGTGTCTTGTTGATTTTTAGTTTTCCCAATTTATACGCCCATGAGTGGAAGTGCCGTATGCTCTCTAATCTGTGTTTATTACTTGTTTCAGGACACACCGTACACTTCTCCAGAGTGCCTGTTGGCAATTTACATCCCGCCCCTCAGCGTAGCAAGGCTCCCATGTCTGCATGGCCTGTCCTGCTTTTCTGGTTTTTACACTGATTTCAGCATGGCCCTTTTGACCGAGGGCAAGCGAGACTTCTTTGTAGCGCTGATTTGCCCTTCCGGCTTGCTTGGTTGGCCAAAACGGGGGTATGCGTTTTTTCCTGAATATATTCAGGAAAAAACGCATACGCCCTTTTTGGCCAAGGGCATCATTGTCAACGTTTTGCCGCTTTTCATGTGCTTTTAAGGCGAGTCGAGTCTACCTCCTGAAGTCTGTTTCCTGCAATTCTGCCTTTCTTTCAAATCCTCTTCGTTGCCTTCCCTCAATATATTTGTGGACGAGAGGTATAATTTATAACTCTGCACGTTTGTGAATTGCACTGCCCCTGAGCTCCATTTGTCTACTCGCTTTTTTGGGAGCTGGCCGCAAAAGCGCAGGATTGCTTCAGGCCCTATTTTGGTTCTGGGGGGCAGGCTGAGCCTGTGGTTCATTCTTCTTCCTGATGGGAAAATGGAGTGACCTGTGCCTGTCCCAACACCTAGGGCTAGTCTCTCGTTGGTTCCCCGTCTTCCCGTTCATCCTCAGGACAAATTGCAACCTGTATGAAACAGGAGGTTAAAGGTGCTGATTCTCCAAGTAGGGAGATGGTTAGTCAAGCGGCTGGAATGGCGAACCCGAGCACAAGGAGAGGAGAAATGAGGTGCGTTTTAGAAACCTTTCCCGATCTCATGGCATACCATCTTCTGGGTTTCCCATGCATGTTTTGATGTAGGAAGATGCCCTTTTACCTGGAGATTTGAGACCCATGGGGTGGGTACCCCGCGGTATTACTTTAAAGTATCTGCGTT
Organism: Eubalaena glacialis; assembly: GCF_028564815.1. Classification (NCBI taxonomy): domain Eukaryota; kingdom Metazoa; phylum Chordata; class Mammalia; order Artiodactyla; family Balaenidae; genus Eubalaena; species Eubalaena glacialis. The sequence goes on along the minus strand of NC_083720.1, from coordinate 130,894,640 downwards.
TGCTCACTCAACCTCACCAATCCTCTCAGCCCCAAGAGTGTCCAGCCTTATGTCTCATCCAGCTGTGAGTCTAGATATGGTCAATCCAGGTAGCATCAGAGACCCTGAACGGATTTTGTAAGAATTTCTCTCTCTTTCACTGTCTTTGTTTTGTGGGTTTTTTAAAGTAATTTGTGTTTAGAATGGGGCTTGGCTGCTTTTCCCTGTTGTGTTTATGCCGCTTTAAACCCTCTTGATTCACTTGCAGAGAGATATCGATACATAGGTATTCAGATTTGTACTAATCAGATATATTCTTGTGCGGTGACTAGGTGGTGTTGAGTCCAGTTCAGTGAGCAGGGAGTAGGCCTTGTCTATTACATATTTGGCTTATGGAACGGTCTCTGAGCTAATTTCAAACCCTTGTTTTATGCATCACCCCACCTCACCTTTCCTGTTAAGCAGCCAGAGTGTGTCTTCTAAAGGTGTGACTCTGTTCTGTTTTGTAATTCAGTTCAAGTGTAGCGATTTTGACATTCCCTCTATTAGCGATATCTTAGGATAAGTGTCTTTTTCTGTGTGACTTATTTCCCTTAGAATCATCGTACCTAAATCCACTCATCCTGCTGCTAACTAGCCTTATGACACTGATTTCATGGCTGAGTGATATTTCATTGTGCCATGTACCACTGTTTCTTTATCCATTTTTCTCTTTCCTGGGATATTGAAGGTGTACCGAAGTGGAGGTTCTTGGAAACAGAGCAGCCGTAAAGTTTGGGGTGCCTGTGTCTTGTTGATTTTTAGTTTTCCCAATTTATACGCCCATGAGTGGAAGTGCCGTATGCTCTCTAATCTGTGTTTATTACTTGTTTCAGGACACACCGTACACTTCTCCAGAGTGCCTGTTGGCAATTTACATCCCTCCCCTCAGCGTAGCAAGGCTCCCATGTCTGCATGGCCTGTCCTGCTTTTCTGGTTTTTACACTTTTTTCAGCATGGCCCTTTTGACCGAGGGCAAGGGAGACTTCTTTGTAGCGCTGATTTGTCCTTCCGGCTTGCTTGGTTGGCCAAAACGGGGGTATGCGTTTTTTCCTGAATATATTCAGGAAAAAACGCATACGCCCTTTTTGGCCAAGGGCATCATTGTCAACGTTTTGCCGCTTTTCATGTGCTTTTAAGGCGAGTCGAGTCTACCTCCTGAAGTCTGTTTCCTGCAAATCTGCCTTGCTTTCAAATCCTCTTCGTTGCCTTCCCTCAATATATTTGTGGACGAGAGTTATAATTTATAACTCTGCACGTTTGTGAATTGCAGTGCCCCTGAGCTCCATTTGTCTACTCGCTTTTTTGGGAGCTGGCCGCAAAAGCGCAGGATTGCTTCAGGCCCTATTTTGGTTCTGGGGGGCAGGCTGAGCCTGTGGTTCATTCTTCCTCCTGATGGAAAAATGGAGTGACCTGTGCCTGTCCCAACACCTAGGGCTAGTCTCTCGTTGGTTCCCCGTCTTCCCGGTCATCCTCGGGACAAACTGCAACCTGTAAAAAACAGGAGGTTAAAGGTGCTGATTCTCCAAGTAGGGAGATGCTTAGTCAAGCGGCTGGAATGGCGAACCCGAGCATAAGGAGAGGAGAAATGAGGTGCGTTTTAGAATCCTTTCCCGGTCTCACGGCATACCATCTTCTGGGTTTCCCATACATGTTTTGATGTAGGAAGATGCCCTTGTACCAGGAGATTTGAGACCCATGAGGTGGGTACCCTGTGGTATTACTTTAAAGGGACTGCCTTTGCTCACCCAACCTCACCAATCCTCTCAGCCCCAAGAGTGTCCAGCCTTATGTCTCATCCAGCTGTGGGTCTAGATATGGTCAATCCAGTTTGCATCAGAGACCCTGAACGGATTTTGTAAGAATTTCTCTCTCTTTCACTGTCTTTGTTTTGTGGGTTTTTTAAACTAATTTGTGTTTAGAATGGGGCTTGGCTGCTTTTCCCTGCTGTGTTTATGCCGCTTTAATCCCTCTTGATTCACTTGCAGAGAGATATCGATACCTAGGTTTTCAGATTCTTACTAGTCAGATATATTCCTGTGCGGTGACTAGGGGGTGTTGAGTCCAGTTCACTGAGCAGGGAGTAGGCCTTGTCTATTCCATATTTGGCTTATGGAATGGTCTCTGAGCTAATTTCAAACCCTTGTTTTATGCATCACCCCATCTCACCTTTCCCGTTAAGCAGCCATAGTGTATCTTCTAAAAGTGTGACTCTGTTCTGTTTTGTAATTCAGTTCAAGTGTAGCGATTTTGACATTCCCTTTATAAGCGATATCTTAGGATAAGTGTATTTTTTTGTGTGACTCATTTCACTTAGAATCATCGTCGCTAAATCCAATCATCATGCTGCTAACTAGCCTTATGACATTGATTTCATGGCTGAGTGATATTCCAATGTGCCAAATACCACCATTTCTTTATCCATTTTTCTCTTTCCTGTGATATTGAAGGTGTACCGAAGTGGAGGTTCTTGGAAACAGAGCAGCCGTAATGTTTGGGGTGCCTGTGTCTTGTTGATTTTTAGTTTTCCCAATTTATACGCCCATGAGTGGAAGTGCCCTATGCTCTCTAAGCTGTGTTTATTACTTGTTTCAGGACACACCGTACACTTCTCCAGAGTGCCTGTTGGCAATTTACATCCCGCCCATCAGCGTAGCAAGGCTCCCATGTCTCCATGGCCTGTCCTGCTCTTCTGGTTTTTACACTTTTTTCAGCATGGCCCTTTTGACCGAGGGCAAGCGAGACTTCTTTGTAGCGCTGATTTGCCCTTCCGGCTTGCTTGGTTGGCCAAAACGGGGGTATGCGTTTTTTCCTGAATATATTCAGGAAAAAACGCATACGCCCTTTTTGGCCAAGGGCATCATTGTCAACGTTTTGACGCTTTTCATGTGCTTTTAAGGCGAGTCGAGTCTACCTCCTGAAATCTGTTTCCTGCGAATCTGCCTTGCTTTCAAATCCTCTTCGTTGCCTTCCCTCAATATATTTGTGGACGAGAGTTATAATTTATAACTCTGCACGTTTGTGAATTGCAGTGCCCCTGAGCTCCATTTGTCTACTCGCTTTTTTGGGAGCTGGCCGCAAAAGCGCAGGATTGCTTCAGGCCCTATTTTGGTTCTGGGGGGCAGGCTGAGCCTGTGGTTCATTCTTCTTCCTGATGGGAAAATGGAGTGACCTGTGCCTGTGCCAACACCTAGGGCTAGTCTCTCGTTGGTTCCCCGTCTTCCCGTTCATCCTCAGGACAAACTGCAACCTGTAAAAAACAGGAGGTTAAAGGTGCTGATTCTCCAAGTAGGGAGATGCTTAGTCAAGCGGCTGGAATGGCGAACCCGAGCATAAGGAGAGGAGAAATGAGGTGCGTTTTAGAAACCTTTCCCGGTCTCACGGCATACCAACTTCTGGGTTTCCCATACATGTTTTGATGTAGGAAGATGCCCTTGTACCAGGAGATTTGAGACCCATGAGGTGTGTACCCTGCGGTATTACTTTAAAGTATCTGCGTTTGCTCACCCAACCTCACCAATCCTCTCAGCCCCAAGAGTGTCCAGTCTTATGTCTCGTCCAGCTGTGGGTCTAGATATGGTCAATCCAGGTTGCATCAGAGACCCTGAACGGATTTTGTAAGAATTTCTCTCTCTTTCACTGTCTTTGTTTTGTGGGTTTTTTAAAGTAAGTTGTGTTTAGAATGGGGCTTGGCTGCTTTTCCTTGCTGTGTTTATGCCACTTTAAACCCTCTTGATTCACTTGCAGAGAGATATCGATACATAGGTTTTCAGATTCTTACTAGTCAGATATATTCTTGTGCGGTGACTAGGGGGTGTTGAGTCCAGTTCACTGAGCAGGGTGTAGGCCTTGTGTATTACATATTTGGCTTATGGAACGCTCTCTGAGCTAATTTCAAACCCTTGTTTTATGCATCACCCCACCTCACCTTTCCCGTTAAGAAGCCATAGTGTGTCTTCTAAAGGTGTGACTCTGTTCTGTTTTGTAATTCAGTTCGATGTAGCGATTTTGACATTCCGTGTATTAGCGATATCTTAGGATAAGTGTCTTTTTCTGTGTGACTTATTTCACTTAGAATCATCGTACCTAAATCCACTCATCCTGCTGCTAACTAGCCTTATGACACTGATTTCATGGCTGAGTGATATTCCATTGTGCCATGTACCACCGTTTCTTTATCCATGTTTCTCTTTCCTGGGATATTGAAGGTGTACCGAAGTGGAGGTTCTTGGAAACAGAGCAGCCGTAAAGTTTGGGGTGCCTGTGTCTTGTTGATTTTTAGTTTTCCGAATTTATACGCCTATGAGTGGAAGTGCCCTATGCTCTCTAAGCTGTGTTTATTACTTGTTTCAGGACACACCGTACACTTCTCCACAGTGCCTGTTGGCAATTTACATCCCGCCGCTCAGCGTAGGAAGGCTCCCATGTCTCCATGGCCTGTCCTGATTTTCTGGTTTTTACACTGTTTTCAGCATGGCCCTATTGACCGAGGGCAAGCGAGACTTCTTTGGAGCGCTGATTTGCCCTTCCGGCTTGCTTGGTTGGCCAAACAGGGCGTATGCGTTTTTTCCTGAATATATTCAGGAAAAAACGCATACGCCCTGTTTGGCAAAGGGCATCATTGTCAACGTTTTGCCGCTTTTCATGTGCTTTAAAGGAGAGTCGAATCTACCTCCTGAAATCTGTTTCCTGCAAATCTGCCTTGCTTTCAAATCCTCTTCGTTGCCTTCCCTCAATATATTTGTGGACGAGAGTTATCATTTATAACTCTGCACGTTTGTGAATTGCAGTGCCCCTGAGCTCCATTTGTCTACTCGCTTTTTTGGGAGCTGGCCGCAAAAGCGTAAGATTGCTTCAGGCCCTATTTCGTTCTGGGGGGCAGGCTGAGCCTGTGGTTCATTCTTCTTCCTGATGGGAAAATGGAGTGACCTGTGCCTGTCCCAAAACCTAGGGCTAGTCTCTCGTTGGTTCCCCGTCTTCCCGTTCATCCTCAGGACAAATTGCAACCTGTACGAAACAGGAGGTTAAAGGTGCTGATTCTCCAAGTAGGGAGATGGTTAGTCAAGCGGCTGGAATGGCGAACCTGAGCACAAGGAGAGGAGAAATGAGGTGCGTTTTAGAAACCTTTCCCGATCTCACGGCATACCATCTTCTGGGTTTCCCATGCATGTTTTGATGTAGGAAGATGCCCTTGTACCAGGAGATTTGAGATCCATGAGGTGGGTACCCCGTGGTATTACTTTAAAGTATCTGTGTTTGCTCACCCAACCTCACCAATCCTCTCAGCCCCAAGAGTGTCCAGCCTTATGTCTCATCCAGCTGTTGGTCTAGATATGGTCAATCCAGGTTGCATCAGAGACCCTGAACGGATTTTGTAAGAATTTCTCTCTCTTTCACTGTCTTAGTTTTGTGGGTTTTTTAAAATAATTTGTGTTTAGAATGGGGCTTGGCTGCTTTTCCCTGCTGTGTTTATGCCGCTTTAAACCCTCTTGATTCACTTGCAGAGATATATCGATACATAGGTTTTCAGATTCTTACTAGTCAGATATATTCTTGTGCGGTGACTAGGGGGTGTTGTGTCCAGTTCACTGAGCAGGGAGTAGGCCTTGTCTATTACATATTTGGCTTATGGAACGGTCTCTGAGCTAATTTCAAGCCGTTGTTTTATGCATCACCCCACCTCACCTTTCCCGTTAAGCAGCCAGAGTGTGTCTTCTAAAGGTGTGACTTTGTTCTGTTTTGTAATTCAGTTCAAGTGTAGCGATTTTGACATTCCCTCTATAAGCGATATCTTAGGATAAGTGTCTTTTTCTGTGTGACTTATTTCACTTAGAATCATCGTACCTAAATCCACTCATCCTGCTGCTAACTAGCCTTATGACACTGATTTCATGGCTGAGTGATATTCCATTGTGCTAAGTACCACCGTTTCTTTATCCATTTTTCTCTTTCCTGGGATATTGAAGGTGTACCGAAGTGGAGGTTCTTGGAAACAGAGCAGCCGTAAAGTTTGGGGTGCCTGTGTCTTGTTGATTTTTTGTTTTCCCAATTTATATGCCCATGAGTGGAAGTGCCCTATGCTCTCTAAGCTGTGTTTATTACTTGTTTCAGGACACACCGTACACTTCTCCAGAGTGCCTGTTGGCAATTTACATCCCACCCATCAGCGTAGCAAGGCTCCCATGTCTCCATGGCCTGTCCTGCTTTTCTGGTTTTTACACTTTTTTCAGCATGGCCCTTTTGACCGAGGGCAAGCGAGACTTCTTTGGAGCGCTGATTTGCCCTTCCGGCTTGCTTGGTTGGCCAAAAAGGGCGTATGAGTTTTTTCCTGAATATATTCAGGAAAAAACGCATACGCCCTTTTTGGCCAAGGGCATCATTGTCAACGTTTTGCCGCTTTTCATGTGCTTTAAAGGCGAGTCGAATCTACCTCCTGAAATCTGTTTCCTGCAAATCTGCCTTGCTTTCAAATCCTCTTCGTTGCCTTCCCTCAATATATTTGTGGACGAGAGTTATCATTTATAACTCTGCACGTTTGTGAATTGCAGTGCCCCTGAGCTCCATTTGTCTACTCCCTTTTTTGGGAGCTGGCCGCTAAAGCGCAGGATTGCTTCAGGCCCTATTTTTGTTCTGGGAGGCAGGCTGAGCCTGTGGTTCATTCTTCTTCCTGATGGGAAAATGGAGAGCCCTGTGCCTGTCCCAGCACCTAGGGCTAGTCTCTCGTTGGTTCCCCGTCTTCCCGTTCATCCTCAGGACAAATTGCAACCTGTACGAAACAGGAGGTTAAAGGTGCTGATTCTCCAAGTAGGGAGATTTTTAGTCAAGCGGCTGGAATGGCGAACCCGAGCACAAGGAGAGGAGAAATGAGGTGCGTTTTAGAAACCTTTCCCGATCTCACGGCATACCATCTTCTGGGATACCCATGCATGTTTTGATGTAGGAAGAGGCCCTTGTACCTGGAGATTTGAGACCCATGGGGTGGGTACGCCGCGGTATTACTTTAAAGGGACTGCCTTTGCTCACCCAACCTCATCAATCGTCTCAGCCCCAAGAGTGTCCAGCCTTATGTCTCATCCAGCTGTGGGTCTAGATATGGTCAATCCAGGTTGCATCAGAGACCCTGAACGGATTTTGTAAGAATTTCTCTCTCTTTCACTGTCTTTGTTTTGTGGGTTTTTAAAAGTAATTTGTGTTTAGAATGGGGCTTGACTGCTTTTCCCTGCTGTGTTTATGCCGCTTTACACCCTCTTGATTCACTTGCAGAGAGATATCGATACCTAGGTTTTCAGATTCTTACTAGTCAGATATATTCTTGTGCGGTGACTAGGGGGTGTTGAGTCCAGTTCACTGAGCAGGGAGTAGGCCTTGTCTATTACATATTTGGCTTATGGAATGCTCTCTGAGCTAATTTCAAACCCTTGTTTTATGCATCACCCCACCTCACCTTTCCCGTTAAGCAGCCATAGTTTGTCTTCTAATGGTGTGACTCTGTTCTGTTTTGTAATTCAGTTCAAGTGTAGCGATTTTGACATTCCCTCTATAAGCGATATCTTAGGATAAGTGTCTTTTTCTGTGTGACTTATTTCACTTAGAATCATCGTCGCTAAATCCACTCATCATGCTGCTAACTACCCTTATGACACTGATTTCATGGCTGAGTGATATTCCATTGTGCCAAGTACCACCATTTCTTTATCCATTTTTCTGTTTCCTGGGATATTGAAGGTGTACCGAAGTGGAGGTTCTTGGAAACAGAGCAGCTGTAAAGTTTGGGGTGCCTGTGTCTTGTTGATTTTTAGTTTTCGCAATTTATATGCCCATGAGTGGAAGTGCCCTATGCTCTCTAAGCTGTGTTTATTACTTGTTTCAGGACACACCGTACACTTCTCCAGAGAGCCTGTTGGCAATTTACATCCCGCCCATCAGCGTAGAAAGACTCCCATGTCTCCATGGCCTGTCCTGCTTTTCTGGTTTTTACACTGTTTTCAGCATGGCCCTTTTGACCGAGGGCAAGCGAGACTTCTTTGTAGCGCTGATTTGCACTTCTGGCTTGCTTGGTTGGCCAAAAAGGGCGTATGTGTTTTTTTCTGAATATATTCAGGAAAAAACGCATACGCCCTCTTTGGCCAAGGGCATCATTGTCAACGTTTTGCCGCTTTTCATGTGCTTTAAAGGAGAGTCGAATCTACCTCTTGAAATCTGTTTCCTGCAAATCTGCCTTGCTTTCAAATCCTCTTCGTTGCCTTCCCTCAATATATTTGTGGACGAGAGTTATCATTTATAACTCTGCACGTTTGTGAATTACAGTGCCCCTGAGCTCCATTTGTCTATCACTTTTTGGGAGCTGGTCGCAAAAGCGCAGGATTGCTTCAGGCACTATTTTTGTTCTGGCGGGCAGGCTGAGCCTGTGTTTCATTCTTCTTCCTGATGGGAAAATGGAGTGACCTGTGCCTGTCCCAACACCTAGGGCTAGTCTCTCGTTGGTTCCCCGTCTTCCCGTTCATCCTCAGGACAAACTGCAACCTGTACAAAACAGGAGGTTAAAGGTGCTGATTCTCCAAGTAGGGAGATGGTTAGTCAAGCGGCTGGAAAGGCGAACCCGAGCACAAGGAGAGGAGAAATGAGGTGCGTTTTAGAAACCTTTCCCGATCTCACGGTATACCATCTTCTGGGTTTCCCATGCATGTTTTGATATAGGAAGATGCCCTTGTACCTGGAGATTTGAGACCCATGGGGTGGGTACCCCGCGGTATTATTTTAAAGTATCTGCATTTGCTCACCCAACCTCAACAATCCTCTCATCCCCAAGAGTGTCCAGCCTTATATCTCATCCAGCTGTGGGTCTAGATATGGTCAATCCAGGTTGCATCAGAGACCCTGAACGGATTTTGTAAGAATTTCTCTCTCTTTCACTGTCTTTTTTTCTGGGTTTTTTAAAGTAATTTGTGTTTAGAATGGGGCTTGGCTGCTTTTCCCTGCTGTGTTTATGCCACTTTACACCCTCTTGATTCACCTGCAGGGAGATATCGATACATAGGTATTCAGATTCTTACTAGTCAGATATATTCTTGTGCGGTGACTAGGTGGTGTTGAGTCCAGTTCACTGAGCAGGGAGTAGGCCTTGTCTATTACATATTTGGCTTATGGAACACTCTCTGAGCTAATTTCAAACCCTTGTTTGTGCATCACCCCACCTCACCTTTCCCGTTAAGCAGCCATATTGTGTCTTCTAAAGGTGTGACTCTGTTCTGTTTTGTAATTCAGTTCAAGTGTAGCGATTTTGACATTCCCTCTATAAACGATATCTTAGGATAAGCGTCTTTTTCTGTGTGACTTATTTCACTTAGAATCATCGTACCTAAATCCACTCATCCTGCTGCTAACTAGCCTTATGACATTGATTGCACGGCTGAGTGATATTGCATTGTGCCAAGTACCACCGTTTCTTTATCCATTGTTCTCTTTCCTGGGATATTGAAGGTGTACCGAAGTGGAGGTTCTTGGAAACAGAGCAGCCGTAAATTTTGGGGTGCCTGTGTCTTGTTGATTTTTAGTTTTCCCAATTTATACGCCCATGAGTGGAAGTGCCCTATGCTCTCTAAGCTGTGTTTATTACTTGTTTCAGGACACACCGTACACTTCTCCAGAGTGCCTGTTGGGAATTCACATCCCGCCCATCAGCGTAGCAAGGCTCCCATGTCTCCATGGCCTGTCCTGCTTTTCTGGTTTTACACTGATTTCAGCATGGCCCTTTTGACCGAGGGCAAGCGAGACTTCTTTGTAGCGCTGATTTGCCCTTCCGGCTTGCTTGGTTGGCCAAAAAGGGCGTATGCGTTTTTTCCTGAATATATTCAGGAAAAAACGCATACGCCCTTTTTGGCCAAGGGCATCATTGTCAACGTTTTGCCGCTTTTCATGTGCTTTAAAGGCGAGTCGAATCTACCTCCTGAAATCTGTTTCCTGCAAATCTGCCTTGCTTTCAAATCCTCTTCGTTGCCTTCCCTCAATATATTTGTGGACGAGAGTTATCATTTATAACTCTGCACGTTTTTGAATTGCAGTGCGCCTGAGCTCCATTTGTCTACTCGCTTTTTTGGGAGCTTCCCGCAAAAGCGCAAGATTGCTTCAGGCCCTATTTTGGTTCTGGGGGGCAGGCTGAGCCTGTGGTTCATTCTTCTTCCTGATGGGAAAATGGAGTGATCTGTGCCTGTCCCCAAACCGAGGGCTAGTCTCTCGTTGGTTCCCCGTCTTCCCGTTCATCCTCAGGACAAATTGCAACCTGTACGAAACAGGAGGTTAAAGGTGCTGATTCTCCAAGTAGGGAGATTGTTAGTCAAGCGGCTGGAATGGCGAACCCGAGCACAAGGAGAGGAGAAATGAGGTGCGTTTTAGAAACCTTTCCCGATCTCACGGCATACCATCTTCTGGGGTTCCCATGCATGTTTTGATGTAGGAAGATGCCCTTGTACCTGGAGATTTGAGACCCATGGGGTGGGTACCCCGCGGTATTACTTTAAAGTATCTGCGTTTGCTCACCCAACCTCACCAATCCTCTCAGCCCCAAGAGTGTCCAGCCTTATGTCTCATCCAGCTGTGTTTCTAGATATGGTCAATCCAGGTTGCATCAGAGACCCTGAACGGATTTTGTAAGAATTTCTCTCTCTTTCACTGTCTTTGTTTTGTGGGTTTTTTAAAGTAATTTGTGTTTAGAATGGGGCTTGACTGTTTTCCCTGCTGTGTTTATGCCGCTTTACACCCTCTTGATTCACTTGCAGAGAGATATCGATACATAGGTTTTCAGATTCTTACTAGTCAGATATATTCTTGTGCGGTGACTAGGGGGTGTTGAGTCCAGTTCACTGAGCAGGTAGTAGGCCTTGTCTATTACATATTTGGCTTATGGAACGGTCTCTGAGCTAATTTCAAACCCTTGTTTTATGCATCACCCCACCTCCCCTTTCCCGTTAAGCAGCCATAGTGTGTCTTCTAAAGGTGTGACTCTGTTCTGTTTTGTAATTCAGTTCAAGTGTAGCGATTTTGACATTCCCTCTATAAGCTATATCTTAGGATAAGTGTCTTTTTCTCTGTGACTTATTTCACTTAGAATCATCGTCGCTAAATCCACTCATCATGCTGCTAACTACCCTTATGACGCTGATTTCATGGCTGAGTGATATTCCATTGTGCCAAGTACCACCATTTCTTTATCTATTTTTCTGTTTCCTGGGATACTGAAGGTGTACCGAAGTGGAGGTTCTTGGAAACAGAGCAGCCGTAAAGTTTGGGGTGCCTGTGTCTTGTTGATTTTTAGTTTTCCCAATTTATACGCCCATGAGTGGAAGTGCCCTATGCTCTCTAAGCTGTGTTTATTACTTGTTTCAGGACACACCGTACACTTCTCCAGAGAGCCTGTTGGCAATTTACATCCCGCCCATCAGCGTAGCAAGACTCCCATGTCTCCATGGCCTGTCCTGCTTTTCTGGTTTTTACACTGTTTTCAGCATGGCCCTTTTGACCGAGGGCAAGCGAGACTTATTTGTAGCGCTGATTTGCCCTTCTGGCTTGCTTGGTTGGACAAAAAGGGCGTATGTGTTTTTTTCTGAATATATTCAGGAAAAAACGCATACGCCCTCTTTGGCCAAGGGCATCATTGTCAACGTTTTGCCGCTTTTCATGTGCTTTAAAGGAGAGGCGAATCTACCTCCTGAAATCTGTTTCCTGCAAATCTGCCTTGCTTTCAAATCCTCTTCGTTGCCTTCCCTCAATATATTTGTGGACGAGAGTTATCATTTATAACTCTGCACGTTTGTGAATTGCACTGCCCCTGAGCTCCATTTGTCTACTCGCTTTTTTGGGAGCTGGCCGCATAAGCGTAATATTGCTTCAGGCCCTATTTGGTTCTGGGGGGCAGGCTGAGCCTGTGGTTCATTCTTCTTCCTGATGGGAAAATGGAGTGACCTGTGCCTGTCCCAAAACCTAGGGCTAGTCTCTCGTTGGTTCCCCGTCTTCCCGTTCATCCTCAGGACAAATTGCAACCTGTACGAAACAGGAGGTTAAAGGTGCTGATTCTCCAAGTAGGGAGATGGTTAGTCAAGCGGCTGGAATGGCGAACCTGAGCACAAGGAGAGGAGAAATGAGGTGCGTTTTAGAAACCTTTCCCGATCTCACGGCATACCATCTTCTGGGTTTCCCATGCATGTTTTGATGTAGGAAGATGCCCTTGTACCAGGAGATTTGAGATCCATGAGGTGGGTACCCCGTGGTATTACATAAAAGTATCTGTGTTTGCTCACCCAACCTCACCAATCCTCTCAGCCCCAAGAGTGTCCAGCCTTATGTCTCATCCAGCTGTGGGTCTAGATATGGTCAATCCAGGTTGCATCAGAGACCCTGAACGGATTTTGTAAGAATTTCTCTCTCTTTCACTGTCTTTGTTTTGTGGGTTTTTTAAAATAATTTGTGTTTAGAATGGGGCTTGGCTGCTTTTCTCTGCTGTGTTTATGCCGCTTTAAACCCTCTTGATTCACTTGCAGAGAGATATAGATACATAGGTTTTCAGATTCTTACTAGTCAAATATATTCTTGTGCGGTGACTAGGGGGTGTTTTGTCCAGTTCACTGAGCAGGGAGTAGGCCTTGTCTATTACATATTTGGCTTATTGAACGGTCTCTGAGCTAATTTCAAACCGTTGTTTTATGCATCACCCCACCTCACCTTTCCCGTTAAGCAGCCAGAGTGTGTCTTCTAAAGGTGTGACTCTGTTCTGTTTTGTAATTCAGTTCAAGTGTAGCGATTTTGACATTCCCTCTATAAGCGATATCTTAGGATAAGTGTCTTTTTCTGTGTGACTTATTTCACTTAGAATCATCGTACCTAAATCCACTCATCCTGCTGCTAACTAGCCTTATGACCTTGATTTCATGGCTGAGTGATATTCCATTGTGCCAAGTACCACCGTTTCTTTATCCATTTTTCTCTTTCCTGGGATATTGAAGGTGTACCGAAGTGGAGGTTCTTGGAAACAGAGCAGCCGTAAAGTTTGGGGTGCCTGTGTCTTGTTGATTTTTAGTTTTCCCAATTTATATGCCCATGAGTGGAAGTGCCCTATGCTCTCTAAGCTGTGTTTATTACTTCTTTCAGGACACACCGTACACTTCTCCAGAGTGCCTGTTGGCAATTTACATCCCGCCCATCAGCGTAGCAAGGCTCCCATGTCTCCATGGCCTGTCCTGCTTTTCTGGTTTTTACACTTTTTTCAGCATGGCCCTTTTGACCGAGGGCAAGCGAGACTTCTTTGGAGCGCTGATTTGCCCTTCCGGCTTGCTTGGTTGGCCAAAAAGGGCGTATGCGTTTTTTCCTGAATATATTCAGGAAAAAAAGCATACGCCCTTTTTGGCCACGGGCATCATTGTCAACGTTTTGCCGCTTTTCATGTGCTTTAAAGGAGAGTCGAATCTACCTCCTGAAATCTGTTTCCTGCAAATCTGCCTTGCTTTCAAATCCTCTTCGTTGCCTTCCCTCAATATATTTGTGGACGAGAGTTATCATTTATAACTCTGCACGTTTGTGAATTGCAGTGCCCCTGAGCTCCATTTGTCTACTCGCTTTTTTGGGAGCTGGCCGCTAAAGCGCAGGATTGCTTCAGGCCCTATTTTTGTTCTGGGAGGCAGGCTGAGCCTGTGGTTCATTCTTCTTCCTGATGGGAAAATGGAGAGACCTGTGCCTGTCCCAACACCTAGGGCTAGTCTCTCGTTGGTTCCCCGTCTTCCCGTTCATCCTCAGGACAAATTGCAACCTGTACGAAACAGGAGGTTAAAGGTGCTGATTCTCCAAGTAGGGAGATTTTTAGTCAAGCGGCTGGAATGGCGAACCCGAGCACAAGGAGAGGAGAAATGAGGTGCGTTTTAGAAACCTTTCCCGATCTCACGGCATACCATCTTCTGGGATACCCATGCATGTTTTGATGTAGGAAGATGCCGTTGTACCTGGAGATTTGAGACCCATGGGGTGGGTACGCCGCGGTATTACTTTAAAGGGACTGCCTTTGCTCACCCAACCTCATCAATCGTCTCAGCCCCAAGAGTGTCCAGCCTTATGTCTCATCCAGCTGTGGGTCTAGATATGGTCAATCCAGGTTGCATCAGAAACCCTGAACGGATTTTGTAAGAATTTCTCTCTCTTTCACTGTCTTTGTTTTGTGGGTTTTTTAAAGTAATTTGTTTTTAGAATGGGGCTTGACTGCTTTTCCCTGCTGTGTTTATGCCGCTTTACACCCTCTTGATTCACTTGCAGAGAGATATCTATACCTAGGTTTTCAGATTCTTACTAGTCAGATATATTCTTGTGCGGTGACTAGGGGGTGTTGAGTCCAGTTCACTGAGCAGGGAGTAGGCCTTGTCTATTACATATTTGGCTTATGGAATGCTCTCTGAGCTAATTCCAAACCCTTGTTTTATGCATCACCCCACCTCACCTTTCCCGTTAAGCAGCCATAGTGTGTCTTCTAAAGGTGTGACTCTGTTCTGTTTTGTAATTCAGTTCAAGTGTAGCGATTTTGACATTCCCTCTATAAGCAATATCTTAGGATAAGTGTCTTTTTCTGTGTGACTTATTTCACTTAGAATCATCGTACCTAAATCCACTCATCCTGCTGCTAACTAGCCTTATGACACTGATTTCATGGCTGAGTGATATTGCATTGTGCCAAGTACCACCGTTTCTTTATCCATTTTTCTCTTTCCTGGGATATTGAAGGTGTACCGAAGTGGAGGTTCTTGGAAACAGAGCAGCCGTAAATTTTGTGGTGCCTGTGTCTTGTTGATTTTAATTTTCCCAATTTAGACGCCCATGAGTGGAAGTGCCCTATGCCCTCTAAGCTGTGTTTATTACTTGTTTCAGGACACACCGTACACTTCTCCAGAGTGCCTGTTGGCAATTCACATCCCGCCCATCAGCGTAGCAAGGCTTCTATGTCTCCATGGCCTGTCCTGCTTTTCTTGTTTTACACTGATTTCAGCATGGCCCTTTTGACCGAGGGCAAGCGAGACTTCTTTGTAGCGCTGATTTGCCCTTCCGGCTTGCTTGGTTGGCCAAAAAGGGCGTATGCGTTTTTTCCTGAATATATTCAGGAAAAAACGCATACGCCCTTTTTGGCCAAGGGCATCATTGTCAACGTTTTGCCGCTTTTCATGTGCTTTAAAGGCGAGTCGAATCTACCTGCTGAAATCTGTTTGCCTTGCTTTCAAATCCTCTTTGTTGCCTTCCCTCAATATATTTGTGGACGAGAGTTATCATTTATAACTCTGCACGTTTTTGAATTGCAGTGCCCCTGAGCTCCATTTGTCTACTCGCTTTTTTGGGAGTTTCCCGCAAAAGCGCAAGATTGCTTCAGGCCCTATTTTGGTTCTGGGGGGCAGGCTGAGCCTGTGGTTCATTCTTCTTCCTGATGGGAAAATGGCGTGATCTGTACCTGTCCCCAAACCGAGGGCTAGTCTCTCGTTGGTTCCCCATCTTCCCGTTCATCCTCAGGACAAATTGCAACCTGTACGAAACAGGAGGTTAAAGGTGCTGATTCTCCAAGTAGGGAGATTGTTAGTCAAGCAGCTGGAATGGCGAACCCGAGCACAAGGAGAGGAGAAATGAGGTGCGTTTTAGAAACCTTTCCCGATCTCACGGCATACCATCTTCTGGGTTTCCCATGCATGTTTTGATGTAGGAAGATGCCCTTGTACCTGGAGATTTGAGACCCATGGGGTGGGTACCCCACGGTATTACTTTAAAGTATCTGCGTTTGCTCACCCAACCTCACCAATCCTCTCAGCCCCAAGAGTGTCCAGCCTTATGTCTCATCCAGCTGTGTGTCTAGATATGGTCAATCCAGGTTGCATCAGAGACCCTGGACGGATTTTGTAAGAATTTCTCTCTCTTTCACTGTCTTTGTTTTGTGGGTTTTTTAAAGTAATTTGTGTTTAGAATGGGGCTTGGCTGCTTTACCCTGCTGTGTTTATGCCACTTTAAACCCTCTTGATTCACTTGCAGAGAGATATCGATACATAGGTTTTCAGATTCTTACTAGTCAGATATATTCTTGTGCTGTGACTAAGGGTTGTTGAGTACAGTTCACTGAGCAGGGAGTAGGCCTTGTCTATTACATATTTGGCTTATGGAACGGTCTCTGAGCTAATTTCAAACCCTTGTTTTATGCATCACCCCACCTCACCTTTCCCGTTAAGCAGCCATAGTGTGTCTTCTAAAGGTGTGACTCTGTTCTGTTTTGTAATTCAGTTCAAGTGTAGCGATTTTGACATTCCCTCTATTAGTGATATCTTAGGATAAGTGTCTTTTTCTGTGTGATTTATTTCACTTAGAATCATCGTACCTAAATCCACTCATCCTGCTGCTAACTAGCCTTAAGACACTGATTTCAAGGCTGAGTGATATTCCATTGTGCCAAGTACCACCGTTTCTCTATCCACTTTTCTCTTTCCTGGGATATTGAAGGTGTACCGAAGTGAAGGTTCTTGGAAACAGAGCAGCCGTAAAGTTTGGGGTGCCTGTGTCTTGTTGATTTTTAATTTTCCCAATTTATACGCCCATGAGTGGAAGTGCCGTATGCTCTCTAAGCTGTGTTTATTACTTGTTTCAGGACACACCGTACACTTCTCCAGTGTGCCTGTTAGCCATTTAAATCCCGCCCATCAGCGTAACAAGGCTCCCATGTCTCCATGGCCTGTCCTGCTTTTCTTGTTTTTACACTGTTTTCAGCATGGCCCTTTTGACCGAGAGCAAGCGAAACTTCTTTGTAGCGCTGATTTGCCCTTCCGGCTTGCTTGGTTGGCCAAAAAGGGCGTATGCGTTTTTTCCTGAATATATTCAGGAAAAAACGCATACGCCCTTTTAGGCCAAGGGCATCATTGTCAACGTTTTGCCGCTTTTCATGTGCTTTAAAAGCGAGTCGAATCTACCTCCTGAAATCTGTTTCCTGCAAATCTGCCTCGCTTTCAAATCCTCTTCGTTGCCTTCCCTCAATATATTTGTGGACGAAAGTTATCATTTATAACTCTGCACGTTTGTGAATTGCAGTGCCCCTGAGCTCCATTTGTCTACTCGCTTTTTTGGGAGCTGCCCGCAAAAGCGCAAGATTGCTTCAGGCCCTATTTTGGTTCTGGGGGGCAGGCTGAGCCTGTGGTTCATTCTTCTTCCTGATGGGAAAATGGAGAGACCTGTGCCTGTCCCAACACCTAGGGCTATTCTCTCCTTGGTTCCCCATCTTCCCGTTCATCCTCAGGACAAACTGCAACCTGTACGAAACAGGAGGTTAATCGTGCTGATTCTCCAAGTAGGGAGATGGTTAGTCAAGCAGCTGGAATGGCGAACCCGAGCACAAGGAGAGGAGAAATTAGGTGCGTTTTAGAAACCTTTCCCGATCTCACGGCATACCATCCTCTGGGTTTCCCATGCATGTTTTGATGTAGGAAGATGCCCTTGTACCTGGAGATTTGAGACCCATGGGGTGGGTACCCCGCGGTATTACTTTAAAGTATCTGCGTTTGCTCACCCAACCTCACCAATCCTCTCAGCCCCAAGAGTGTCCAGCCTTATGTCTCATCCAGCTGTGGGTCTAGATATGGTTCAATCCAGGTTGCATCAGAGACCCTGAACGGATTTTGTAAGAATTTCTCTCTCTTTCAGTGTCTTTGTTTTGTGGGTTTTTTAAAGTAATTTATGTTTAGAATGGGGCTTGGCTGCTTTTCCCTGCTGTGTTTATGGCGCTTTACACCCTCTTGATTCACCTGCAGAGAGATATCGATACATAGGTATTCAGATTCTTGCTAGTCAGATCTATTCTTGTGCGGTGACTAGGGGGTGTTGAGTCCAGTTCACTGAGCAGGGAGTAGGCCTTGTCTATTACATATTTGGCTTATGGAACGGTCTCTGAGCTAATTTCAAACCCTTGTTTTATGCATCACCCCACCTCACCTTTCCCGTTAAGCAGCCATAGTGTGTCTTCTAAAGTTGTGACTCTGTTCTGTTTTGTAATTCAGTTCAAGTGTAGCGATTTTGACATTCCCTCTATAAGCGATATCTTAGGATAAGTGTCTTTTTCTGTGTGACTTATTTCACTTAGAATCATCGTACCTAAATCCACTCATCATGCTGCTAACTAGCCTTATGACATTGATTTCATGGCTGAGTGATATTGCATTGTGTCAAATACCACCATTTCTTTATCCATTTTTCTCTTTCCTGGGATATTGAAGGTGTACCGAAGTGGAGGTTCTTGGAAACAGCAGCCGTAAATTTTGGGGTGCCTGTGTCTTGTTGATTTTTAGTTTTCCCAATTTATACGCCCATGAGTGGAAGTGCCCTATGCTCTCTAAGCTGTGTTTATTACTTGTTTCAGGACACACCGTACACTTCTCCAGATTGCCTGTTGGCAATTTACATCCCGCCCATCAGCGTAGCAAGGCTCCCATGTCTCCATGGCCTGTCCTGCTTTTCTGGTTTTTACACTGATTTCAGCATGGCCCTTTTCACCGAGGGCAAGCGAGAGTTCTTTGTAGCACTGATTTGCCCTTCCGGCTTGCTTGGTTGGCCAAAAAGGGCGTATGCGTTTTTTCCTGAATATATTCAGGAAAAAACGCATACGCCCTTTTTGGCCAAGGGCATCATTGTCAACGTTTTGCCGCTTTTCATGTGCTTTAAAGGAGAGTCGAATCTACCTCCTGAAATCTGTTTTCTGCAAATCTGCCTTGCTTTCAAATCCTCTTCGTTGCCTTCCCTCAATACATTTGTGGACGAGAGTTATCATTTATAACTCTGCACATTTCTGAATTGCAGTGCCCCTGATCTCCATTTGTCTACTCGCTTTTTTGGGAGCTGCCCGCAAAAGCGCAAGATTGCTTCAGGCCCTATTTTGGTTCTGGGGGGCAGGCTGAGCCTGTGGTTCATTCTGATTCCTGATGGGAAAATGGAGTGACCAGTGCCTGTCCCAACACCTAGGGCTAGTCTCTCGTTGGTTCCCCGTCTTCCCGTTCATCCTCAGGACAAATTGCAACCTGTATGAAACAGGAGGTTAAAGGTGCTGATTCTCCAAGTAGGGAGATGGTTAATCAAGTGGCTGGAATGGCGAACCCGAGCACAAGGAGAGGAGAAATGAGGTGCGTTTTAGAAACATTTCCCGATCTCACGGCATACCATCTTCTGGGTTTCCCATGCATGTTTTGATGTAGGAAGATGTCCTTGTACCAGGAGATTTGAGACCCGTGAGGTGGGTACCCTGCGGTATTACTTTAAAGTATCTGCGTTTGCTCACCCAACCTCACCAATCCTCTCA
This sequence comes from Eubalaena glacialis, assembly GCF_028564815.1. Classification (NCBI taxonomy): domain Eukaryota; kingdom Metazoa; phylum Chordata; class Mammalia; order Artiodactyla; family Balaenidae; genus Eubalaena; species Eubalaena glacialis. Next base: position 130,875,286 of record NC_083720.1, on the reverse strand, counting down.
GCCCCAAGAATGTCCAGCCTTATGTCTCATCCAGCTGTGAGTCTAGATATGGTCAATCCAGGTTGCATCAGAGACCCTGAACGGATTTTGTAAGAATTTCTCTCTCTTTCACTGTCTTTGTTTTGTGGGTTTTTTAAAGTAATTTGTGTTTAGAATGGGGCTTGGCTGCTTTTCCCTGCTGTTTTTATGCCGCTTTAAACCCTCTTGATTCACTTGCAGAGAGATATCGATACATAGGTTTTCAGATTCTTACTAGTCAAATATATTCTTGTGCGGTGACTAAGGGGTGTTGAGTCAAGTTCACTGAGCAGGGAGTAGGGCTTGTCTATTACATATTTGGCTTATGGAGTGGTCTCTGAGCTAATTTCAAACCCTTGTTTTATGCATCACCCCACCTCACCTTTCCCGTTAAGCAGCCATAGTTTGTCTTCTAAAGGTGTGACTCTGTTCTGTTTTGTAATTCAGTTCAAGTGTAGCGATTTTGACATTCCCTCTATAAGTGATATCTTAGGATATGTGTCTTTTTCTGTGTGACTTATTTCACTTAGAATCATCGTCGCTAAATCCAATCATCATGCTGCTAACTAGCTTTATGACATTGATTTCATGGCTGAGTGATATTCCATTGTGCCAAGTACCACCATTTCTTTACCAATTTTTCTCTTTCCTGGGATATTGAAGGTGTACCGAAGTGGAGGTTCTTGGAAACAGAGCAGCCGTAGAGTTTGGGGTGCCTGTGTCTTGTTGATTTTTAGTTTTCCCAATTTATACGCCCATGAGTGGAAGTGCCCTATGCTCTCTAAGCTGTGTTTATTACTTGTTTCAGGACACACCGTACACTTCTCCAGAGTGCCTGTTGGCAATTTACATCCCGTCCCTCAGCGTAGCAAGGCTCCCATGTCTGCATGGCCTGTCCTGCTTTTCTGGTTTTTACACTGTTTTCAGCATGGCCCTTTTGACCGAGGGCAAGCGAGACTTCTTTGTAGCGCTCATTTGCCCTTCCGGCTTGCTTGGTTGGCCAAAAAGGGCGTATGCGTTTTTTCCTGAATATATTCAGGAAAAAACGCATACGCCCTTTTTGGCCAAGGGCATCATTCTCAAAGTTTTGCCGCTTTTCATGTGCTTTAAAGGCGAGTCGAATCTACCTCCTGAAATCTGTTTCCTGCAAATCTGCCTCGCTTTCAAATCCTCTTCGTTGCCTTCCCTCAATATATTTGTGGACGAGAGTTATCATTTATAACTCTGCACGTTTGTGAATTGCAGTGCCCCTGAGCTCCATTTGTCTACTCGCTTTTTTGGGAGCTGCCCGCAAAAGCGCAAGATTGCTTCAGGCCCTATTGTGGTTCTGGGGGGCAGGCTGAGCCTGTGGTTCGTTCTTCTTCCTGATGGGAATATGGAGTGACCTGTGCCTGTCCTAACACCTAGGGCTAGTCTCTCGTTGGTTCCCCGTCTTCCCGTTCATCCTCAGGACAAACTGCAACCTGTACGAAACAGGAGGTTAATCGTGATGATTCTCCAAGTAGGGAGATGGTTAGTCAAGCGGCTGGAATGGCGAACCCGAGCACAAGGAGAGGAGAAATGAGGTGCGTTTTAGAAACCTTTCCCGATCTCACGGCATACCATCCTCTGGGTTTCCCATGCATGTTTTGATGTAGGAAGATGCCCTTGTACCTGGAGATTTGAGACCCATGGGGTGGGTACCCCGCGGTATTACTTTAAAGTATCTGCGTTTGCTCACCCAACCTCACCAATCCTCTCAGCCCCAAGAGTGTCCAGCCTTATGTCTCATCCAGCTGTGGGTCTAGATATGGTTCAATCCAGGTTGCATCAGAGACCCTGAACGGATTTTGTAAGAATTTCTCTCTCTTTCAGTGTCTTTGTTTTGTGGGTTTTTTAAAGTAATTTATGTTTAGAATGGGGCTTGGCTGCTTTTCCCTGCTGTGTTTATGCCGCTTTAAACCCTCTTGATTCACTTGCAGAGAGATATCGATACATAGGTATTCAGATTCTTAGTAGTCAGATATATTCTTGTGCGGTGACTAGGGGGTGTTGAGTCCAGTTCACTGAGCAGGGAGTGGGCCTTGTCTATTACATATTTGGCTTATGGAGTGGTCTCTGAGCTAATTTCAAACCATTGTTTTATGCATCACCCCACCTCACATTTCCCGTTAAGCAGCCATAGTGTGTCTTCTAAAGGTGTGACTCTGTTCTCTTTTGTAATTCAGTTCAAGTGTAGCGATTTTGACATTCCCTCTATACGCGATATCTTAGGATAAGTATCTTTTTCTGTGTGACTTATTTCACTTAGAATCATCGTCGCTAAATCCACTCATCGTGCTGCTAACTAGCCTTATGACATTGATTTCATGGCTGAGTGATATTCCATTGTGCCAAGTACCACCATTTCTTTATCCATTTTTCTCTTTCCTGGGATATTGAAGGTGTACCGAAGTGGAGGTTCTTGGAAGCAGAGCAGCCGTAAAGTTTGGGGTGCCTGTGTCTTGTTGATTTTTAATTTTCCCAATTTATACGCCCATGAGTGGAAGTGCCCTATGCTCTCTAAGCTGTGTTTATTACTTGTTTCAGGACACACCGTACACTTCTCCAGTGTGCCTGTTAGCAATTTACATCCCGCCCATCAGCGTAGCAAGGCTCCCATGTCTCCATGGCCTGTCCTGCTTTTCTTGTTTTTACACTGTTTTCAGCATGGCCCTTTTGACCGAGGGCAAGCGAAACTTCTTTGTAGCGCTGATTTGCCCTTCCGGCTTGCTTGGTTGGCCAAAAAGGGCGTATGCGTTTTTTCCTGAATATATTCAGGAAAAAACGCATACGCCCTTTTTGGCCAAGGGCATCATTGTCAACGTTTTGCCGCTTTTCATGTGCTTTAAAAGCGAGTCGAATCTACCTCCTGAAATCTGTTTCCTGCAAATCTGCCTCGCTTTCAAATCCTCTTCGTTGCCTTCCCTCAATATATTTGTGGACGAGAGTTATCATTTATAACTCTGCACGTTTGTGAATTGCAGTGCCCCTGAGCTCCATTTGTCTACTCGCTTTTTTGGGAGCTTCCCACAAAAGCGCAAGATTGCTTCACGCCCTATTTTGGTTCTGGGGGGCAGGCTGAGCCTGTGGTTCATTCTTCTTCCTGATGGGAAAATGGAGTGATCTGTGCCTGTCCTAACACCTAGGGCTAGTCTCTCGTTGGTTCCCCGTCTTCCCGTTCATCCTCAGGAGAAATTGCAACCTGTACGAAACAGGAGGTTAATCGTGCTGATTCTCCAAGTAGGGAGATGGTTAGTCAAGTGGCTGGAATGGCGAACCCGAGCACAAGGAGTGGAGAAATGAGGTGCGTTTTAGAAGCCTTTCCCGATCTCACGGCATACCATCCTCTGGGTTTCCCATGCATGTTTTGATGTAGGAAGATGCCCTTGTACCTGGAGATTTGAGACCCATGGGGTGGGTACCCCGCGGTATTACTTTAAAGTATCTGCATTTGCTCACCAAACCTCACCAAGCCTCTCATCCCCAAGAGTGTCCAGCCTTATGTCTCATCCAGCTGTGTGTCTAGATATGGTCAATCCAGGTTGCATCAGAGACCCTGAACGGATTTTGTAAGAATTTCTCTCTCTTTCACTGTCTTTGTTTTGTGGGTTTTTTAAAGTAATTTGTGTTTAGAATGGGGCTTGGCTGCTTTACCCTGCTGTGTTTTTGCTGCTTTAAACCCTCTTGATTCACTTGCAGAGAGATATCGATACATAGGTTTTCAGATTCTTACTAGTCAGATATATTCTTGTGCGGTGACTAAGGGTTGTTGAGTCCAGTTCACTGAGCAGGGAGTAGGCCTTGTCTATTACATAATTGGCTTATGGAACGGTCTCTGAGCTAATTTCAAACCCTTGTTTTATGCATCACCCGACCTCACCTTTCCAGTTAAGAAGCCATAGTGTGTCTTCTAAAGGTGTGACTCTGTTCTGTTTTGTAATTCAGTTCAAGTGTAGCGATTTTGACATTCCCTCTATTAGTGATATCTTAGGATAAGTGTCTTTTTCTGTGTGACTTATTTCACTTAGAATCATCGTACCTAAATCCACTCATCCTGCTGCTAACTAGCCTTAAGACACTGATTTCAAGGCTGAGTGATATTCCATTGTGCCAAGTACCACCGTTTCTTTATCCATGTTTCTCTTTCCTGGGATATTGAAGGTGTACCGAAGTGGAGGTTCTTGGAAACAGAGCAGCCGTAAATTTTGGGGTGCCTGTGTCTTGTTGATTTTTAGTTTTCCCAATTTATACGCCCATGAGTGGAAGTGCCCTACGCTCTCTAAGCTGTGTCTATTAATTGTTTCAGGACACACCGTACACTTCTCCAGAGTGCCTGTTGGCAATTTACATCCCGTCCCTCAGCGTAGCAAGGCTCCCATGTCTGCATGGCCTGTCCTGCTTTTCTGGTTTTTACACTGTTTTCAGCATGGCCCTTTTGAACGAGGGCAAGCGAGACTTCTTTGTAGCGCTGATTTGCCCTTCCGGCTTGCTTGGTTGGCCAAAAAGGGCGTATGCGTTTTTTCCTGAATATATTCAGGAAAAAACGCATACGCCCTTTTTGGCCAAGGGCATCATTGTCAACATTTTGCCGCTTTTCATGTGCTTTAAAGGCGAGTCGAATCTACCTCCTGAAATCTGTTTCCTGCAAATCTGCCTCGCTTTCAAATCCTCTTCGTTGCCTTCCCTCAATATATTTGTGGACGAGAGTTATCATTTATAACTCTGCACGTTTGTGAATTGCAGTGCCCCTGAGCTCCATTTGTCTACTCGCATTTTTGGGAGCTGCCCGCAAAAGCGCAAGATTGCTTCAGGCCCTATTGTGGTTCTGGGGGGCAGGCTGAGCCTGTGGTTCATTCTTCTTCCTGATGGGAATATGGAGTGACCTGTGCCTGTCCCAACACCTAGGGCTAGTCTCTCGTTGGTTCCCCGTCTTCCCGTTCATCCTCAGGCAAACTGCAACCTGTACGAAACAGGAGGTTAATCGTGCTGATTCTCCAAGTAGGGAGATGGTTAGTCAAGCGGCTGGAATGGCGAACCCGAGCACAAGGAGAGGAGAAATGAGGTGCGTTTTAGAAACCTTTCCCGATCTCACGGCATACCATCCTCTGGGTTTCCCATGCATGTTTTGATGTAGGAAGATGCCCTTTTACCTGGAGATTTGAGACCCATGGGGTGGGTACCCCGCCGTATTACTTTAAACTATCTGCGTTTGCTCACCCAGCCTCACCAATCCTCTCAGCCCCAAGAGTTTCCAGCCTTATGTCTCATCCAGCTGTGGGTCTAGATATGGTTCAATCCAGGTTGCATCAGAGACCCTGAACGGATTTTGTAAGAATTTCTCTCTCTTTCAGTGTCTTTGTTTTGTGGGTTTTTTAAAGTAATTTATGTTTAGAATGGGGCTTGGCTGCTTTTCCCTGCTGTGTTTATGGCGCTTTACACCCTCTTGATTCACTTGCAGAGAGATATCGATACATAGGTTTTCAGATTCTTAGTAGTCAGATATATTCTTGTGCGGTGACTAGGGGGTGTTGAGTCCAGTTCACTGAGCAGGGAGTGGGCCTTGTCTATTACATATTTGGCTTATGGAGTGGTCTCTGAGCTAATTTCAAACCCTTGTTTTATGCATCACCCCACCTCACATTTCCCGTTAAGCAGCCATAGTATGTCTTCTAAAGGTATGACTCTGTTCTCTTTTGTAATTCAGTTCAAGTGTAGCGATTTTGACATTCCCTCTATAAGCGATATCTTAGGATAAGTATCTTTTTCTGTGTGACTTATTTCACTTAGAATCATCGTCGCTAAATCCACTCATCGTGCTGCTAACTAGCCTTATGACATTGATTTCATGGCTGAGTGATATTCCATTGTGCCAAGTACCACCATTTCTTTACCCATTTTTCTCGTTCCTTGGATCTTGAAGGTGTACCGAAGTGGAGGTTCTTGGAAACAGAGCAGCCGTAAATTTTGGGGTGCCTGTGTCTTGTTGATTTTTAGTTTTCCCAATTTATTCGCCCATGAGTGGAAGTGCCCTATGCTCTCTAATCTGTGTTTATTACTTGTTTCAGGACACACCGTACACTTCTCCAGAGTGCCTGTTGGCAATTTACATCCCGCCCCTCAGCGTAGCAAGGCTCCCATGTCTGCATGGCCTGTCCTGCTTTTCTGGTTTTTACACTGATTTCAGCATGGCCCTTTTCACCGAGGGCAAGCGAGACTTCTTTGTAGCGCTGATTTGCCCTTCCGGCTTGCTTGGTTGGCCAAAAAGGGCGTATGCGTTTTTTCCTGAATATATTCAGGAAAAACCGCATACGCCCTTTTTGGCCAAGGGCATCATTGTCAACGTTTTGCCGCTTTTCATGTGCTTTAAAGGCGAGTCGAATCTACCTCCTGAAATCTGTTTCCTGCAAATCTGCCTTGCTTTCAAATCCTCTTCGTTGCCTTCCCTCAATATATTTGTGGATGAGAGTTATCATTTATAACTCTGCACGTTTGTGAATTGCAGTGCCCCTGAGCTCCATTTGTCTACTCGCATTTTTGGGAGCTGCCCGCAAAGGCGCAAGATTTTTTCAGGCCCTATTTTGGTTCTGGGGGGCAGGCTGAGCCTGTGGTTCATTCTTCTTCCTGATGGGAAGATGGAGTGACCTGTGCCTGTCCCAACACCTAGGGCTAGTCTCTCGTTGGTTCCCCATCTTCCCGTTCATCCTCAGGACAAATTGCAACCTGTACGAAACAAGAGGTTAAAGGTGCTGATTCTCCAAGTAAGGAGATGGTTAATCAAGCGGCTGGAATGGCGAACCCGAGCACAAGGAGTGGAGAAATGAGGTGAGTTTTAGAAACCTTTCCCGATTTCACGGCATACCATCTTCTGGGTTTCCCATGCATGTTTTTATGTAGGAAGATGCCGTTTTACCTGGAGATTTGAGACCCATGGGGTGGGTACCCCGCGGTATTACTTTAAAGTATCTGCGTTTGCTCACCCAACCTCACCAATCCTCTCAGCCCCAAGAGTGTCCAGCCTTATGTCTCATCCAGCTGTGGGTCTAGATATGGTCAATCCAGGTTGCATCAGAGACCCTGAACGGATTTTGTAAGAATTTCTCTCTCTTTCACTGTCTTTGTTTTGTGGGTTTTTTAAAGTAATTTGTGTTTAGAATGGGGCTTGGCTGCTTTTCCCTGCTGTGTTTATGCCTCTTTACACCCTCTTGATTCACTTGCAGAGGGATATTGATACATAGGTTTTCAGATTCTTACTAGTCAGATATATTCTTGTGTGGTGACTAGGGGGTGTTGAGTCCAGTTCACTGAGCAGGGAGTAGGCCTTGTCTATTACATATTTGGCTTATGGAGCAGTCTCTGAGCTAATTTCAAACCCTTGTTTTATGCATCACCGCACCTCACTTTTCCCGTTAAGCGGCCATAGTGTGTCTTCTAAAGGTGTGACTCTGTCCTGTTTTGTAATTCAGTTCAAGTGTAGCGATTTTGACATTCCCTCTATAAGCGATATCTTAGGATAAGTGTCTTTTTCTGTGTGACTTATTTCACTTAGAATCATCTTCGCTAAATCCAATCATCATGCTGCTAATTAGCCTTATGACATTGATTTCATGGCTGAGTGATATTCCATTGTGCCAAGTACCACCATTTCTTTATCCATTTTTCTCTTTCCTGGGATATTGAAGGTGTACCGAAGTGGAGGTTCTCGGAAACAGAGCAGCCGTAAATTTTGGGGTGCCTGTGTCCTGTTGATTTTTAGTTTTCCCAATTTCTACGCCCATGAGTGGAAGTGCCCTATGCTCTCTAAGCTGTGTTTATTACTTGTTTCAGGACACACCGTACACTTCTCCAGAGTGCCTGTTGGCAATTTACATCCCGCCCATCAGCGTAGCAAGGCTCCCATGTCTCCATGGCCTGTCCTGCTTTTCTGGTTTTTACACTGTTTTCAGCATGGCCCTTTTGACCGAGGGCAAGCGAGACTTCTTTGTAGCGCTGATTTGCCCTTCCGGCTTGCTTGGTTGGCCAAAAAGGGCGTATGCGTGTTTTCCTGAATATATTCAGGAAAACACGCATACGCCCTTTTTGGCCAAGGGCATCATTGTCAACGTTTTGCCGCTTTTCATGTGCTTTTAAGGCGAGTCGTGTCTACCTCCTGAAATCTGTTTCCTGCAAATCTGCCTTGCTTTCAAATCCTCTTCGTTGCCTTCCCTCAATATATTTGTGGACGAGAGTTATCATTTATAACTCTGCACGTTTGTGAATTACAGTGCCCCTGAGCTCCATTTGTCTACTCACTTTTTGGGAGCTGGTCGCAAAAGCGCAGGATTGCTTCAGGCACTATTTTGGTTCTGGGGGGCAGGCTGAGCCTGTGGTTCATTCTTCTTCCTGATGGGAAAATGGAGTGACCTGTGCCTGTCCCAACACCTAGGGCTAGTCTCTCGTTGGTTCCCCGTCTTCCCGTTCATCCTCAGGACAAACTGCAACCTGTACAAAACAGGAGGTTAAAGGTGCTGATTCTCCAAGTAGGGAGATGGTTAGTCAAGTGGCTGGAATGGCGAACCCGAGCACAAGGAGAGGAGAAATGAGGTGCGTTTTAGAAACCATTCCCGATCTCACGGCATACCATCTTCTGGGTTCCCCATGCATGTTTTGATGTAGGAAGATGCCCTTGTACCTGGAGATTTGAGACCCATGGGGTGGGTACCCCGCGGTATTATTTTAAAGTATCTGCGTTTGCTCACCCAACCTCAACAATCCTCTCATCCCCAAGAGTGTCCAGCCTTATATCTCATCCAGCTGTGGGTCTAGATATGCTCAATCCAGGTTGCATCAGAGACCCTGAACGGATTTTGTAAGAATTTCTCTCTCTTTCACTGTCTTTGTTTTGTGGGTTTTTTAAAGTAATATATGTTTAGAATGGGGCTTGGCTGCTTTTCCCTGCTGTGGTTATGCCGCTTTACACCCTCTTGATTCACCTGCAGAGAGATATCGATACATACGTATTCAGATTATTACTAGTCAGATATATTCTTGTGCGGAGACTAGGTGGTGTTGAGTCCAGTTCACTGAGCAGGGAGTAGGCCTTGTCTATTACATATTTGGCTTATGGAACGGTCTCTGAGCTAATTTCAAACCCTTGTTTTATGCATCACCCCACCTCCCCTTTCCCGTTAAGCAGCCATAGTGTGTCTTCTAAAGGTGTGACTCTGTTCTGTTTTGTAATTCAGTTCAAGTGTAGCGATTTTGACATTCCCTCTATAAGTGATATCTTAGGATAAGTGTCTTTTTCTGTGTGACTTATTTCACTTAGAATCATCGTACCTAAATCCACTCATCATGCTGCTAACTAGCCTTATGACATTGATTTCATGGCTGAGTGATATTCCATTGTGCCAAGTACCACCATTTCTTTATCCATTTTTCTCTTTCCTGGGAAATTGAAGGTGTACCGAAGTGGAGGTTCTCGGAAACAGAGCAGCCGTAAATTTTGGAGTGCCTGTGTCCTGTTGATTTTTAGTTTTCCCAATTTCTACGCCCATGAGTGGAAGTGCCCTATGCTCTCTAAGCTGTGTTTATTACTTGTTTCAGGACACACCGTACACTTCTCCAGAGTGCCTGTTGGCAATTTACATCCCGCCCATCAGCGTAGCAAGGCTCCCATGTCTCCATGGCCTGTCCTGCTTTTCTGGTTTTTACACTGTTTTCAGCATGGCCCTTTTGACCGAGGGCAAGCGAGACTTCTTTGTAGCGCTGATTTGCCCTTCTGGCTTGCTTGGTTGGCCAAAAAGGGCGTATGCGTTTTTTCCTGAATATATTCAGGAAAAAACGCATACGCCCTTTTTGGCCAAGGGCATCATTGTCAACGTTTTGCCGCTTTTCATGTGCTTTAAAGGCGAGTCGAATCTACCTCCTGAAATCTGTTTCCTGCAAATCTGCCTTGCTTTCAAATCCTCTTCGTTGCCTTCCCTCAATATATTTGTGGATGAGAGTTATCATTTATAACTCTGCACGTTTGTGAATTGCAGTGCCCCTGAGCTCCATTTGTCTACTCGCTTTTTTGGGAGCGCCCGCAAAGGCGCAAGATTTTTTCAGGCCCTATTTTGGTTCTGGTGGGCAGGCTGAGCCTGTGGTTCATTCTTCTTCCTGATGGGAAAATGGAGTGACCTGTGCCTGTCCCAACACCTAGGGCTAGTCTCTCGTTGGTTCCCCATCTTCCCGTTCATCCTCAGGACAAATTGCAACCTGTACGAAACAAGAGGTTAAAGGTGCTGATTCTCCAAGTAAGGAGATGGTTAATCAAGCGGCTGGAATGGCGAACCCGAGCACAAGGAGTGGAGAAATGAGATGAGTTTTAGAAACCTTTCCCGATTTCACGGCATACCATCTTCTGGGTTTCCCATGCATGTTTTTATGTAGGAAGATGCCCTTTTACCTGGAGATTTGAGACCCATGGGGTGGGTACCCCGCGGTATTACTTTAAAGTATCTGCGTTTGCTCACCCAACCTCACCAATCCTCTCAGCCCCAAGAGTGTCCAGCCTTATGTCTCATCCAGCTGTGGGTCTAGATATGGTCAATCCAGGTTGCATCAGAGACCCTGAACGGATTTTGTAAGAATTTCTCTCTCTTTCACTGTCTTTGTTTTGTGGGTTTTTTAAAGTAATTTGTGTTTAGAATGGGGCTTGGCTGCTTTACCCTGCTGTGTTTATGCCGCGTTAAACCCTCTTGATTCACTTGCAGAGAGATATCGATACATAGGTTTTCAGATTCTTATTAGTCAGATATATTCTTGTGCGGTGACTAAGGGTTGTTGAGTCCAGTTCACTGAGCAGGGAGTAGGCCTTGTCTATTACATATTTGGCTTATGGAACGGTCTCTGAGCTAATTTCAAACCCTTGTTTTATGCATCACCCCACCTCACCTTTCCCGTTAAGCAGCCATAGTGTGTCTTCTAAAGGTGTGACTCTGTTCTGTTTTGTAATTCAGTTCAAGTGTAGTTATTTTGACATTCCCTCTATAAGCGATATCTTAGGATAAGTGTTTTTTTCTGTGTGACTTATTTCACTTAGAATCATCGTACCTAAATGCACTCATCCTGCTGCTAACTAGCCTTATGAAACTGATTTCATGGCTGAGTGATATTCCATTGTGCCAAGTACCACCGTTTCTTTATCCATTTTTCTCTTTCCTGGGATATTGAAGGTGTACCGAAGTGGAGGTTCTTGGAAACAGAGCAGCCGTAAAGTTTGGGGTGCCTGTGTCTTGTTGATTTTTAGTTTTCCCAATTTATACGCCCATGAGTGGAAGTGCCCTATGCTCTCTAAGCTGTGTTTATTACTTGTTTCAGGACACACCGTACACTTCTCCAGAGTGCCTGTTGGCAATTTACATCCCGCCCATCAGCGTAGCAAGGCTCCCATGTCTCCATGGCCTGTCCTGCTTTTCTGGTTTTTACACTGATTTCAGCATGGCCCTTTTCACCGAGGGCAAGCGAGACTTCTTTGTAGCGCTGATTTGCTCTTCCGGCTTGCTTGGTTGGCCAAAAAGGGCGTATGCGTTTTTTCCTGAATATATTCAGGAAAAAACGCATACGCCCTTTTTGGCCAACGGCATCATTGTCAACGTTTTGCCGCTTTTCATGTGCTTTAAAGGAGAGTCGAATCTACCTCCTGAAATCTGTTTTCTGCAAATCTGCCTTGCTTTCAAATCCTCTTCGTTGCCTTCCCTCAATACATTTGTGGACGAGAGTTATCATTTATAACTCTGCACGTTTCTGAATTGCAGTGCCCCTGAGTTCCATTTGTCTACTCGCTTTTTTGGGAGCTGCCCGCAAAAGCGCACGATTGCTTCAGGCCCTATTTTGGTTCTGGGGGGCAGGCTGAGCCTGTGGTTCATTCTGATTCCTGATGGGAAAATGGAGTGACCAGTGCCTGTCCCAACACCTAGGGCTAGTCTCACGTTGGTTCCCCGTCTTCCCGTTCATCCTCAGGACAAATTGCAACCTGTACGAAACAGGAGGTTAAAGGTGCTGATTCTCCAAGTAGGGAGATGGTTAATCAAGCGGCTGGAATGGCGAACCCGAGCACAAGGAGAGGAGAAATGAGGTGCGTTTTAGAAACATTTCCCGATCTCACGGCATACCATCTTCTGGGTTTCCCATGCATGTTTTGATGTAGGAAGATGTCCTTGTACCAGGAGATTTGAGACCCATGAGGTGGGTACCCTGCGGTATTACTTTAAAGTATCTGCGTTTGCTCACCCAACCTCACCAATCCTCTCAGCCCCAAGAATGTCCAGCCTTATGTCTCATCCAGCTGTGAGTCTAGATATGGTCAATCCAGGTTGCATCAGAGACCCTGAACGGATTTTGTAAGAATTTCTCTCTCTTTCACTGTCTTTGTTTTGTGGGTTTTTTAAAGTAATTTGTGTTTAGAATGGGGCTTGGCTGCTTTTCCCTGCTGTTTTTATGCCGCTTTAAACCCTCTTGATTCACTTGCAGAGAGATATCGATACATAGGTTTTCAGATTCTTACTAGTCAAATATATTCTTGTGCGGTGACTAAGGGGTGTTGAGTCCAGTTCACTGAGCAGGGAGTAGGGCATGTCTATTACATATTTGGCTTATAGAGTGGTCTCTGAGCTAATTTCAAACCCTTGTTTTATGCATCACCCCACCTCACCTTTCCCGTTAAGCAGCCATAGTATGTCTTCTAAAGGTGTGACTCTGTTCTGTTTTGTAATTCAGTTCAAGTGTAGCGATTTTGACATTCCCTCTATAAGTGATATCTTAGGATAAGTGTCTTTTTCTGTGTGACTTATTTCACTTAGAATCATCGTCGCTAAATCCAATCATCATGCTGCTAACTAGCCTTATGACATTGATTTCATGGCTGAGTGATATTCCATTGTGCCAAGTACCACCATTTCTTTACCCATTTTTCTCTTTCCTGGGATATTGAAGGTGTACCGAAGTGAAGGTTCTTGGAAACAGAGCAGCCGTAAAGTTTGGAGTGCCTGTGTCTTGTTGACTTTTAGTTTTCTCAATTTATACGCCCATGAGTGGAAGTGCCCTATGCTCTCTAAGCTGTGTTTATTACTTGTTTCAGGACACACCGTACACTTCTCCAGAGTGCCTGTTGGCAATTTACATCCCGTCCCTCAGCGTAGCAAGGCTCCCATGTCTGCATGGCCTGTCCTGCTTTTCTGGTTTTTACACTGTTTTCAGCATGGCCCTTTTGACCGAGGGCAAGCGAGACTTCTTTGTAGCGCTGATTTGCCCTTCCGGCTTGCTTGGTTGGCCAAAAAGGGCGTATGCGTTTTTTCCTGAATATATTCAGGAAAAAACGCATACGCCCTTTTTGGCCAAGGGCACCATTGTCAACGTTTTGCCGCTTTTCATGTGCTTTAAAGGCGAGTCGAATCTACCTCCTGAAATCTGTTTCCTGCAAATCTGCCTCGCTTTCAAATCCTCTTCGTTGCCTTCCCTCAATATATTTGTGGACGAGAGTTATCATTTATAAATCTGCACGTTTGTGAATTGCAGTGCCCCTGAGCTCCATTTGTCTACTCGCTTTTTTGGGAGCTGCCCGCAAAGCGCAAGATTGCTTCAGGCCCTATTGTGGTTCTGGGGGGCAGGCTGAGCCTGTGGTTCATTCTTCTTCCTGATGGGAATATGGAGTGACCTGTGCCTGTCCCAACACCTAGGGCTAGTCTCTCGTTGGTTCCCCGTCTTCCCGTTCATCCTCAGGACAAATTGCAACCTGTACGAAACAGGAGGTTAAAGGTGCTGATTCTCCAAGTAGGGAGATGGTTAGTCAAGCGGCTGGAATGGCGAACCCGAGCACAAGGAGAGGAGAAATGAGGTGCGTTTTAGAAACCTTTCCCGATCTCACGGCATACCATCCTCTGGGTTTCCCATGCATGTTTTGATGTAGGAAGATGCCCTTGTACCTGGAGATTTGAGACCCATGGGGTGGGTACCCCGCGGTATTACTTTAAAGTATCTGCGTTTGCTCACCCAACCTCACCAATCCTCTCAGCCCCAAGAGTGTCCAGCCTTATGTCTCATCCAGCTGTGGGTCTAGATATGGTTCAATCCAGGTTGCATCAGAGACCCTGAACGGATTTTGTAAGAATTTCTCTCTCTTTCAGTGTCTTTGTTTTGTGGGTTTTTTAAAGTAATTTATGTTTAGAATGGGGCTTGGCTGCTTTTCCCTGCTGTGTTTATGCCTCTTTACACCCTCTTGATTCACTTGCAGAGAGATATTGATACATAGGTTTTCAGATTCTTACTAGTCAGATATATTCTTGTGTGGTGACTAGGGGGTGTTGAGTCCAGTTCACTGAGCAGGGAGTAGGCCTTGTCTATTACATATTTGGCTTATGGAGCAGTCTCTGAGCTAATTTCAAACCCTTGTTTTATGCATCACCGCACCTCACTTTTCCCGTTAAGCAGCCATAGTGTGTCTTCTAAAGGTGTGACTCTGTCCTGTTTTGTAATTCAGTTCAAGTGTAGCGATTTTGACATTCCCTCTATAAGCGATATCTTAGGATAAGTGTCTTTTTCTGTGTGACTTATTTCACTTAGAATCATCTTCGCTAAATCCAATCATCATGCTGCTAATTAGCCTTATGACATTGATTTCATGGCTGAGTGATATTCCATTGTGCCAAGTACCACCATTTCTTTATCCATTTTTCTCTTTCCTGGGATATTGAAGGTGTACCGAAGTGGAGGTTCTCGGAAACAGAGCAGCCGTAAATTTTGGGGTGCCTGTGTCCTGTTGATTTTTAGTTTTCCCAATTTCTACGCCCATGAGTGGAAGTGCCCTATGCTCTCTAAGCTGTGTTTATTACTTGTTTCAGGACACACCGTACACTTCTCCAGAGTGCCTGTTGGCAATTTACATCCCGCCCATCAGCGTAGCAAGGCTCCCATGTCTCCATGGCCTGTCCTGCTTTTCTGGTTTTTACACTGTTTTCAGCATGGCCCTTTTGACCGAGGGCAAGCGAGACTTCTTTGTAGCGCTGATTTGCCCTTCCGGCTTGCTTGGTTGGCCAAAAAGGGCGTATGCGTGTTTTCCTGAATATATTCAGGAAAACACGCATACGCCCTTTTTGGCCAAGGGCATCATTGTCAACGTTTTGCCGCTTTTCATGTGCTTTTAAGGCGAGTCGTGTCTACCTCCTGAAATCTGTTTCCTGCAAATCTGCCTTGCTTTCAAATCCTCTTCGTTGCCTTCCCTCAATATATTTGTGGACGAGAGTTATCATTTATAACTCTGCACGTTTGTGAATTACAGTGCCCCTGAGCTCCATTTGTCTACTCACTTTTTGGGAGCTGGTCGCAAAAGCGCAGGATTGCTTCAGGCACTATTTTGGTTCTGGGGGGCAGGCTGAGCCTGTGGTTCATTCTTCTTCCTGATGGGAAAATGGAGTGACCTGTGCCTGTCCCAACACCTAGGGCTAGTCTCTCGTTGGTTCCCCGTCTTCCCGTTCATCCTCAGGACAAACTGCAACCTGTACAAAACAGGAGGTTAAAGGTGCTGATTCTCCAAGTAGGGAGATGGTTAGTCAAGTGGCTGGAATGGCGAACCCGAGCACAAGGAGAGGAGAAATGAGGTGCGTTTTAGAAACCATTCCCGATCTCACGGCATACCATCTTCTGGGTTCCCCATGCATGTTTTGATGTAGGAAGATGCCCTTGTACCTGGAGATTTGAGACCCATGGGGTGGGTACCCCGCGGTATTATTTTAAAGTATCTGCGTTTGCTCACCCAACCTCAACAATCCTCTCATCCCCAAGAGTGTCCAGCCTTATATCTCATCCAGCTGTGGGTCTAGATATGGTCAATCCAGGTTGCATCAGAGACCCTGAACGGATTTTGTAAGAATTTCTCTCTCTTTCACTGTCTTTGTTTTGTGGGTTTTTAAAAGTAATTTATGTTTAGAATGGGGCTTGGCTGCTTTTCCCTGCTGTGGTTATGCCGCTTTAAACCCTCTTGATTCACTTGCAGAGAGATATCGATACATAGGTATTCAGATTCTTACTAGTCAGATATATTCTTGTGCGGAGACTAGGTGGTGTTGAGTCCAGTTCATTGAGCAGGGAGTAGGCCTTGTCTATTACATATTTGGCTTATGGAACGGTCTCTGAGCTAATTTCAAACCCTTGTTTTATGCATCACCGCACCTCACCTTTCCCGTTAAGCAGCCATAGTGTGTCTTCTAAAGGTGTGACTCTGTCCTGTTTTGTAATTCAGTTCAAGTGTAGCGATTTTGACATTCCCTCTATAAGCGATATCTTAGGATAAGTGTCTTTTTCTGTGTGACTTATTTCACTTAGAATCATCGTACCTAAATGCACTCATCCTGCTGCTAACTAGCCTTATGACACTGATTTCATGGCTGAGTGATATTCCATTGTGCCAAGTACCACCGTTTCTTTATCCATTTTTCTCTTTCCTGGGATATTGAAGGTGTACCGAAGTGGAGGTTCTTGGAAACAGACCAGCCGTAAAGTTTGGGGTGCCTGTGTCTTGTTGATTTTTAGTTTTCCCAATTTATACGCCCATGAGTGGAAGTGCCCTATGCTCTCTAAGCTGTGTTT
Source organism: Eubalaena glacialis (assembly GCF_028564815.1). NCBI lineage: Eukaryota > Metazoa > Chordata > Mammalia > Artiodactyla > Balaenidae > Eubalaena > Eubalaena glacialis. The sequence goes on along the minus strand of NC_083720.1, from coordinate 130,858,645 downwards.
ATTACTTTTTTCAGGACACACCGTACACTTCTCCAGAGGGCCTGTTGGCAATTTACATCCCGCCCATCAGCATAGCAAGGCTCCCATGTCTCCATGGCCTGTCCTGCTTTTCTGGTTTTTACACTGTTTTCAGCATGGCCCTTTTGACCGAGGGCAAGCGAGACTTCTTTGTAGCGCTGATTGTCCTTCCGGCTTGCTTGGTTGGCCAAAAAGGGCGTATGCGTTTTTTCCTGAATATATTCAGGAAAAAACGCATACGCCCTTTTTGGACAAGGGCATCATTGTCAACGTTTTGCCGCTTTTCATGTGCTTTAAAGGAGTGTCGAATCTACCTCCTGAAATCTGTTTCCTGCAAATCTGCCTTGCTTTCAAATCCTCTTCGTTGCCTTCCCTCAATATATTTGTGGACGAGAGTTATCATTTATAACTCTGCACGTTTGTGAATTGCAGTGCCCCTGAGCTCCATTTGTCTACTCGCTTTTTTGGGAGCTGGCCGCTAAAGCGCAGGATTGCTTCAGGCCGTATTTTTGTTCTGGGAGGCAGGCTGAGCCTGTGGTTCATTCTTTTTCCTGATGGGAAAATGGAGAGACCTGTGCCTGTCCCAACACCTAGGGCTAGTCTCTCGTTGGTTCCCCGTCTTCCCGTTCATCCTCAGGACAAATTGCAACCTGTACGAAACAGGAGGTTAAAGGTGCTGATTATCCAAGTAGGGAGATTGTTAGTCAAGCGGCTGGAATGGCGAACCCGAGTACAAGGAGAGGAGAAATGAGGTGCGTTTTAGAAACCTTTCCCGATCTCACGGCATACCATCTTCTGGGGTTCCCATGCATGTTTTGATGTAGAAAGATGCCCTTGTACCTGGAGATTTGAGACCCATGGGGTGGGTACGCCGCGGTATTACTTTAAAGGGACTGCCTTTGCTCACCCAACCTCACCAATCCTCTCAGCCCCAAGAGTGTCCAGCCTTATGTCTCATTCAGCTGTGGGTCTAGATATGGTTCAATCCAGGTTGCATCAGAGACCCTGAACGGATTTTGTAAGAATTTCTCTTTCTTTCACTGTCTTTGTTTTGTGGGTTTTTTAAAGTAATTTGTGTTTAGAATGGGGCTTGGCTGCTTTTCCCTGCTGTGTTTATGCTGCTTTAAACCCTCTTGATTCACTTGCAGAGAGATATCGATACATAGGTATTCAGATTCTTACTAGTCAGATATATTCTTGTGCGGTGACTAGGTGGTGTTGAGTCCAGTTCACTGAGCAGGGAGTAGGCCTTGTCTATTACATATTTGGCTTATGGAACGGTCTCTGAGCTAATTTCAAACCCTTGTTTTATGCATCACCCCACCTCCCCTTTCCCGTTAAGCAGCCAGAGTGTGTCTTCTAAAGGTGTGACTCTGTTCTGTTTTGTAATTCAGTTCAAGTGTAGCGATTTTGACATTCCCTCTATTAGCGATATCTTAGGATAAGTGTCTTTTTCTGTGTGACTTATTTCACTTAGAATCATCGTACCTAAATCCACTCATCCTGCTGCTATCTAGCCTTATGACATTGATTTCATGGCTGAGTGATATTCCATTGTGCCAAGTACCACCATTTCTTTATCCATTTTTCTCTTTCCTGGGATATTGAAGGTGTACCGAAGTGGAGGTTCTCGGAAACAGAGCAGCCGTAAATTTTCGGGTGCCTGTGTCTTGTTGATTTTTAGTTTTCCCAATTTATACGCCCATGAGTGGAAGTGCCCTATGCTCTCTAAGCTGTGTTTATTACTTGTTTCAGGACACACCGTACACTTCTCCAGAGTGCCTGTTGGCAATTTACATCCCGCCCATCAGCGTAGCAAGGCTCCCATGTCTCCATGGCCTGTCCTGTTTTTCTGGTTTTTACACTGTTTTCAGCATGGCCCTTTTGACCGAGGGCAAGCGAGACTTCTTTGTAGCGCTGATTTGCCCTTCCGGCTTGCTTGGTTGGCCAAAAAGGGCGTATGCGTTTTTTCCTGAATATATTCAGGGAAAAACGCATACGCCCTTTTTGGACAAGGGCATCATTGTCAACGTTTTGCCGCTTTTCATGTGCTTTAAAGGAGTGTCGAATCTACCTCCTGAAATCTGTTTCCTGCAAATCTGCCTTGCTTTCAAATCCTCTTCGTTGCCTTCCCTCAATATATTTGTGGACGAGAGTTACCATTTATAACTCTGCACGTTTGTGAATTACAGTGCCCCTGAGCTCCATTTGTCTTCTCGCTTTTTTGGGAGCTGGTCGCAAAAGCGCAGGATTGCTTCAGGCACTATTTTGGTTCTGGCGGGCAGGCTGAGCCTGTTGTTCATTCTTCTTCCTGATGGGAAAATGGAGTCACCTGTGCCTGTCCGAACACCTAGGGTACTCTCTCGTTGGTTCCCCGTCTTCCCGTTCATCCTCAGGACAAACTGCAACCTGTACAAAACAGGAGGTTAAAGGTGCTGATTCTCCAAGTAGGGAGATGTTTAGTCAAGCGGCTGGAATGGGGAACCCGAGCACAAGGAGAGGAGAAATGAGGTGCGTTTTAGAAACCTTTCCCGATCTCACGGCATACCATCTTCTGGGGTTCCCATGCATGTTTTGATGTAGGAAGATGCCCTTGTACCTGGAGATTTGAGACCCATGGGGTGGTTACGCCGCGGTATTACTTTAAAGGGACTGCCTTTGCTCACCCAACCTCACCAATCCTCTCAGCCCCAAGAGTGTCCAGCCTTATGTCTCATCCAGCTGTGGGTCCAGATATGGTCAATCCAGGTTGCATCAGAGACCCTGAACGGATTTTGTAAGAATTTCTCTCTTTTCACTGTCTTTGTTTTGTGGGTTTTTTAAAGTAATTTATGTTTAGAATGGGGCTTGGCTGCTTTTCCCTGCTGTGTTTATGTCGCTTTACACCCTCTTGATTCACCTGCAGAGAGATATCGATACATAGGTTTTCAGATTCTTACTAGTCAGATATATTCTTGTGCGGTGACTAAGGGTTGTTGAGTCCAGTTCACTGAGCAGGGAGTAGGCCTTGTCTATTACATATTTGGCTTATGGAACGGTCTCTGAGCTAATTTCAAACCCTTGTTTTATGCATCACCCCACCTCACCTTTCACGTTAAGCAGCCATAGTGTGTCTTCTAAAGGTGTGACTCTGTTCTGTTTTGTAATTCAGTTCAAGTGTAGCGATTTTGACATTCGCTCTATAAGCGATATCTTAGGATAAGTGTCTTTTTCTGTGTGACTTATTTCAGTTAGAATCATCGTACCTAAATGCACTCATCCTGCTGCTAACTAGCCTTATGACACTGATTTCATGGCTGAGTGATATTCCATTGTGCCAAGTACCACCGTTTCTTTATCCATTTTTCTCTTTCCTGGGATATTGAAGGTGTACCGAAGTGGAGGTTCTTGGAAACAGAGCAGCCGTAAAGTTTGGGGTGCCTGTGTCTTGTTGATTTTTAGTTTTCCCAATTTATACGCCCACGAGTGGAAGTGCCCTATGCTCTCTAAGCTGTGTTTATTACTTGTTTCAGGACACACCGTACACTTCTCCAGAGTGCCTGTTGGCAATTTACATCCCGCCCATCAGCGTAGCAAGGCTCCCATGTCTCCATGGCCTGTCCTGCTTTTCCGGTTTTTACACTTTTTTCAGCATGTCCCTTTTGACCGAGGGCAAGCGAGACTTCTTTGTAGCGCTGATTTGCCCTTCCGGCTTGCTTGGTTGGCCAAAAAGGGCGTATGCTTTTTTTCATGAATATATTCAGGAAAAAAAGCATACGCCCTTTTTGGCCAAGGGCATCATTGTCAACGTTTTGCCGCTTTTCATGTGCTTTAAAGGAGAGTCGAATCTACCTCCTGAAATCTGTTTTCTGCAAATCTGCCTTGCTTTCAAATCCTCTTCGTTGCCTTCCCTCAATACATTTGTGGACGAGAGTTATCATTTATAACTCTGCACGTTTCTGAATTGCAGTGCCCCTGAGTTCCATTTGTCTACTCGCTTTTTTGGGAGCTGCCCGCAAAAGCGCAAGATTGCTTCAGGCCCTATTTTGGTTCTGGGGGGCAGGCTGAGCCTGTGGTTCATTCTGATTCCTGATGGGAAAATGGAGTGACCAGTGCCTGTCCCAACACCTAGGGCTAGTCTCACGTTGGTTCCCCTTCTTCCCGTTCATCCTCAGGACAAATTGCAACCTGTACGAAACAGGAGGTTAAAGGTGCTGATTCTCCAAGTAGGGAGATGGTTAATCAAGCGGCTGGAATGGCGAACCCGAGCACAAGGAGAGGAGAAATGAGGTGCGTTTTAGAAACATTTCCCGATCTCACGGCATACCATCTTCTGGGTTTCCCATGCATGTTTTGATGTAGGAAGATGTCCTTGTACCAGGAGATTTGAGACCCATGAGGTGGGTACCCTGCGGTATTACTTTAAAGTATCTGCGTTTGCTCACCCAACCTCACCAATCCTCTCAGCCCCAAGAATGTCCAGCCTTATGTCTCATCCAGCTGTGAGTCTAGATATGGTCAATCCAGGTTGCATCAGAGACCCTGAACGGATTTTGTAAGAATTTCTCTCTCTTTCACTGTCTTTGTTTTGTGGGTTTTTTAAAGTAATTTGTGTTTAGAATGGGGCTTGGCTGCTTTTCCCTGCTGTTTTTATGCCGCTTTAAACCCTCTTGATTCACTTGCAGAGAGATATCGATACATAGGTTTTCAGATTCTTACTAGTCAAATATATTCTTGTGCGGTGACTAAGGGGTGTTGAGTCCAGTTCACTGAGCAGGGAGTAGGGCTTGTCTATTACATATTTGGCTTATGGAGTGGTCTCTGAGCTAATTTCAAACCCTTGTTTTATGCATCACCCCACCTCACCTTTCCCGTTAAGCAGCCATAGTATGTCTTCTAAAGGTGTGACTCTGTTCTGTTTTGTAATTCAGTTCAAGTGTAGCGATTTTGACATTCCCTCTATAAGTGATATCTTAGGATAAGTGTCTTTTTCTGTGTGACTTATTTCACTTAGAATCATCGTCGCTAATTCCAATCATCATGCTGCTAACTAGCCTTATGACATTGATTTCATGGCTGAGTGATATTCCATTGTGCCAAGTACCACCATTTCTTTACCAATTTTTCTCTTTCTTGGGATATTGAAGGTGTACCGAAGTGGAGGTTCTTGGAAACAGAGCAGCCGTAAATTTTGGGGTGCCTGTGTCTTGTTGATTTTTAGTTTTCCCAATTTATACGCCCATGAGTGGAAGTGCCCTATGCTCTCTAAGCTGTGTTTATTACTTGTTTCAGGACACACCGTACACTTCTCCAGAGTGCCTGTTGGCAATTTACATCCCGTCCCTCAGCGTAGCAAGGCTCCCATGTCTGCATGGCCTGTCCTGCTTTTCTGGTTTTTACACTGTTTTCAGCATGGCCCTTTTGACCGAGGGCAAGCGAGACTTCTTTGTAGCGCTGATTTGCCCTTCCGGCTTGCTTGGTTGGCCAAAAAGGGCGTATGCGTTTTTTCCTGAATATATTCAGGAAAAAACGCATACGCCCTTTTTGGCCAAGGGCATCATTGTCAACGTTTTGCCGCTTTTCATGTGCTTTAAAGGCGAGTCGAATCTACCTCCTGAAATCTGTTTCCTGCAAATCTGCCTCGCTTTCAAATCCACTTCGTTGCCTTCCCTCAATATATTTGTGGACGAGAGTTATCATTTATAACTCTGCACGTTTGTGAATTGCAGTGCCCCTGCGCTCCATTTGTCTACTCGCTTTTTTGGGAGCTGCCCGCAAAGCGCAAGATTGCTTCAGGCCCTATTGTGGTTCTGGGGGGCAGGCTGAGCCTGTGGTTCATTCTTCTTCCTGATGGGAAAATGGAGTGACCTGTGCCTGTCCCAACACCTAGGGCTAGTCTCTCGTTGGTTCCCCGTCTTCCCGTTCATCCTCAGGACAAATTTCAACCTGTACGAAACAGGAGGTTAAAGGTGCTGATTCTCCAAGTAGGGAGATGGTTAGTCAAGCGGCTGGAATGGCGAACCCGAGCACAAGGAGAGGAGAAATGAGGTGCGTTTTAGCAACCTTTCCCGATCTCACGGCATACCATCCTCTGGGTTTCCCATGCATGTTTTGATGTAGGAAGATGCCCTTGTACCTGGAGATTTGAGACCCATGGGGTGTGTACCCCGCGGTATTACTTTAAAGTATCTGCGTTTTCTCACCCAACCTCACCAATCCTCTCAGGCCCAAGAGTGTCCAGCCTTATGTCTCATCCAGCTGTGGGTCTAGATATGGTTCAATCCAGGTTGCATCAGAGACCCTGAACGGATTTTGTAAGAATTTCTCTCTCTTTCAGTGTCTTTGTTTTGTGGGTTTTTTAAAGTAATTTATGTTTAGAATGGGGCTTGGCTGCTTTTCCCTGCTGTGTTTATGCCTCTTTACACCCTCTTGATTCACTTGCAGAGAGATATTGATACATAGGTTTTCAGATTCTTACTAGTCAGATATATTCTTGTGTGGTGACTAGGGGGTGTTGAGTCCAGTTCACTGAGCAGGGAGTAGGCCTTGTCTATTACATATTTGGCTTATGGAGCAGTCTCTGAGCTAATTTCAAACCCTTGTTTTATGCATCACCGCACCTCACTTTTCCCGTTAAGCAGCCATAGTGTGTCTTCTAAAGGTGTGACTCTGTTCTGTTTTGTAATTCAGTTCAAGTGTAGCGATTTTGACATTCGCTCTATAAGCGATATCTTAGGATAAGTGTCTTTTTCTGTGTGACTTATTTCACTTAGAATCATCGTACCTAAATGCACTCATCCTGCTGCTAACTAGCCTTATGACACTGATTTCATGGCTGAGTGATATTCCATTGTGCCAAGTACCACCGTTTCTTTATCCATTTTTCTCTTTCCTGGGATATTGAAGGTGTACCGAAGTGGAGGTTCTTGGAAACAGAGCAGCCGTAAAGTTTGGGGTGCCTGTGTCTTGTTGATTTTTAGTTTTCCCAATTTATACGCCCACGAGTGGAAGTGCCCTATGCTCTCTAAGCTGTGTTTATTACTTGTTTCAGTACACACCGTACACTTCTCCAGAGTGCCTGTTGGCAATTTACATCCCGCCCATCAGCGTAGCAAGGCTCCCATGTCTCCATGGCCTGTCCTGCTTTTCCGGTTTTTACACTTTTTTCAGCATGTCCCTTTTGACCGAGGGCAAGCGAGACTTCTTTGTAGCGCTGATTTGCCCTTCCGGCTTGCTTGGTTGGCCAAAAAGGGCGTATGCTTTTTTTCATGAATATATTCAGGAAAAAAAGCATACGCCCTTTTTGGCCAAGGGCATCATTGTCAACGTTTTGCCGCTTTTCATGTGCTTTAAAGGAGAGTCGAATCTACCTCCTGAAATCTGTTTCCTGCAAATCTGCCTTGCTTTCAAATCCTCTTCGTTGCCTTCCCTCAATACATTTGTGGACGAGAGTTATCATTTATAACTCTGCACGTTTCTGAATTGCAGTGCCCCTGAGTTCCATTTGTCTACTCGCTTTTTTGGGAGCTGCCCGCAAAAGCGCAAGATTGCTTCAGGCCCTATTTTGGTTCTGGGGGGCAGGCTGAGCCTGTGGTTCATTCTGATTCCTGATGGGAAAATGGAGTGACCAGTGCCTGTCCCAACACCTAGGGCTAGTCTCACGTTGGTTCCCCGTCTTCCCGTTCATCCTCAGGACAAATTGCAACCTGTACGAAACAGGAGGTTAAAGGTGCTGATTCTCCAAGTAGGGAGATGGTTAATCAAGTGGCTGGAATGGCGAACCCGAGCACAAGGATAGGAGAAATGAGGTGCGTTTTAGAAACATTTCCCGATCTCACGGCATACCATCTTCTGGGTTTCCCATGCATGTTTTGATGTAGGAAGATGTCCTTGTACCAGGAGATTTGAGACCCATGAGGTGGGTACCCTGCGGTATTACTTTAAAGTATCTGCGTTTGCTCACCCAACCTCACCAATCCTCTCAGCCCCAAGAATGTCCAGCCTTATGTCTCATCCAGCTGTGAGTCTAGATATGGTCAATCCAGGTTGCATCAGAGACCCTGAACGGATTTTGTAAGAATTTCTCTCTCTTTCACTGTCTTTGTTTTGTGGGTTTTTTAAAGTAATTTGTGTTTAGAATGGGGCTTGGCTGCTTTTCCCTGCTGTTTTTATGCCGCTTTAAACCCTCTTGATTCACTTGCAGAGAGATATCGATACATAGGTTTTCAGATTCTTACTAGTCAAATATATTCTTGTGCGGTGACTAAGGGGTGTTGAGTCCAGTTCACTGAGCAGGGAGTAGGGCTTGTCTATTACATATTTGGCTTATGGAGTGATCTCTGAGCTAATTTCAAACCCTTGTTTTATGCATCACCCCACCTCACCTTTCCCGTTAAGCAGCCATAGTATGTCTTCTAAAGGTGTGACTCTGTTCTGTTTTGTAATTCAGTTCAAGTGTAGCGATTTTGACATTCCCTCTATAAGTGATATCTTAGGATAAGTGTCTTTTTCTGTGTGACTTATTTCACTTAGAATCATCGTCGCTAATTCCAATCATCATGCTGCTAACTAGCCTTATGACATTGATTTCATGGCTGAGTGATATTCCATTGTGCCAAGTACCACTATTTCTTTACCAATTTTTCTCTTTCTTGGGATATTGAAGGTGTACCGAAGTGGAGGTTCTTGGAAACAGAGCAGCCGTAAAGTTTGGCGTGCCTGTGTCTTGTTGATTTTTAGTTTTCCCAATTTATACGCCCATGAGTGGAAGTGCCCTATGCTCTCTAAGCTGTGTTTATTACTTGTTTCAGGACACACCGTACACTTCTCCAGAGTGCCTGTTGGCAATTTACATCCCGTCCCTCAGCGTAGCAAGGCTCCCATGTCTGCATGGCCTGTCCTGCTTTTCTGGTTTTTACACTGTTTTCAGCATGGCCCTTTTGACCAAGGGCAAGCGAGACTTCTTTGTAGCGCTGATTTGCCCTTCCGGCTTGCTTGGTTGGCCAAAAAGGGCGTATGCGTTTTTTCCTGAATATATTCAGGAAAAAACGCATACGCCCTTTTTGGCCAAGGGCATCATTGTCAACGTTTTGCCGCTTTTCATGTGCTTTAAAGGCGAGTCGAATCTACCTCCTGAAATCTGTTTCCTGCAAATCTGCCTCGCTTTCAAATCCACTTCGTTGCCTTCCCTCAATATATTTGTGGACGAGAGTTATCATTTATAACTCTGCACGTTTGTGAATTGCAGTGCCCCTGCGCTCCATTTGTCTACTCGCTTTTTTGGGAGCTGCCCGCAAAGCGCAAGATTGCTTCAGGCCCTATTGTGGTTCTGGGGGGCAGGCTGAGCCTGTGGTTCATTCTTCTTCCTGATGGGAAAATGGAGTGACCTGTGCCTGTCCCAACACCTAGGGCTAGTCTCTCGTTGGTTCCCCGTCTTCCCGTTCATCCTCAGGACAAATTTCAACCTGTACGAAACAGGAGGTTAAAGGTGCTGATTCTCCAAGTAGGGAGATGGTTAGTCAAGCGGCTGGAATGGCGAACCCGAGCACAAGGAGAGGAGAAATGAGGTGCGTTTTAGAAACCTTTCCCGATCTCACGGCATACCATCCTCTGGGTTTCCCATGCATGTTTTGATGTAGGAAGATGCCCTTGTACCTGGAGATTTGAGACCCATGGGGTGGGTACCCCGCGGTATTACTTTAAAGTATCTGCGTTTTCTCACCCAACCTCACCAATCCTCTCAGGCCCAAGAGTGTCCAGCCTTATGTCTCATCCAGCTGTGGGTCTAGATATGGTTCAATCCAGGTTGCATCAGAGACCCTGAACGGATTTTGTAAGAATTTCTCTCTCTTTCAGTGTCTTTGTTTTGTGGGTTTTTTAAAGTAATTTATGTTTAGAATGGGGCTTGGCTGCTTTTCCCTGCTGTGTTTATGCCTCTTTACACCCTCTTGATTCACTTGCAGAGAGATATTGATACATAGGTTTTCAGATTCTTACTAGTCAGATATATTCTTGTGTGGTGACTAGGGGGTGTTGAGTCCAGTTCACTGAGCAGGGAGTAGGCCTTGTCTATTACATATTTGGCTTATGGAGCAGTCTCTGAGCTAATTTCAAACCCTTGTTTTATGCATCACCGCACCTCACTTTTCCCGTTAAGCAGCCATAGTGTGTCTTCTAAAGGTGTGACTCTGTCCTGTTTTGTAATTCAATTCAAGTGTAGCGATTTTGACATTCCCTCTATAAGCGATATCTTAGGATAAGTGTCTTTTTCTGTGTGACTTATTTCACTTAGAATCATCTTCGCTAAATCCAATCATCATGCTGCTAATTAGCCTTATGACATTGATTTCATGGCTGAGTGATATTCCATTGTGCCAAGTACCACCATTTCTTTATCCATTTTTCTCTTTCCTGGGATATTGAAGGTGTACCGAAGTGGAGGTTCTCGGAAACAGAGCAGCCGTAAATTTTGGGGTGCCTGTGTCCTGTTGATTTTTAGTTTTCCCAATTTCTACGCCCATGAGTGGAAGTGCCCTATGCTCTCTAAGCTGTGTTTATTACTTGTTTCAGGACACACCGTACACTTCTCCAGAGTGCCTGTTGGCAATTTACATCCCGCCCATCAGCGTAGCAAGGCTCCCATGTCTCCATGGCCTGTCCTGCTTTTCTGGTTTTTACACTGTTTTCAGCATGGCCCTTTTGACCGAGGGCAAGTGAGACTTCTTTGTAGCGCTGATTTGCCCTTCCGGCTTGCTTGGTTGGCCAAAAAGGGCGTATGCGTGTTTTCCTGAATATATTCAGGAAAACACGCATACGCCCTTTTTGGCCAAGGGCATCATTGTCAACGTTTTGCCGCCTTTCATGTGCTTTTAAGGCGAGTCGTGTCTACCTCCTGAAATCTGTTTCCTGCAAATCTGCCTTGCTTTCAAATCCTCTTCGTTGCCTTCCCTCAATATATTTGTGGACGAGAGTTATCATTTATAACTCTGCACGTTTGTGAATTACAGTGCCCCTGAGCTCCATTTGTCTACTCACTTTTTGGGAGCTGGTCGCAAAAGCGCAGGATTGCTTCAGGCACTATTTTGGTTCTGGGGGGCAGGCTGAGCCTGTGGTTCATTCTTCTTCCTGATGGGAAAATGGAGTGACCTGTGCCTGTCCCAACACCTAGGGCTAGTCTCTCGTTGGTTCCCCGTCTTCCCGTTCATCCTCAGGACAAACTGCAACCTGTACAAAACAGGAGGTTAAAGGTGCTGATTCTCCAAGTAGGGAGATGATTAGTCAAGTGGCTGGAATGGCGAACCCGAGCACAAGGAGAGGAGAAATGAGGTGCGTTTTAGAAACCATTCCCGATCTCACGGCATACCATCTTCTGGGTTCCCCATGCATGTTTTGATGTAGGAAGATGCCCTTGTACCTGGAGATTTGAGACCCATGGGGTGGGTACCCCGCGGTATTATTTTAAAGTATCTGCGTTTGCTCACCCAACCTCAACAATCCTCTCATCCCCAAGAGTGTCCAGCCTTATATCTCATCCAGCTGTGGGTCTAGATATGGTCAATCCAGGTTGCATCAGAGACCCTGAACTGATTTTGTAAGAATTTCTCTCTCTTTCACTGTCTTTGTTTTGTGGGTTTTTAAAAGTAATTTATGTTTAGAATGGGGCTTGGCTGCTTTTCCCTGCTGTGGTTATGCCGCTTTACACCCTCTTGATTCACCTGCAGAGAGATATCGATACATACGTATTCAGATTATTACTAGTCAGATATATTCTTGTGCGGAGACTAGGTGGTGTTGAGTCCAGTTCACTGAGCAGGGAGTAGGCCTTGTCTATTACATATTTGGCTTATGGAACGGTCTCTGAGCTAATTTCAAACCCTTGTTTTATGCATCACCCCACCTCACCTTTCCCGTTAAGCAGCCATAGTGTGTCTTCTAAAGGTGTGACTCTGTTCTGTTTTGTAATTCAGTTCAAGTGTAGCGATTTTGACATTCCCTCTATAAGTGATATCTTAGGATAAGTGTCTTTTTCTGTGTGACTTATTTCACTTAGAATCATCGTACCTAAATGCACTCATCCTGCTGCTAACTAGCCTTATGACACTGATTTCATGGCTGAGTGATATTCCATTGTGCCAAGTACCACCGTTTCTTTATCCATTTTTCTCTTTCCTGGGATATTGAAGGTGTACCGAAGTGGAGGTTCTTGGAAACAGAGCAGCCGTAAAGTTTGGGGTGCCTGTGTCTTGTTGATTTTTATTTTTCCCAATTTATTCGCCCATGAGTGGAAGTGCCCTATGCTCTCTAAGCTGTGTTTATTACTTGTTTCAGGACACACCGTACACTTCTCCAGAGTGCCTGTTGGCAATTTACATCCCGCCCATCAGCGTAGCAAGTCTCCCATGTCTCCATGGCCTGTCCTGCTTTTCTGGTTTTTACACTGTTTTCAGCATGGCCCTTTTGACCGAGGGCAAGCGAGACTTCTTTGTAGCGCTGATTTGCCCTTCCGGCTTGCTTGGTTGGCCAAAAAGGGCGTATGCGTTTTTTCCTGAATATATTCAGGAAAAAACGCATACGCCCTTTTTGGACAAGGGCATCATTGTCAACGTTTTGCCGCTTTTCATGTGCTTTAAAGGAGTGTCGAATCTACCTCCTGAAATCTGTTTCCTGCAAATCTGCCTTGCTTTCAAATCTTCTTCGTTGCCTTCCCTCAATATATTTGTGGACGAGAGTTATCATTTATAACTCTGCACGTTTGTGAATTGCAGTGCCCCTGAGCTCCATTTGTCTACTCGCTTTTTTGGGAGCTGGCCGCTAAAGCGCAGGATTGCTTCAGGCCCTATTTTTGTTCTGGGAGGCAGGCTGAGCCTGTGGTTCATTCTTCTTCCTGATGGGAAAATGGAGTCACCTGTGCCTGTCCCAACACCTAGGGTACTCTCTCGTTGGTTCCCCGTCTTCCCGTTCATCCTCAGGACAAACTGCAACCTGTACAAAACAGGAGGTTAAAGGTGCTGATTCTCCAAGTAGGGAGATGGTTAGTCAAGCGGCTGGAATGGCGAACCCGAGCACAAGGAGAGGAGAAATGAGGTGCGTTTTAGAAACCTTTCCCGATCTCACGGCATACCATCTTCTGGGGTTCCCATGCATGTTTTGATGTAGGAAGATGCCCTTGTACCTGGAGATTTGAGACCCATGGGGTGGGTACGCCGCGGTATTACTTTAAAGGGACTGCCTTTGCTCACCCAACCTCACCAATCCTCTCAGCCCCAAGAGTGTCCAGCCTTATGTCTCATCCAGCTGTGGGTCTAGATATGGTCAATCCAGGTTGCATCAGAGACCCTGAACGGATTTTGTAAGAATTTCTCTCTCTTTCACTGTCTTTGTTTTGTGGGTTTTTTAAAGTAATTTATGTTTAGAATGGGGCTTGGCTGCTTTTCCCTGCTGTGTTTATGTCGCTTTACACCCTCTTGATTCACCTGCAGAGAGATATCGATACATAGGTTTTCAGATTCTTACTAGTCAGATATATTCTTGTGCGGTGACTAAGGGTTGTTGAGTCCAGTTCACTGAGCAGGGAGTAGGCCTTGTCTATTACATATTTGGCTTATGGAACGGTCTCTGAGCTAATTTCAAACCCTTGTTTTATGCATCACCCCACCTCACCTTTCACGTTAAGCAGCCATAGTGTGTCTTCTAAAGGTGTGACTCTGTTCTGTTTTGTAATTCAGTTCAAGTGTAGCGATTTTGACATTCCCTCTCTAAGCGATATCTTAGGATAAGTGTCTTTTTCTGTGTGACTTATTTCACTTAGAATCATCGTACCTAAATGCACTCATCCTGCTGCTAACTAGCCTTATGACACTGATTTCATGGCTGAGTGATATTCCATTGTGCCAAGTACCACCGTTTCTTTATCCATTTTTCTCTTTCCTGGGATATTGAAGGTGTACCGAAGTGGAGGTTCTTGGAAACAGAGCAGCCGTAAAGTTTGGGGTGCCTGTGTCTTGTTGATTTTTAGTTTTCCCAATTTATACGCCCACGAGTGGAAGTGCCCTATGCTCTCTAAGCTGTGTTTATTACTTGTTTCAGTACACACCGTACACTTCTCCAGAGTGCCTGTTGGCAATTTACATCCCGCCCATCAGCGTAGCAAGGCTCCCATGTCTCCATGGCCTGTCCTGCTTTTCCGGTTTTTACACTTTTTTCAGCATGTCCCTTTTGACCGAGGGCAAGCGAGACTTCTTTGTAGCGCTGATTTGCCCTTCCGGCTTGCTTGGTTGGCCAAAAAGGGCGTATGCTTTTTTTCATGAATATATTCAGGAAAAAAAGCATACGCCCTTTTTGGCCAAGGGCATCATTGTCAACGTTTTGCCGCTTTTCATGTGCTTTAAAGGAGAGTCGAATCTACCTCCTGAAATCTGTTTCCTGCAAATCTGCCTTGCTTTCAAATCCTCTTCGTTGCCTTCCCTCAATACATTTGTGGACGAGAGTTATCATTTATAACTCTGCACGTTTGTGAATTGCAGTGCCCCTGAGTTCCATTTGTCTACTCGCTTTTTTGGGAGCTGCCCGCAAAAGCGCAAGATTGCTTCAGGCCCTATTTTGGTTCTGGGGGGCAGGCTGAGCCTGTGGTTCATTCTGATTCCTGATGGGAAAATGGAGTGACCAGTGCCTGTCCCAACACCTAGGGCTAGTCTCACGTTGGTTCCCCGTCTTCCCGTTCATCCTCAGGACAAATTGCAACCTGTACGAAACAGGAGGTTAAAGGTGCTGATTCTCCAAGTAGGGAGATGGTTAATCAAGTGGCTGGAATGGCGAACCCGAGCACAAGGATAGGAGAAATGAGGTGCGTTTTAGAAACATTTCCCGATCTCACGGCATACCATCTTCTGGGTTTCCCATGCATGTTTTGATGTAGGAAGATGTCCTTGTACCAGGAGATTTGAGACCCATGAGGTGGGTACCCTGCGGTATTACTTTAAAGTATCTGCGTTTGCTCACCCAACCTCACCAATCCTCTCAGCCCCAAGAATGTCCAGCCTTATGTCTCATCCAGCTGTGAGTCTAGATATGGTCAATCCAGGTTGCATCAGAGACCCTGAACGGATTTTGTAAGAATTTCTCTCTCTTTCACTGTCTTTGTTTTGTGGGTTTTTTAAAGTAATTTGTGTTTAGAATGGGGCTTGGCTGCTTTTCCCTGCTGTTTTTATGCCGCTTTAAACCCTCTTGATTCACTTGCAGAGAGATATCGATACATAGGTTTTCAGATTCTTACTAGTCAAATATATTCTTGTGCGGTGACTAAGGGGTGTTGAGTCCAGTTCACTGAGCAGGGAGTAGGGCTTGTCTATTACATATTTGGCTTATGGAGTGGTCTCTGAACTAATTTCAAACCCTTGTTTTATGCATCACCCCACCTCACCTTTCCCGTTAAGCAGCCATAGTGTGTCTTCTAAAGGTGTGACTCTGTTCTGTTTTGTAATTCAGTTCAAGTGTAGCGATTTTGACATTCCCTCTATAAGTGATATCTTAGGATAAGTGTCTTTTTCTGTGTGACTTATTTCACTTAGAATCATCGTCGCTAATTCCAATCATCATGCTGCTAACTAGCCTTATGACATTGATTTCATGGCTGAGTGATATTCCATTGTGCCAAGTACCACTATTTCTTTACCAATTTTTCTCTTTCTTGGGATATTGAAGGTGTACCGAAGTGGAGGTTCTTGGAAACAGAGCAGCCGTAAAGTTTGGCGTGCCTGTGTCTTGTTGATTTTTAGTTTTCCCAATTTATACGCCCATGAGTAGAAGTGCCCTATGCTCTCTAAGCTGTGTTTATTACTTGTTTCAGGACACACCGTACACTTCTCCAGAGTGCCTGTTGGCAATTTACATCCCGTCCCTCAGCGTAGCAAGGCTCCCATGTCTGCATGGCCTGTCCTGCTTTTCTGGTTTTTACACTGTTTTCAGCATGGCCCTTTTGACCGAGGGCAAGCGAGACTTCTTTGTAGCGCTGATTTGCCCTTCCGGCTTGCTTGGTTGGCCAAAAAGGGCGTATGCGTTTTTTCCTGAATATATTCAGGAAAAAACGCATACGCCCTTTTTGGCCAAGGGCATCATTGTCAACGTTTTGCCGCTTTTCATGTGCTTTAAAGGCGAGTCGAATCTACCTCCTGAAATCTGTTTCCTGCAAATCTGCCTCGCTTTCAAATCCTCTTCGTTGCCTTCCCTCAATATATTTGTGGACGAGAGTTATCATTTATAACTCTGCACGTTTGTGAATTGCAGTGCCCCTGAGCTCCATTTGTCTACTCGCTTTTTTGGGAGCTGCCCGCAAAGCGCAAGATTGCTTCAGGCCCTATTGTGGTTCTGGGGGGCAGGCTGAGCCTGTGGTTCATTCTTCTTCCTGATGGGAAAATGGAGTGACCTGTGCCTGTCCCAACACCTAGGGCTAGTCTCTCGTTGGTTCCCCGTCTTCCCGTTCATCCTCAGGACAAATTTCAACCTGTACGAAACAGGAGGTTAAAGGTGCTGATTCTCCAAGTAGGGAGATGGTTAGTCAAGCGGCTGGAATGGCGAACCCGAGCACAAGGAGAGGAGAAATGAGGTGCGTTTTAGAAACCTTTCCCGATCTCACGGCATACCATCCTCTGGGTTTCCCATGCATGTTTTGATGTAGGAAGATGCCCTTGTACCTGGAGATTTGAGACCCATGGGGTGGGTACCCCGCGGTATTACTTTAAAGTATCTGCGTTTGCTCACCCAACCTCACCAATCCACTCAGGCCCAAGAGTGTCCAGCCTTATGTCTCATCCAGCTGTGGGTCTAGATATGGTTCAATCCAGGTTGCATCAGAGACCCTGAACGGATTTTGTAAGAATTTCTCTCTCTTTCAGTGTCTTTGTTTTGTGGGTTTTTTAAAGTAATTTATGTTTAGAATGGGGCTTGGCTGCTTTTCCCTGCTGTGTTTATGCCTCTTTACACCCTCTTGATTCACTTGCAGAGAGATATTGATACATAGGTTTTCAGATCTTACTAGTCAGATATATTCTTGTGTTGTGACTAGGGGGTGTTGAGTCCAGTTCACTGAGCAGGGAGTAGGCCTTGTCTATTACATATTTGGCTTATGGAGCAGTCTCTGAGCTAATTTCAAACCCTTGTTTTATGCATCACCGCACCTCACTTTTCCCGTTAAGCAGCCATAGTGTGTCTTCTAAAGGTGTGACTCTGTCCTGTTTTGTAATTCAGTTCAAGTGTAGCGATTTTGACATTCCCTCTATAAGCGATATCTTAGGATAAGTGTCTTTTTCTGTGTGACTTATTTCACTTAGAATCATCTTCGCTAAATCCAATCATCATGCTGCTAATTAGCCTTATGACATTGATTTCATGGCTGAGTGATATTCCATTGTGCCAAGTACCACCATTTCTTTATCCATTTTTCTCTTTCCTGGGATATTGAAGGTGTACCGAAGTGGAGGTTCTCGGAAACAGAGCAGCCGTAAAGTTTGGGGTGCCTGTGTCCTGTTGATTTTTAGTTTTCCCAATTTCTACGCCCATGAGTGGAAGTGCCCTATGCTCTCTAAGCTGTGTTTATTACTTGTTTCAGGACACACCGTACACTTCTCCAGAGTGCCTGTTGGCAATTTACATCCCGCCCATCAGCGTAGCAAGGCTCCCATGTCTCCATGGCCTGTCCTGCTTTTCTGGTTTTTACACTCTTTTCAGCATGGCCCTTTTGACCGAGGGCAAGCGAGACTTCTTTGTAGCGCTGATTTGCCCTTCCGGCTTGCTTGGTTGGCCAAAAAGGGCGTATGCGTGTTTTCCTGAATATATTCAGGAAAACACGCATACGCCCTTTTTGGCCAAGGGCATCATTGTCAACGTTTTGCCGCTTTTCATGTGCTTTTAAGGCGAGTCGTGTCTACCTCCTGAAATCTGTTTCCTGCAAATCTGCCTTGCTTTCAAATCCTCTTCGTTGCCTTCCCTCAATATATTTGTGGACGAGAGTTATCATTTATAACTCTGCACGTTTGTGAATTACAGTGCCCCTGAGCTCCATTTGTCTACTCACTTTTTGGGAGCTGGTCGCAAAAGCGCAGGATTGCTTCAGGCACTATTTTGGTTCTGGGGGGCAGGCTGAGCCTGTGGTTCATTCTTCTTCCTGATGGGAAAATGGAGTGACATGTGCCTGTCCCAACACCTAGGGCTAGTCTCTCGTTGGTTCCCCGTCTTCCCGTTCATCCTCAGGACAAACTGCAACCTGTACAAAACAGGAGGTTAAAGGTGCTGATTCTCCAAGTAGGGAGATGGTTAGTCAAGTGGCTGGAATGGCGAACCCGAGCACAAGGAGAGGAGAAATGAGGTGCGTTTTAGAAACCATTCCCGATCTCACGGCATACCATCTTCTGGGTTCCCCATGCATGTTTTGATGTAGGAAGATGCCCTTGTACCTGGAGATTTGAGACCCATGGGGTGGGTACCCCGCGGTATTATTTTAAAGTATCTGCGTTTGCTCACCCAACCTCAACAATCCTCTCATCCCCAAGAGTGTCCAGCCTTATATCTCATCCAGCTGTGGGTCTAGATATGGTCAATCCAGGTTGCATCAGAGACCCTGAACGGATTTTGTAAGAATTTCTCTCTCTTTCACTGTCTTTGTTTTGTGGGTTTTTAAAAGTAATTTATGTTTAGAATGGGGCTTGGCTGCTTTTCCCTGCTGTGGTTATGCCGCTTTACACCCTCTTGATTCACCTGCAGAGAGATATCGATACATACGTATTCAGATTATTACTAGTCAGATATATTCTTGTGCGGAGACTAGGTGGTGTTGAGTCCAGTTCACTGAGCAGGGAGTAGGCCTTGTCTATTACATATTTGGCTTATGGAACGGTCTCTGAGCTAATTTCAAACCCTTGTTTTATGCATCACCCCACCTCACCTTTCCCGTTAAGCAGCCATAGTGTGTCTTCTAAAGGTGTGACTCTGTTCTGTTTTGTAATTCAGTTCAAGTGTAGCGATTTTGACATTCCCTCTATAAGCGATATCTTAGGATAAGTGTCTTTTTCTGTGTGACTTATTTCACTTAGAATCATCGTACCTAAATGCACTCATCCTGCTGCTAACTAGCCTTATGACACTGATTTCATGGCTGAGTGATATTCCATTGTGCCAAGTACCACCGTTTCTTTATCCATTTTTCTCTTTCCTGGGATATTGAAGGTGTACCGAAGTGGAGGTTCTTGGAAACAGAGCAGCCGTAAAGTTTGGGGTGCCTGTGTCTTGTTGATTTTTATTTTTCCCAATTTATTCGCCCATGAGTGGAAGTGCCCTATGCTCTCTAAGCTGTGTTTATTACTTGTTTCAGGACACACCGTACACTTCTCCAGAGTGCCTGTTGGCAATTTACATCCCGCCCATCAGCGTAGCAAGTCTCCCATGTCTCCATGGCCTGTCCTGCTTTTCTGGTTTTTACACTGTTTTCAGCATGGCCCTTTTGACCGAGGGCAAGCGAGACTTCTTTGTAGCGCTGATTTGCCCTTCCGGCTTGCTTGGTTGGCCAAAAAGGGCGTATGCGTTTTTTCCTGAATATATTCAGGAAAAAACGCATACGCCCTTTTTGGACAAGGGCATCATTGTCAACGTTTTGCCGCTTTTCATGTGCTTTAAAGGAGTGTCGAATCTACCTCCTGAAATCTGTTTCCTGCAAATCTGCCTTGCTTTCAAATCTTCTTCGTTGCCTTCCCTCAATATATTTGTGGACGAGAGTTATCATTTATAACTCTGCACGTTTGTGAATTGCAGTGCCCCTGAGCTCCATTTGTCTACTCGCTTTTTTGGGAGCTGGCCGCTAAAGCGCAGGATTGCTTCAGGCCCTATTTTTGTTCTGGGAGGCAGGCTGAGCCTGTGGTTCATTCTTCTTCCTGATGGGAAAATGGAGTCACCTGTGCCTGTCCCAACACCTAGGGTACTCTCTCGTTGGTTCCCCGTCTTCCCGTTCATCCTCAGGACAAACTGCAACCTGTACAAAACAGGAGGTTAAAGGTGCTGATTCTCCAAGTAGGGAGATGGTTAGTCAAGCGGCTGGAATGGCGAACCCGAGCACAAGGAGAGGAGAAATGAGGTGCGTTTTAGAAACCTTTCCCGATCTCACGGCATACCATCTTCTGGGGTTCCCATGCATGTTTTGATGTAGGAAGATGCCCTTGTACCTGGAGATTTGAGACCCATGGGGTGGGTACGCCGCGGTATTACTTTAAAGGGACTGCCTTTGCTCACCCAACCTCACCAATCCTCTCAGCCCCAAGAGTGTCCAGCCTTATGTCTCATCCAGCTGTGGGTCTAGATATGGTCAATCCAGGTTGCATCAGAGACCCTGAACGGATTTTGTAAGAATTTCTCTCTCTTTCACTGTCTTTGTTTTGTGGGTTTTTTAAAGTAATTTATGTTTAGAATGGGGCTTGGCTGCTTTTCCCTGCTGTGTTTATGTCGCTTTACACCCTCTTGATTCACCTGCAGAGAGATATCGATACATAGGTTTTCAGATTCTTACTAGTCAGATATATTCTTGTGCGGTGACTAAGGGTTGTTGAGTCCAGTTCACTGAGCAGGGAGTAGGCCTTGTCTATTACATATTTGGCTTATGGAACGGTCTCTGAGCTAATTTCAAACCCTTGTTTTATGCATCACCCCACCTCACCTTTCCCGTTAAGCAGCCATAGTGTGTCTTCTAAAGGTGTGACTCTGTTCTGTTTTGTAATTCAGTTCAAGTGTAGCGATTTTGACATTCCCTCTATAAGCGATATCTTAGGATAAGTGTCTTTTTCTGTGTGACTTATTTCACTTAGAATCATCGTACCTAAATGCACTCATCCTGCTGCTAACTAGCCTTATGACACTGATTTCATGGCTGAGTGATATTCCATTGTGCCAAGTACCACCGTTTCTTTATCCATTTTTCTCTTTCCTGGGATATTGAAGGTGTACCGAAGTGGAGGTTCTTGGAAACAGAGCAGCCGTAAAGTTTGGGGTGCCTGTGTCTTGTTGATTTTTAGTTTTCCCAATTTATACGCCCACGAGTGGAAGTGCCCTATGCTCTCTAAGCTGTGTTTATTACTTGTTTCAGTACACACCGTACACTTCTCCAGAGTGCCTGTTGGCAATTTACATCCCGCCCATCAGCGTAGCAAGGCTCCCATGTCTCCATGGCCTGTCCTGCTTTTCCGGTTTTTACAC
The DNA here is from genome assembly GCF_028564815.1 of Eubalaena glacialis. Lineage (NCBI taxonomy): Eukaryota > Metazoa > Chordata > Mammalia > Artiodactyla > Balaenidae > Eubalaena > Eubalaena glacialis. The sequence continues at coordinate 130,837,420 of NC_083720.1, read as the reverse complement.
TTTTTTCAGCATGTCCCTTTTGACCGAGGGCAAGCGAGACTTCTTTGTAGCGCTGATTTGCCCTTCCGGCTTGCTTGGTTGGCCAAAAAGGGCGTATGCTTTTTTTCATGAATATATTCAGGAAAAAAAGCATACGCCCTTTTTGGCCAAGGGCATCATTGTCAACGTTTTGCCGCTTTTCATGTGCTTTAAAGGAGAGTCGAATCTACCTCCTGAAATCTGTTTCCTGCAAATCTGCCTTGCTTTCAAATCCTCTTCGTTGCCTTCCCTCAATACATTTGTGGACGAGAGTTATCATTTATAACTCTGCACGTTTGTGAATTGCAGTGCCCCTGAGTTCCATTTGTCTACTCGCTTTTTTGGGAGCTGCCCGCAAAAGCGCAAGATTGCTTCAGGCCCTATTTTGGTTCTGGGGGGCAGGCTGAGCCTGTGGTTCATTCTGATTCCTGATGGGAAAATGGAGTGACCAGTGCCTGTCCCAACACCTAGGGCTAGTCTCACGTTGGTTCCCCGTCTTCCCGTTCATCCTCAGGACAAATTGCAACCTGTACGAAACAGGAGGTTAAAGGTGCTGATTCTCCAAGTAGGGAGATGGTTAATCAAGCGGCTGGAATGGCGAACCCGAGCACAAGGAGAGGAGAAATGAGGTGCGTTTTAGAAACATTTCCCGATCTCACGGCATACCTTCTTCTGGGTTTCCCATGCATGTTTTGATGTAGGAAGATGTCCTTGTACCAGGAGATTTGAGACCCATGAGGTGGGTACCCTGCGGTATTACTTTAAAGTATCTGCGTTTGCTCACCCAACCTCACCAATCCTCTCAGCCCCAAGAATGTCCAGCCTTATGTCTCATCCAGCTGTGAGTCTAGATATGGTCAATCCAGGTTGCATCAGAGACCCTGAACGGATTTTGTAAGAATTTCTCTCTCTTTCACTGTCTTTGTTTTGTGGGTTTTTTAAAGTAATTTGTGTTTAGAATGGGGCTTGGCTGCTTTTCCCTGCTGTTTTTATGCCGCTTTAAACCCTCTTGATTCACTTGCAGAGAGATATCGATACATAGGTTTTCAGATTCTTACTAGTCAAATATATTCTTGTGCGGTGACTAAGGGGTGTTGAGTCCAGTTCACTGAGCAGGGAGTAGGGCTTGTCTATTACATATTTGGCTTATGGAGTGGTCTCTGAGCTAATTTCAAACCCTTGTTTTATGCATCACCCCACCTCACCTTTCCCGTTAAGCAGCCATAGTATGTCTTCTAAAGGTGTGACTCTGTTCTGTTTTGTAATTCAGTTCAAGTGTAGCGATTTTGACATTCCCTCTATAAGTGATATCTTAGGATAAGTGTCTTTTTCTGTGTGACTTATTTCACTTAGAATCATCGTCGCTAAATCCAATCATCATGCTGCTAACTAGCCTTATGACATTGATTTCATGGCTGAGTGATATTCCATTGTGCCAAGTACCACCATTTCTTTACCAATTTTTCTCTTTCTTGGGATATTGAAGGTGTACCGAAGTGGAGGTTCTTGGAAACAGAGCAGCCGTAAAGTTTGGCGTGCCTGTGTCTTGTTGATTTTTAGTTTTCCCAATTTATACGCCCATGAGTGGAAGTGCCCTATGCTCTCTAAGCTGTGTTTATTACTTGTTTCAGGACACACCGTACACTTCTCCAGAGTGCCTGTTGGCAATTTACATCCCGTCCCTCAGCGTAGCAAGGCTCCCATGTCTGCATGGCCTGTCCTGCTTTTCTGGTTTTTACACTGTTTTCAGCATGGCCCTTTTGACCGAGGGCAAGCGAGACTTCTTTGTAGCGCTGATTTGCCCTTCCGGCTTGCTTGGTTGGCCAAAAAGGGCGTATGCGTTTTTTCCTGAATATATTCAGGAAAAAACGCATACGCCCTTTTTGGCCAAGGGCATCATTGTCATCGTTTTGCCGCTTTTCATGTGCTTTAAAGGCGAGTCGAATCTACCTCCTGAAATCTGTTTCCTGCAAATCTGCCTCGCTTTCAAATCCTCTTCGTTGCCTTCCCTCAATATATTTGTGGACGAGAGTTATCATTTATAACTCTGCACGTTTGTGAATTGCAGTGCCCCTGAGCTCCATTTGTCTACTCGCTTTTTTGGGAGCTGCCCGCAAAGCGCAAGATTGCTTCAGGCCCTATTGTGGTTCTGGGGGGCAGGCTGAGCCTGTGGTTCATTCTTCTTCCTGATGGGAAAATGGAGTGACCTGTGCCTGTCCCAACACCTAGGGCTAGTCTCTCGTTGGTTCCCCGTCTTCCCGTTCATCCTCACGACAAATTTCAACCTGTACGAAAAAGGAGGTTAAAGGTGCTGATTCTCCAAGTAGGGAGATGGTTAGTCAAGCGGCTGGAATGGCGAACCCGAGCACAAGGAGAGGAGAAATGAGGTGCGTTTTAGAAACCTTTCCCGATCTCACGGCATACCATCCTCTGGGTTTCCCATGCATGTTTTGATGTAGGAAGATGCCCTTGTACCTGGAGATTTGAGACCCATGGGGTGGGTACCCCGCGGTATTACTTTAAAGTATCTGCGTTTGCTCACCCAACCTCACCAATCCTCTCAGGACCAAGAGTGTCCAGCCTTATGTCTCATCCAGCTGTGGGTCTAGATATGGTTCAATCCAGGTTGCATCAGAGACCCTGAACGGATTTTGTAAGAATTTCTCTCTCTTTCAGTGCCTTTGTTTTGTGGGTTTTTTAAAGTAATTTATGTTTAGAATGGGGCTTGGCTCCTTTTCCCTGCTGTGGTTATGCCGCTTTACACCCTCTTGATTCACCTGCAGAGAGATATCGATACATACGTATTCAGATTATTACTAGTCAGATATATTCTTGTGCGGAGACTAGGTGGTGTTGAGTCCAGTTCACTGAGCAGGGAGTAGGCCTTGTCTATTACATATTTGGCTTATGGAACGGTCTCTGAGCTAATTTCAAACCCTTGTTTTATGCATCACCCCACCTCCCCTTTCCCGTTAAGCAGCCATAGTGTGTCTTCTAAAGGTGTGACTCTGTTCTGTTTTGTAATTCAGTTCAAGTGTAGCGATTTTGACATTCCCTCTATAAGTGATATCTTAGGATAAGTGTCTTTTTCTGTGTGACTTATTTCACTTAGAATCATCGTACCTAAATCCACTCATCATGCTGCTAACTAGCCTTATGACATTGATTTCATGGCTGAGTGATATTCCATTGTGCCAAGTACCACCATTTCTTTATCCATTTTTCTCTTTCCTGGGATATTGAAGGTGTACCGAAGTGAAGGTTCTTGGAAACAGAGCAGCCGTAAAGTTTGGAGTGCCTGTGTCTTGTTGACTTTTAGTTTTCTCAATTTATACGCCCATGAGTGGAAGTGCCCTATGCTCTCTAAGATGTGTTTATTACTTGTTTCAGGACACACCGTACACTTCTCCAGAGTGCCTGTTGGCAATTTACATCCCGCCCATCAGCGTAGCAAGGCTCCCATGTCTCCATGGCCTGTCCTGCTTTTCTGGTTTTTACACTGTTTTCAGCATGGCCCTTTTGACCGAGGGCAAGCGAGACTTCTTTGTAGCGCTGATTTGCCCTTCTGGCTTGCTTGGTTGGCCAAAAAGGGCGTATGCGTTTTTTCCTGAATATATTCAGGAAAAAACGCATACGCCCTTTTTGGACAAGGGCATCATTGTCAACGTTTTGCCGCTTTTCATGTGCTTTAAAGAGAGTCGAATCTACCTCCTGAAATCTGTTTCCTGCAAATCTGCCTTGCTTTCAAATACTCTTCGTTGCCTTCCCTAAATATATTTGTGGACGAGAGTTATCATTTATAACCCTGCACGTTTGTGAATTGCAGTGCCCCTGAGCTCCATTTGTCTACTCGCTTTTTTGGGAGCTGGCCGCTAAAGCGCAGGATTGCTTCAGGCCCTACTTTGTTCTGGGCGGCACACTGAGCCTGTGGTTCATTCTTCTTCCTGGTGGGAAAATGGAGTGACCTGTGCCTGTCCCAACACCTAGGGCTAGTCTCTCGTTGGTTCCCCGTCTTCCCGTTCATCCTCAGGACAAATTGCAACCTGTACGAAACAGGAGGTTAAAGGTGCTGATTCTCCAAGTAGGGAGATGGTTAGTCAAGCGGCTGGAATGGCGAACCCGAGCACAAGGAGAGGAGAAATGAGGTGCGTTTTAGAAACCTTTCCCGATCTCACGGCATACCATCCTCTGGGTTTCCCATGCATGTTTTGATGTAGGAAGATGCCCTTGTACCTGGAGATTTGAGACCCATGGGGTGGGTACCCCGCGGTATTACTTTAAAGTATCTGCGTTTGCTCACCCAACCTCACCAATCCTCTCAGCCCCAAGAGTGTCCAGCCTTATGTCTCATCCAGCTGTGGGTCTAGATATGGTTCAATCCAGGTTGCATCAGAGACCCTGAACGGATTTTGTAAGAATTTCTCTCTCTTTCAGTGTCTTTGTTTTGTGGGTTTTTTAAAGTAATTTATGTTTAGAATGGGGCTTGGCTGCTTTTCCCTGCTGTGTTTATGCCTCTTTACACCCTCTTGATTCACTTGCAGAGAGATATTGATACATAGGTTTTCAGATTCTTACTAGTCAGATATATTCTTGTGTGGTGACTAGAGGGTGTTGAGTCCATTTCACTGAGCAGGGAGTAGGCCTTGTCTATTACATATTTGGCTTATGGAGCAGTCTCTGAGCTAATTTCAAACCCTTGTTTTATGCATCACCGCACCTCACTTTTCCCGTTAAGCAGCCATAGTGTGTCTTCTAAAGGTGTGACTCTGTCCTGTTTTGTAATTCAGTTCAAGTGTAGCGATTTTGACATTCCCTCTATAAGCGATATCTTAGGATAAGTGTCTTTTTCTGTGTGACTTATTTCACTTAGAATCATCTTCGCTAAATCCAATCATCATGCTGCTAATTAGCCTTATGACATTGATTTCATGGCTGAGTGATATTCCATTGTGCCAAGTACCACCATTTCTTTATCCATTTTTCTCTTTCCTAGGATATTGAAGGTGTACCGAAGTGGAGGTTCTCGGAAACAGAGCAGCCGTAAATTTTGGGGTGCCTGTGTCTTGTTGATTTTTAGTTTTCCCAATTTATACGCCCATGAGTGGAAGTGCCCTATGCTCTCTAAGCTGTGTTTATTACTTGTTTCAGGACACACCGTACACTTCTCCAGAGTGCCTGTTGGCAATTTACATCCCGCCCATCAGCGTAGCAAGGCTCCCATGTCTCCATGGCCTGTCCTGCTTTTCTGGTTTTTACACTGTTTTCAGCATGGCCCTTTTGACCGAGGGCAAGCGAGACTTCTTTGTAGCGCTGATTTGCCCTTCTGGCTTGCTTGGTTGGCCAAAAAGGGCGTATGCGTTTTTTCCGGAATATATTCAGGAAAAAACGCATACGCCCTTTTTGGCCAAGGGCATCATTGTCAACGTTTTGCCGCTGTTCATGTGCTTTAAAGGCGAGTCGAATCTATCTCCTGAAATCTGTTTCCTGCAAATCTGCCTTGCTTTCAAATCCTCTTCGTTGCCTTCCCTCAATATATTTGTGGACGAGAGTTATCATTTATAACTCTGCACGATTGTGAATTGCAGTGCCCCTGAGCTCCATTTGTCTACTCGCTTTTTTGGGAGCTGGCCGCTAAAGCGCAGGATTGCTTCAGGCCCTACTTTGTTCTGGGCGGCACACTGAGCCTGTGGTTCATTCTTCTTCCTGGTGGGAAAATGGAGTGACCTGTGCCTGTCCCAACACCTAGGGCTAGTCTCTCGTTGGTTCCCCGTCTTCCCGTTCATCCTCAGGACAAATTGCAACCTGTACGAAACAGGAGGTTAAAGGTGCTGATTCTCCAAGTAGGGAGATGGTTAGTCAAGCGGCTGGAATGGCGAACCCGAGCACAAGGAGAGGAGAAATGAGGTGCGTTTTAGAAACCTTTCCCGATCTCACGGCATACCATCTTCTGGGTTTCCCATGCATGTTTTGATGTAGGAAGATGCCCTTGTACCTGGAGATTTGAGACCCATGGGGTGGGTACCCCGCGGTATTACTTTAAAGTATCTGCGTTTGCTCACCCAACCTCACCAATCCTCTCAGCCCCAAGAGTGTCCAGCCTTATGTCTCATCCAGCTGTGGGTCTAGATATGGTCAATCCAGGTTGCATCAGAGACCCTGAACGGATTTTGTAAGAATTTCTCTTTCTTTCACTGTCTTTGTTTTGTGGGTTTTTTAAAGTAATTTGTGTTTAGAATGGGGCTTGGCTGCTTTTCCCTGCTGTGTTTATGCCGCTTTAAACCCTCTTGATTCACTTGCAGAGAGATATCGATACATAGGTATTCAGATTCTTACTAGTCAGATATATTCTTGTGCGGTAACTAGGTGGTGTTGAGTCCAGTTCATTGAGCAGGGAGTAGGCCTTGTCTATTACATATTTGGCTTATGGAACGGTCTGTGAGCTAATTTCAAACCCTTGTTTTATGCATCACCGCACCTCACCTTTCCCGTTAAGCAGCCATAGTGTGTCTTCTAAAGGTGTGACTCTGTCCTGTTTTGTAATTCAGTTCAAGTGTAGCGATTTTGACATTCCCTCTATAAGCGATATCTTAGGATAAGTGTCTTTTTCTGTGTGACTTATTTCACTTAGAATCATCGTACCTAAATGCACTCATCCTGCTGCTAACTAGCCTTATGACACTGATTTCATGGCTGAGTGATATTCCATTGTGCCAAGTACCACCGTTTCTTTATCCATTTTTCTCTTTCCTGGGATATTGAAGGTGTACCGAAGTGGAGGTTCTTGGAAACAGACCAGCCGTAAAGTTTGGGGTGCCTGTGTCTTGTTGATTTTTAGTTTTCCCAATTTATACGCCCATGAGTGCAAGTGCCCTATGCTCTCTAAGCTGTGTTTATTACTTGTTTCAGGACACACCGTACACTTCTCCAGAGTGCCTGTTGGCAATTTACATCCCGCCCATCAGCGTAGCAAGGCTCCCATGTCTCCATGGCCTGTCCTGCTTTTCTGGTTTTTACACTGTTTTCAGCATGGCCCTTTTGACCGAGGGCAAGCGAGACTTCTTTGTAGCGCTGATTTGCCCTTCCGGCTTGCTTGGTTGGCCAAAAAGGGCGTATGCGTTTTTTCCTGAATATATTCAGGAAAAAACGCATACGCCCTTTTTGGCCAAGGGCATCATTGTCAACGTTTTGCCGCTTTTCATGTGCTTTAAAGGAGTGTCGAATCTACCTCCTGAAATCTGTTTCCTGCAAATCTGCCTTGCTTTCAAATCCTCTTCGTTGCCTTCCCTCAATATATTTGTAGACGAGAGTTATCATTTATAACTCTGCACGTTTGTGAATTGCAGTGCCCCTGAGCTCCATTTGTCTACTCGCTTTTTTGGGAGCTGGCCGCTAAAGCGCAGGATTGCTTCAGGCCGTATTTTTGTTCTGGGAGGCAGGCTGAGCCTGTGGTTCATTCTTCTTCCTGGTGGGAAAATGGAGTGACCTGTGCCTGTCCCAACACCTAGGGCTAGTCTCTCGTTGGTTCCCCGTCTTCCCGTTCATCCTCAGGACAAATTGCAACCTGTACGAAACAGGAGGTTAAAGGTGCTGATTCTCCAAGTAGGGAGATGGTTAGTCAAGCGGCTGGAATGGCGAACCCGAGCACAAGGAGAGGAGAAATGAGGTGCGTTTTAGAAACCTTTCCCGATCTCACGGCATACCATCCTCTGGGTTTCCCATGCATGTTTTGATGTAGGAAGATGCCCTTGTACCTGGAGATTTGAGACCCATGGGGTGGGTACCCCGCGGTATTACTTTAAAGTATCTGCGTTTGCTCACCCAACCTCACCAATCCTCTCAGCCCCAAGAGTGTCCAGCCTTATGTCTCATCCAGCTGTGGGTCTAGATATGGTTCAATCCAGGTTGCATCAGAGACCCTGAACGGATTTTGTAAGAATTTCTCTCTCTTTCAGTGTCTTTGTTTTGTGGGTTTTTTAAAGTAATTTATGTTTAGAATGGGGCTTGGCTGCTTTTCCCTGCTGTGTTTATGCCTCTTTACACCCTCTTGATTCACTTGCAGAGAGATATTGATACATAGGTTTTCAGATTCTTACTAGTCAGATATATTCTTGTGTGGTGACTAGAGGGTGTTGAGTCCAGTTCACTGAGCAGGGAGTAGGCCTTGTCTATTACATATTTGGCTTATGGAGCAGTCTCTGAGCTAATTTCAAACCCTTGTTTTATGCATCACCGCACCTCACTTTTCCCGTTAAGCAGCCATAGTGTGTCTTCTAAAGGTGTGACTCTGTCCTGTTTTGTAATTCAGTTCAAGTGTAGCGATTTTGACATTCCCTCTATAAGCGATATCTTAGGATAAGTGTCTTTTTCTGTGTGACTTATTTCACTTAGAATCATCTTCGCTAAATCCAATCATCATGCTGCTAATTAGCCTTATGACATTGATTTCATGGCTGAGTGATATTCCATTGTGCCAAGTACCACCATTTCTTTATCCATTTTTCTCTTTCCTGGGATATTGAAGGTGTACCGAAGTGGAGGTTCTCGGAAACAGAGCAGCCGTAAATTTTGGGGTGCCTGTGTCCTATTGATTTTTAGTTTTCCCAATTTCTACTCCCATGAGTGGAAGTGCCCTATGCTCTCTAAGCTGTGTTTATTACTTGTTTCAGGACACACCGTACACTTCTCCAGAGTGCCTGTTGGCAATTTACATCCCGCCCATCAGCGTAGCAAGGCTCCCATGTCTCCATGGCCTGTCCTGCTTTTCTGGTTTTTACACTGTTTTCAGCATGGCCCTTTTGACCGAGGGCAAGCGAGACTTCTTTGTAGCGCTGATTTGCCCTTCCGGCTTGCTTGGTTGGCCAAAAAGGGCGTATGCGTGTTTTCCTGAATATATTCAGGAAAACACGCATACGCCCTTTTTGGCCAAGGGCATCATTGTCAACGTTTTGCCGCTTTTCATGTGCTTTTAAGGCGAGTCGTGTCTACCTCCTGAAATCTGTTTCCTGCAAATCTGCCTTGCTTTCAAATCCTCTTCGTTGCCTTCCCTCAATATATTTGTGGACGAGAGTTTTCATTTATAACTCTGCACGTTTGTGAATTACAGTGCCCCTGAGCTCCATTTGTCTACTCACTTTTTGGGAGCTGGTCGCAAAAGCGCAGGATTGCTTCAGGCACTATTTTGGTTCTGGGGGGCAGGCTGAGACTGTGGTTCATTCTTCTTCCTGATGGGAAAATGGAGTGACCTGTGCCTGTCCCAACACCTAGGGCTAGTCTCTCCTTGGTTCCCCGTCTTCCCGTTCATCCTCAGGACAAACTGCAACCTGTACAAAACAGGAGGTTAAAGGTGCTGATTCTCCAAGTAGGGAGATGGTTAGTCAAGTGGCTGGAATGGCGAACCCGAGCACAAGGAGAGGAGAAATGAGGTGCGTTTTAGAAACCATTCCCGATCTCACGGCATACCATCTTCTGGGTTCCCCATGCATGTTTTGATGTAGGAAGATGCCCTTGTACCTGGAGATTTGAGACCCATGGGGTGGGTACCCCGCGGTATTATTTTAAAGTATCTGCGTTTGCTCACCCAACCTCAACAATCCTCTCATCCCCAAGAGTGTCCAGCCTTATATCTCATCCAGCTGTGGGTCTAGATTGGTCAATCCAGGTTGCATCAGAGACCCTGAACGGATTTTGTAAGAATTTCTCTCTCTTTCACTGTCTTTGTTTTGTGGGTTTTTAAAAGTAATTTATGTTTAGAATGGGGCTTGGCTGCTTTTCCCTGCTGTGGTTATGCCGCTTTACACCCTCTTGATTCACCTGCAGAGAGATATCGATACATACGTATTCAGATTATTACTAGTCAGATATATTCTTGTGCGGAGACTAGGTGGTGTTGAGTCCAGTTCACTGAGCAGGGAGTAGGCCTTGTCTATTACATATTTGGCTTATGGAACGGTCTCTGAGCTAATTTCAAACCCTTGTTTTATGCATCACCCCACCTCCCCTTTCCCGTTAAGCAGCCATAGTGTGTCTTCTAAAGGTGTGACTCTGTTCTGTTTTGTAATTCAGTTCAAGTGTAGCGATTTTGATATTCCCTCTATAAGTGATATCTTAGGATAAGTGTCTTTTTCTGTGTGACTTATTTCACTTAGAATCATCGTACCTAAATCCACTCATCATGCTGCTAACTAGCTTTATGACATTGATTTCATGGCTGAGTGATATTCCATTCTGCCAAGTACCACCATTTCTTTATCCATTTTTCTCTTTCCTGGGATATTGAAGGTGTACCGAAGTGAAGGTTCTTGGAAACAGAGCAGCCGTAAAGTTTGGAGTGCCTGTGTCTTGTTGACTTTTAGTTTTCTCAATTTATACGCCCATGAGTGGAAGTGCCCTATGCTCTCTAAGCTGTGTTTATTACTTGTTTCAGGACACACCGTACACTTCTCCAGAGTGCCTGTTGGCAATTTACATCCCGCCCATCAGCGTAGCAAGGCTCCCATGTCTCCATGGCCTGTCCTGCTTTTCTGGTTTTTACACTGTTTTCAGCATGGCCCTTTTGACCGAGGGCAAGCGAGACTTCTTTGTAGCGCTGATTTGCCCTTCTGGCTTGCTTGGTTGGCCAAAAAGGGCGTATGCGTTTTTTCCTGAATATATTCAGGAAAAAACGCATACGCCCTTTTTGGCCAAGGGCATCATTGTCAACGTTTTGCCGCTGTTCATGTGCTTTAAAGGCGAGTCGAATCTACCTCCTGAAATCTGTTTCCTGCAAATCTGCCTTGCTTTCAAATCCTCTTCGTTGCCTTCCCTCAATATATTTGTGGACGAGAGTTATCATTTATAACTCTGCACGATTGTGAATTGCAGTGCCCCTGAGCTCCATTTGTCTACTCGCTTTTTTGGGAGCTGGCCGCTAAAGCGCAGGATTGCTTCAGGCCCTACTTTGTTCTGGGCGGCACACTGAGCCTGTGGTTCATTCTTCTTCCTGGTGGGAAAATGGAGTGACCTGTGCCTGTCCCAACACCTAGGGCTAGTCTCTCGTTGGTTCCCCGTCTTCCCGTTCATCCTCAGGACAAATTGCAACCTGTACGAAACAGGAGGTTAAAGGTGCTGATTCTCCAAGTAGGGAGATGGTTAGTCAAGCGGCTGGAATGGCGAACCCGAGCACAAGGAGAGGAGAAATGAGGTGCGTTTTAGAAACCTTTCCCGATCTCACGGCATACCATCTTCTGGGTTTCCCATGCATGTTTTGATGTAGGAAGATGCCCTTGTACCTGGAGATTTGAGACCCATGGGGTGGGTACCCCGCGGTATTACTTTAAAGTATCTGCGTTTGCTCACCCAACCTCAGCAATCCTCTCAGCCCCAAGAGTGTCCAGCCTTATGTCTCATCCAGCTGTGGGTCTAGATATGGTCAATCCAGGTTGCATCAGAGACCCTGAACGGATTTTGTAAGAATTTCTCTTTCTTTCACTGTCTTTGTTTTGTGGGTTTTTTAAAGTAATTTGTGTTTAGAATGGGGCTTGGCTGCTTTTCCCTGCTGTGTTTATGCCGCTTTAAACCCTCTTGATTCACTTGCAGAGAGATATCGATACATAGGTATTCAGATTCTTACTAGTCAGATATATTCTTGTGCGGTAACTAGGTGGTGTTGAGTCCAGTTCATTGAGCAGGGAGTAGGCCTTGTCTATTACATATTTGGCTTATGGAACGGTCTCTGAGCTAATTTCAAACCCTTGTTTTATGCATCACCGCACCTCACCTTTCCCGTTAAGCAGCCATAGTGTGTCTTCTAAAGGTGTGACTCTGTCCTGTTTTGTAATTCAGTTCAAGTGTAGCGATTTTGACATTCCCTCTATAAGCGATATCTTAGGATAAGTGTCTTTTTCTGTGTGACTTATTTCACTTAGAATCATCGTACCTAAATGCACTCATCCTGCTGCTAACTAGCCTTATGACACTGATTTCATGGCTGAGTGATATTCCATTGTGCCAAGTACCACCGTTTCTTTATCCATTTTTCTCTTTCCTGGGATATTGAAGGTGTACCGAAGTGGAGGTTCTTGGAAACAGACCAGCCGTAAAGTTTGGGGTGCCTGTGTCTTGTTGATTTTTAGTTTTCCCAATTTATACGCCCATGAGTGCAAGTGCCCTATGCTCTCTAAGCTGTGTTTATTACTTGTTTCAGGACACACCGTACACTTCTCCAGAGTGCCTGTTGGCAATTTACATCCCGCCCATCAGCGTAGCAAGGCTCCCATGTCTCCATGGCCTGTCCTGCTTTTCTGGTTTTTACACTGTTTTCAGCATGGCCCTTTTGACCGAGGGCAAGCGAGACTTCTTTGTAGCGCTGATTTGCCCTTCCGGCTTGCTTGGTTGGCCAAAAAGGGCGTATGCGTTTTTTCCTGAATATATTCAGGAAAAAACGCATACGCCCTTTTTGGCCAAGGGCATCATTGTCAACGTTTTGCCGCGTTTCATGTGCTTTAAAGGAGTGTCGAATCTACCTCCTGAAATCTGTTTCCTGCAAATCTGCCTTGCTTTCAAATCCTCTTCGTTGCCTTCCCTCAATATATTTGTAGACGAGAGTTATCATTTATAACTCTGCACGTTTGTGAATTGCAGTGCCCCTGAGCTCCATTTGTCTACTCGCTTTTTTGGGAGCTGGCCGCTAAAGCGCAGGATTGCTTCAGGCCGTATTTTTGTTCTGGGAGGCAGGCTGAGCCTGTGGTTCATTCTTCTTCCTGGTGGGAAAATGGAGTGACCTGTGCCTGTCCCAACACCTAGGGCTAGTCTCTCGTTGGTTCCCCGTCTTCCCGTTCATCCTCAGGACAAATTGCAACCTGTACGAAACAGGAGGTTAAAGGTGCTGATTCTCCAAGTAGGGAGATGGTTAGTCAAGCGGCTGGAATGGCGAACCCGAGCACAAGGAGAGGAGAAATGAGGTGCGTTTTAGAAACCTTTCCCGATCTCACGGCATACCATCCTCTGGGTTTCCCATGCATGTTTTGATGTAGGAAGATGCCCTTGTACCTGGAGATTTGAGACCCATGGGGTGGGTACCCCGCGGTATTACTTTAAAGTATCTGCGTTTGCTCACCCAACCTCACCAATCCTCTCAGCCCCAAGAGTGTCCAGCCTTATGTCTCATCCAGCTGTGGGTCTAGATATGGTTCAATCCAGGTTGCATCAGAGACCCTGAACGGATTTTGTAAGAATTTCTCTCTCTTTCAGTGTCTTTGTTTTGTGGGTTTTTTAAAGTAATTTATGTTTAGAATGGGGCTTGGCTGCTTTTCCCTGCTGTGTTTATGCCTCTTTACACCCTCTTGATTCACTTGCAGAGAGATATTGATACATAGGTTTTCAGATTCTTACTAGTCAGATATATTCTTGTGTGGTGACTAGAGGGTGTTGAGTCCAGTTCACTGAGCAGGGAGTAGGCCTTGTCTATTACATATTTGGCTTATGGAGCAGTCTCTGAGCTAATTTCAAACCCTTGTTTTATGCATCACCGCACCTCACTTTTCCCGTTAAGCAGCCATAGTGTGTCTTCTAAAGGTGTGACTCTGTCCTGTTTTGTAATTCAGTTCAAGTGTAGCGATTTTGACATTCCCTCTATAAGCGATATCTTAGGATAAGTGTCTTTTTCTGTGTGACTTATTTCACTTAGAATCATCTTCGCTAAATCCAATCATCATGCTGCTAATTAGCCTTATGACATTGATTTCATGGCTGAGTGATATTCCATTGTGCCAAGTACCACCATTTCTTTATCCATTTTTCTCTTTCCTGGGATATTGAAGGTGTACCGAAGTGGAGGTTCTCGGAAACAGAGCAGCCGTAAATTTTGGGGTGCCTGTGTCCTATTGATTTTTAGTTTTCCCAATTTCTACTCCCATGAGTGGAAGTGCCCTATGCTCTCTAAGCTGTGTTTATTACTTGTTTCAGGACACACCGTACACTTCTCCAGAGTGCCTGTTGGCAATTTACATCCCGCCCATCAGCGTAGCAAGGCTCCCATGTCTCCATGGCCTGTCCTGCTTTTCTGGTTTTTACACTGTTTTCAGCATGGCCCTTTTGACCGAGGGCAAGCGAGACTTCTTTGTAGCGCTGATTTGCCCTTCCGGCTTGCTTGGTTGGCCAAAAAGGGCGTATGCGTGTTTTCCTGAATATATTCAGGAAAACACGCATACGCCCTTTTTGGCCAAGGGCATCATTGTCAACGTTTTGCCGCTTTTCATGTGCTTTTAAGGCGAGTCGTGTCTACCTCCTGAAATCTGTTTCCTGCAAATCTGCCTTGCTTTCAAATCCTCTTCGTTGCCTTCCCTCAATATATTTGTGGACGAGAGTTTTCATTTATAACTCTGCACGTTTGTGAATTACAGTGCCCCTGAGCTCCATTTGTCTACTCACTTTTTGGGAGCTGGTCGCAAAAGCGCAGGATTGCTTCAGGCACTATTTTGGTTCTGGGGGGCAGGCTGAGACTGTGGTTCATTCTTCTTCCTGATGGGAAAATGGAGTGACCTGTGCCTGTCCCAACACCTAGGGCTAGTCTCTCCTTGGTTCCCCGTCTTCCCGTTCATCCTCAGGACAAACTGCAACCTGTACAAAACAGGAGGTTAAAGGTGCTGATTCTCCAAGTAGGGAGATGGTTAGTCAAGTGGCTGGAATGGCGAACCCGAGCACAAGGAGAGGAGAAATGAGGTGCGTTTTAGAAACCATTCCCGATCTCACGGCATACCATCTTCTGGGTTCCCCATGCATGTTTTGATGTAGGAAGATGCCCTTGTACCTGGAGATTTGAGACCCATGGGGTGGGTACCCCGCGGTATTATTTTAAAGTATCTGCGTTTGCTCACCCAACCTCAACAATCCTCTCATCCCCAAGAGTGTCCAGCCTTATATCTCATCCAGCTGTGGGTCTAGATTGGTCAATCCAGGTTGCATCAGAGACCCTGAACGGATTTTGTAAGAATTTCTCTCTCTTTCACTGTCTTTGTTTTGTGGGTTTTTAAAAGTAATTTATGTTTAGAATGGGGCTTGGCTGCTTTTCCCTGCTGTGGTTATGCCGCTTTACACCCTCTTGATTCACCTGCAGAGAGATATCGATACACACGTATTCAGATTATTACTAGTCAGATATATTCTTGTGCGGAGACTAGGTGGTGTTGAGTCCAGTTCACTGAGCAGGGAGTAGGCCTTGTCTATTACATATTTGGCTTATGGAACGGTCTCTGAGCTAATTTCAAACCCTTGTTTTATGCATCACCCCACCTCCCCTTTCCCGTTAAGCAGCCATAGTGTGTCTTCTAAAGGTGTGACTCTGTTCTGTTTTGTAATTCAGTTCAAGTGTAGCGATTTTGATATTCCCTCTATAAGTGATATCTTAGGATAAGTGTCTTTTTCTGTGTGACTTATTTCACTTAGAATCATCGTACCTAAATCCACTCATCATGCTGCTAACTAGCTTTATGACATTGATTTCATGGCTGAGTGATATTCCATTCTGCCAAGTACCACCATTTCTTTATCCATTTTTCTCTTTCCTGGGATATTGAAGGTGTACCGAAGTGAAGGTTCTTGGAAACAGAGCAGCCGTAAAGTTTGGAGTGCCTGTGTCTTGTTGACTTTTAGTTTTCTCAATTTATACGCCCATGAGTGGAAGTGCCCTATGCTCTCTAAGCTGTGTTTATTACTTGTTTCAGGACACACTGTACACTTCTCCAGAGTGCCTGTTGGCAATTTACATCCCGCCCATCAGCGTAGCAAGGCTCCCATGTCTCCATGGCCTGTCCTGCTTTTCTGGTTTTTACACTGTTTTCAGCATGGCCCTTTTGACCGAGGGCAAGCGAGACTTCTTTGTAGCGCTGATTTGCCCTTCTGGCTTGCTTGGTTGGCCAAAAAGGGCGTATGCGTTTTTTCCTGAATATATTCAGGAAAAAACGCATACGCCCTTTTTGGCCAAGGGCATCATTGTCAACGTTTTGCCGCTGTTCATGTGCTTTAAAGGCGAGTCGAATCTACCTCCTGAAATCTGTTTCCTGCAAATCTGCCTTGCTTTCAAATCCTCTTCGTTGCCTTCCCTCAATATATTTGTGGACGAGAGTTATCATTTATAACTCTGCACGATTGTGAATTGCAGTGCCCCTGAGCTCCATTTGTCTACTCGCTTTTTTGGGAGCTGGCCGCTAAAGCGCAGGATTGCTTCAGGCCCTACTTTGTTCTGGGCGGCACACTGAGCCTGTGGTTCATTCTTCTTCCTGGTGGGAAAATGGAGTGACCTGTGCCTGTCGCAACACCTAGGGCTAGTCTCTCGTTGGTTCCCCGTCTTCCCGTTCATCCTCAGGACAAATTGCAACCTGTACGAAACAGGAGGTTAAAGGTGCTGATTCTCCAAGTAGGGAGATGGTTAGTCAAGCGGCTGGAATGGCGAACCCGAGCACAAGGAGAGGAGAAATGAGGTGCGTTTTAGAAACCTTTCCCGATCTCACGGCATACCATCTTCTGGGTTTCCCATGCATGTTTTGATGTAGGAAGATGCCCTTGTACCTGGAGATTTGAGACCCATGGGGTGGGTACCCCGCGGTATTACTTTAAAGTATCTGCGTTTGCTCACCCAACCTCACCAATCCTCTCAGCCCCAAGAGTGTCCAGCCTTATGTCTCATCCAGCTGTGGGTCTAGATATGGTCAATCCAGGTTGCATCAGAGACCCTGAACGGATTTTGTAAGAATTTCTCTTTCTTTCACTGTCTTTGTTTTGTGGGTTTTTTAAAGTAATTTGTGTTTAGAATGGGGCTTGGCTGCTTTTCCCTGCTGTGTTTATGCCGCTTTAAACCCTCTTGATTCACTTGCAGAGAGATATCGATACATAGGTATTCAGATTCTTACTAGTCAGATATATTCTTGTGCGGTAACTAGGTGGTGTTGAGTCCAGTTCATTGAGCAGGGAGTAGGCCTTGTCTATTACATATTTGGCTTATGGAACGGTCTCTGAGCTAATTTCAAACCCTTGTTTTATGCATCACCGCACCTCACCTTTCCCGTTAAGCAGCCATAGTGTGTCTTCTAAAGGTGTGACTCTGTCCTGTTTTGTAATTCAGTTCAAGTGTAGCGATTTTGACATTCCCTCTATAAGCGATATCTTTGGATAAGTGTCTTTTTCTGTGTGACTTATTTCACTTAGAATCATCGTACCTAAATGCACTCATCCTGCTGCTAACTAGCCTTATGACACTGATTTCATGGCTGAGTGATATTCCATTGTGCCAAGTACCACCGTTTCTTTATCCATTTTTCTCTTTCCTGGGATATTGAAGGTGTACCGAAGTGGAGGTTCTTGGAAACAGACCAGCCGTAAAGTTTGGGGTGCCTGTGTCTTGTTGATTTTTAGTTTTCCCAATTTATACGCCCATGAGTGCAAGTGCCCTATGCTCTCTAAGCTGTGTTTATTACTTGTTTCAGGACACACCGTACACTTCTCCAGAGTGCCTGTTGGCAATTTACATCCCGCCCATCAGCGTAGCAAGGCTCCCATGTCTCCATGGCCTGTCCTGCTTTTCTGGTTTTTACACTGTTTTCAGCATGGCCCTTTTGACCGAGGGCAAGCGAGACTTCTTTGTAGCGCTGATTTGCCCTTCCGGCTTGCTTGGTTGGCCAAAAAGGGCGTATGCGTTTTTTCCTGAATATATTCAGGAAAAAACGCATACGCCCTTTTTGGCCAAGGGCATCATTGTCAACGTTTTGCCGCTTTTCATGTGCTTTAAAGGAGTGTCGAATCTACCTCCTGAAATCTGTTTCCTGCAAATCTGCCTTGCTTTCAAATCCTCTTCGTTGCCTTCCCTCAATATATTTGTGGACGAGAGTTATCATTTATAACTCTGCACGTTTGTGAATTGCAGTGCCCCTGAGCTCCATTTGTCTACTCGCTTTTTTGGGAGCTGGCCGCTAAAGCGCAGGATTGCTTCAGGCCGTATTTTTGTTCTGGGAGGCAGGCTGAGCCTGTGGTTCATTCTTCTTCCTGATGGGAAAATGGAGAGACCTGTGCCTGTCCCAACACCTAGGGCTAGTCTCTCGTTGGTTCCCCGTCTTCCCGTTCATCCTCAGGACAAATTGCAACCTGTACGAAACAGGAGGTTAAAGGTGCTGATTATCCAAGTAGGGAGATTGTTAGTCAAGCGGCTGGAATGGCGAACCCGAGTACAAGGAGAGGAGAAATGAGGTGCGTTTTAGAAACCTTTCCCGATCTCACGGCATACCATCTTCTGGGTTTCCCATGCATGTTTTGATGTAGAAAGATGCCCTTGTACCTAGAGATTTGAGACCCATGGGGTGGGTACGCCGCGGTATTACTTTAAAGGGACTGCCTTTGCTCACCCAACCTCACCAATCCTCTCAGCCCCAAGAGTGTCCAGCCTTATGTCTCATCCAGCTGTGGGTCTAGATATGGTCAATCCAGGTTGCATCAGAGACCCTGAACGGATTTTGTAAGAATTTCTCTTTCTTTCACTGTCTTTGTTTTGTGGGTTTTTTAAAGTAATTTGTGTTTAGAATGGGGCTTGGCTGCTTTTCCCTGCTGTGTTTATGCTGCTTTAAACCCTCTTGATTCACTTGCAGAGAGATATCGATACATAGGTATTCAGATTCTTACTAGTCAGATATATTCTTGTGCGGTGACTAGGTGGTGTTGAGTCCAGTTCACTGAGCAGGGAGTAGGCCTTGTCTATTACATATTTGGCTTATGGAACGGTCTCTGAGCTAATTTCAAACCCTTGTTTTATGCATCACCCCACCTCCCCTTTCCCGTTAAGCAGCCAGAGTGTGTCTTCTAAAGGTGTGACTCTGTTCTGTTTTGTAATTCAGTTCAAGTGTAGCGATTTTGATATTCCCTCTATTAGCGATATCTTAGGATAAGTGTCTTTTTCTGTGTGACTTATTTCACTTAGAATCATCGTACCTAAATCCACTCATCCTGCTGCTATCTAGCCTTATGACATTGATTTCATGGCTGAGTGATATTCCATTGTGCCAAGTACCACCATTTCTTTATCCATTTTTCTCTTTCCTGGGATATTGAAGGTGTACCGAAGTGGAGGTTCTCGGAAACAGAGCAGCCGTAAATTTTCGGGTGCCTGTGTCTTGTTGATTTTTAGTTTTCCCAATTTATACGCCCATGAGTGGAAGTGCCCTATGCTCTCTAAGCTGTGTTTATTACTTGTTTCAGGACACACCGTACACTTCTCCAGAGTGCCTGTTGGCAATTTACATCCCGCCCATCAGCGTAGCAAGGCTCCCATGTCTCCATGGCCTGTCCTGCCTTTCTGGTTTTTACACTGTTTTCAGCATGGCCCTTTTGACCGAGGGCAAGAGAGACTTCTTTGTAGCGCTGATTTGCCCTTCCGGCTTGCTTGGTTGGCCAAAAAGGGCGTATGCGTTTTTTCCTGAATATATTCAGGGAAAAACGCATACGCCCTTTTTGGACAAGGGCATCATTGTCAACGTTTTGCCGCTTTTCATGTGCTTTAAAGGAGTGTCGAATCTACCTCCTGAAATCTGTTTCCTGCAAATCTGCCTTGCTTTCAAATCCTCTTCGTTGCCTTCCCTCAATATATTTCTGGACGAGAGTTACCATTTATAACTCTGCACGTTTGTGAATTACAGTGCCCCTGAGCTCCATTTGTCTTCTCGCTTTTTTGGGAGCTGGTCGCAAAAGTGCAGGATTGCTTCAGGCACTATTTTGGTTCTGGCGGGCAGGCTGAGCCTGTGGTTCATTCTTCTTCCTGATGGGAATATGGAGTCACCTGTGCCTGTCCGAACACCTAGGGTACTCTCTCGTTGGTTCCCCGTCTTCCCGTTCATCCTCAGGACAAACTGCAACCTGTACAAAACAGGAGGTTAAAGGTGCTGATTCTCCAAGTAGGGAGATGGTTAGTCAAGCGGCTGGAATGGGGAACCCGAGCACAAGGAGAGGAGAAATGAGGTGCGTTTTAGAAACCTTTCCCGATCTCACGGCATACCATCTTCTGGGGTTCCCATGCATGTTTTGATGTAGGAAGATGCCCTTGTACCTGGAGATTTGAGACCCATGGGGTGGGTACGCCGCGGTATTACTTTAAAGGGACTGCCTTTGCTCACCCAACCTCACCAATCCTCTCAGCCCCAAGAGTGTCCAGCCTTATGTCTCATCCAGCTGTGGGTCCAGATATGGTCAATCCAGGTTGCATCAGAGACCCTGAACGGATTTTGTAAGAATTTCTCTCTTTTCACTGTCTTTGTTTTGTGGGTTTTTTAAAGTAATTTATGTTTAGAATGGGGCTTGGCTGCTTTTCCCTGCTGTGTTTATGTCGCTTTACACCCTCTTGATTCACCTGCAGAGAGATATCGATACCTAGGTTTTCAGATTCTTACTAGTCAGATATATTCTTGTGCGGTGACTAAGGGTTGTTGAGTCCAGTTCACTGAGCAGGGAGTAGGCCTTGTCTATTACATATTTGGCTTATGGAATGGTCTCTGAGCTAATTTCAAACCCTTGTTTTATGCATCACCCCACCTCACCTTTCCCGTTAAGCAGCCATAGTGTGTCTTCTAAAGGTGTGACTCTGTTCTGTTTTGTAATTCAGTTCAAGTGTAGCGATTTTGACATTCCCTCTATAAGTGATATCTTAGGATAAGTGTCTTTTTCTGTGTGACTTATTTCACTTAGAATCATCGTACCTAAATGCACTCATCCTGCTGCTAACTAGCCTTATGACACTGATTTCATGGCTGAGTGATATTCCATTGTGCCAAGTACCACCGTTTCTTTATCCATTTTTCTCTTTCCTGGGATATTGAAGGTGTACCGAAGTGGAGGTTCTTGGAAACAGAGCAGCCGTAAAGTTTGGGGTGCCTGTTTCTTGTTGATTTTTAGTTTTCCCAATTTATTCGCCCATGAGTGGAAGTGCCCTATGCTCTCTAAGCTGTGTTTATTACTTGTTTCAGGACACACCGTACACTTCTCCAGAGTGCCTGTTGGCAATTTACATCCCGCCCATCAGCGTAGCAAGTCTCCCATGTCTCCATGGCCTGTCCTGCTTTTCTGGTTTTTACACTGTTTTCAGCATGGCCCTTTTGACCGAGGGCAAGCGAGACTTCTTTGTAGCGCTGATTTGCCCTTCCGGCTTGCTTGGTTGGCCAAAAAGGGCGTATGCGTTTTTTCCTGAATATATTCAGGAAAAAACGCATACGCCCTTTTTGGACAAGGGCATCATTGTCAACGTTTTGGCGCTTTTCATGTGCTTTAAAGGAGTGTCGAATCTACCTCCTGAAATCTGTTTCCTGCAAATCTGCCTTGCTTTCAAATCTTCTTCGTTGCCTTCCCTCAATATATTTGTGGACGAGAGTTATCATTTATAACTCTGCACGTTTGTGAATTGCAGTGCCCCTGAGCTCCATTTGTCTACTCGCTTTTTTGGGAGCTGGCCGCTAAAGCGCAGGATTGCTTCAGGCCCTATTTTTGTTCGGGGAGGCAGGCTGAGCCTGTGGTTCATTCTTCTTCCTGATGGGAAAATGGAGAGACCTGTGCCTGTCCCAACACCTAGGGCTAGTCTCTCGTTGGTTCCCCATCTTCCCGTTCATCCTCAGGACAAATTGCAACCTGTACGAAACGGGAGGTTAAAGGTGCTGATTCTCCAAGTAGGGAGATTGTTAGTCAAGCGGCTGGAATGGCGAACCCGAGCACAAGGAGAGGAGAAATGAGGTGCGTTTTAGAAACCTTTCCCGATCTCACGGCATACCATCTTCTGGGTTTCCCATGCATGTTTTGATGTAGAAAGATGCCCTTGTACCTGGAGATTTGAGACCCATGGGGTGGGTCCGCCGCGGTATTACTTTAAAGGGACTGCCTTTGCTCACCCAACCTCACCAATCCTCTCAGCCCCAAGAGTGTCCAGCCTTATGTCTCATCCAGCTGTGGGTCTAGATATGGTCAATCCAGGTTGCATCAGAGACCCTGAACGGATTTTCTAAGAATTTCTCTCTCTTTCACTGTCTTTGTTTTGTGGGTTTTTTAAAGTAATTTGTGTTTAGAATGGGGCTTGGCTGCTTTTCCCTGCTGTGTTTATGCCACTTTAAACCCTCTTGATTCACTTGCAGAGAGATATCGATACATAGGTATTCAGATTCTTACTACTCAGATATATTCCTGTGCGGTGACTAGGTGGTGTTGAGTCCAGTTCACTGAGCAGGGAGTAGGCCTTGTCTATTACATATTTGGCTTATGGAACGGTCTCTGAGCTAATTTCAAACCCTTGTTTTATGCATCACCCCACCTCACCTTTCCCGTTAAGCAGCCAGAGTGTGTCTTCTAAAGGTGTGACTCTGTTCTGTTTTGTAATTCAGTTCAAGTGTAGCGATTTTGACATTCCCTCTATAAGCGATATCTTAGGATAAGTGTCTTTTTCTGTGTGACTTATTTCACTTAGAATCATCGTACCTAAATGCACTCATCCTGCTGCTAACTAGCCTTATGACACTGATTTCATGGCTGAGTGATATTCCATTGTGCCAAGTACCACCGTTTCTTTATCCATTTTTCTCTTTCCTGGGATATTGAAGGTGTACCGAAGTGGAGGTTCTTGGAAACAGACCAGCCGTAAAGTTTGGGGTGCCTGTGTCTTGTTGATTTTTAGTTTTCCCAATTTATACGCCCATGAGTGGAAGTGCCTTATGCTCTCTAAGCTGTGTTTATTACTTGTTTCAGGACACACCGTACACTTCTCCAGAGTGCCTGTTGGCAATTTACATCCCGCCCATCAGCGTAGCAAGGCTCCCATGTCTCCATGGCCTGTCCTGCTTTTCTGGTTTTTACACTGTTTTCAGCATGGCCCTTTTGACCGAGGGCAAGCGAGACTTCTTTGTAGCGCTGATTTGCCCTTCCGGCTTGCTTGGTTGGCCAAAAAGGGCGTATGCGTTTTTTCCTGAATATATTCAGGGAAAAACGCATACCCCCTTTTTGGTCAAGAGCATCATTGTCAACGTTTTGCCGTTTTTCATGTGCTTTAAAGGAGTGTCGAATCTACCTCCTGAAATCTGTTTCCTGCAAATCTGCCTTGCTTTCAAATCTTCTTCGTTGCCTTCCCTCAATATATTTGTGGACGAGAGTTATCATTTATAACTCTGCACGTTTGTGAATTGCAGTGCCCCTGAGCTCCATTTGTCTACTCGCTTTTTTGGGAGCTGGCCGCAAAACACAGGATTGCTTCAGGTCCTATTTTCGTTCTCGGGGGCAGGCTGAGCCTGTGGTTCATTCTTCTTCCTGATGGGAAAATGGAGTGACCTGTGCCTGTCCCAACACCTAGGGCTAGTCTCTCGTTGGTTCCCCGTCTTCCCGTTCATCCTCAGGACAAATTGCAACCTGTACGAAACAGGAGGTTAAAGGTGCTGATTCTCCAAGTAGGGAGATGGTTAGTCAAGCGGCTGGAATGGCGAACCCGAGCACAAGGAGAGGAGAAATGAGGTGCGTTTTAGAAACCTTTCCCGATCTCACGGCATACCATCTTCTGGGTTTCCCATGCATGTTTTGATGTAAGAAGATGCCCTTGTACCTGGAGATTTGAGACCCATGGGGTGGGTACCCCGCGGTATTACTTTAAAATATCTGCGTTTGCTCACCCAACCTCACCAATCCTCTCAGTCCCAAGAGTGTCCAGCCTTATGTCTCATCCAGCTGTGGGTCTAGATATGGTCAATCCAGGTTGCATCAGCGACCCTGAATGGATTTTGTAAGAATTTCTCTCTCTTTCACTGTCTTTGTTTTGTGGGTTTTTAAAAGTAATTTATTTTTAGAATGGGGCTTGGCTGCTTTTCCCTGCTGTGTTTATGCCGCTTTACAACCTCTTGATTCACTTTCAGAGAGATATCAATACATAGGTTTTCAGATTCTTACTAGTCAGATATAACTTGTGCGGTGACTAGGGAGTGTTGAGTCCAGTCCACTGAGCAGGGAGTAGGCCTTGTGTGTTACAAATTTGGCTTATGGAGCGGTGTCTGAGCTAATTTCAAACCCTTGTTTTATGCATCACCGCACCCCACCTTTCCCGTTAAGCAGCCATAGTATGTCTTCTAAAGGTGTGACTCTGTTCTGTTTTGTAATTCAGTTCAAGTGTAGCGATTTTGACATTCCCTCTATAAGCGATATCTTAGGATCAGGGTCTTTTTCTGTGTGACTTATTTCACTTAGAATCATCGTACCTAAATCCACTCATCATGCTGCTAACTAGCCTTATGACATTGATTTAATGGCTGAGTGATATTCCATTGTGCCAAGTACCACCATTTGTTTATCCATTGTTCTCTTTCCTGGGATATTGACGGTGTACCAAAGTGGAGGTTCTTGGAAACAGAGCAGCCGTAAAGTTTGGGGTGCCTGTGTCTTGTTGATTTATAGTTTTCCCAATTTAAACGCCCATGAGTGGAAGTGCCCTATGCTCTCTAAGCTGTGTTTATTACTTGTTTCAGGACACACCGTACACTTCTCCAGAGTGCCTGTTGGCAATTTACATCCCGCCCATCAGCGTAGCAAGGCTCCCATGTCTCCATGGCCTGTCCTGCTTTTCTGGTTTTTACACTGTTTTCAGCATGGCCCTTTTGACCGAGGGCAAGCGAGACTTCTTTGTAGCGCTGATTTGCCCTTCCGGCTTGCTTGGTTGGCCAAAAAGGGCGTATGCGTTTTTTCCTGAATATATTCAGGAAAAAACGCATACGCCCTTTTTGGCCAAGGGCATCATTGTCAACGTTTTGCCGCTTTTCATGTGCTTTAAAGGCCAGTCGAATCTACCTCCTGAAATCAGTTTCCTGCAAATCTGCCTTGCTTTCAAATCCTCTTCGTTGCCTTCCTTCAATATATTTGAGGACGAGAGTTCTCATTTGTAACTCTGCAAGTTTGTGAATTTCAGTGCCCCTGAGCTCCATTTGTCTTCTCGCTTTTTTGGGAGCTGGCCGCAAAGGCGCAGGATTGCTTCAGGCCCTATTTTGGTTCTGGGGGGCAGGCTGAGCCTGTGGTTCATTCTTCTTCCTGATGGGTAAATGGAGTGACCTGTGCCTGTTCCAACACCTAGGGCTTGTCTCTCGTTGGTTCCCCATCTTCCCGTTCATCCTCAGGACAAATTGCAACCTGTACGAAACAGGAGGTTAAAGGTGCTGATTCTCCAAGTAGGGAGATGGTTAGTCAAGCAGCTGGAATGGCGAACCCGAGCACAAGGAGAGGAGAAATGAGGTGCGTTTTAGAAACCTTTCCCGATCTCACGGCATACCATCTTCTGGGTTTCCCATGCATGTTTTGATGTAAGAAGATGCCCTTGTACCTGGAGATTTGAGACCCATGGGGTGGGTACCCTGCGGTATTACTTTAAAATATCTGCGTTTGCTCACCCAACCTCACCAATCCTCTCAGCCCCAAGAGTGTCCAGCCTTATGTCTCATCCAGCTGTGGGTCTAGATATGGTCAATCCAGGTTGCATCAGCGACCGTGAACGGATTTTGTAGGAATTTCTCTCTCTTTCACTGTCTTTGTTTTGTGGGATTTTTAAAGTAATTTATGTTTAGAATGGGGCTTGGCTGCTTTTCCCTGCTGTGTTTATGCCGCTTTACACCCTCTTGATTCACTTGCATAGAGATATCCATACATAAGTTTTCAGATTCTTACTAGTCAGATATATCTTGTGCGGTGACTAGGGAGTGTTGAGTCCAGTCCACTGAGCAGGGAGGAGGCCTTCTCTATTACATATTTGGCCTATGGAGCGGTGTCTGAGCTAATTTCAAACCCTTGTTTTATGCATCACCCCACCTCACCTTTCCCGTTAAGCAGCCATAGTATGTCTTCTAAAGGTGTGACTCAGTTCTGTTTTGTAATTCAGTTCAAGTGTAGCGATTTTGACATTCCCTCTATAAGCGATATCTTAGGATAAGTGTCTTTTTCTGTGTGACTTATTTCACTTAGAATCATCGTACCTAAATCCACACATGATGCTGCTAACTAGCTTTATGACATTAATTTCATGGCTGAGGGATATTCCATTGTGCCAAGTACCACCATTTCTTTATCCATTTTTCTCTTTCCTGGGATATTGAAGGTGTACTGAAGTGGAGGTTCTTGCAAACAGAGCAGCCGTAAAGTTTGGGGTGCCTGTGTCTTGTTGATTTTTAGTTTTCCCAATTTATACGCCAATGAGTGGAAGTGCCCTATGCTCTCTAAGCTGTGTTTATTACTTGTTTCAGGACACACAGTACACTTCTCCAGAGTGCCTGTTGGCAATTTACATCCCACCCATCAGCGTAGAAAGGCTCCCATGTCTCCATGGCCTGTCCTGCTTTTCTGGTTTTTACACTGTTTTCAGCATGGCCCTTTTGACCGAGGGCAAGCGAGACTTCTTTGTAGCGCTGATTTGCCCTTCCAGCTTGCTTGGTTGATCAAAAAGGGCGTATGCGTTTTTTCCTGAATATATTCAGGAAAAAACGCATACGCCCTTTTTGGCCAAGGGCATCATTGTCAACGTTTTGCCGCTTTTCATGTGCTTTAAAGGCCAGTCGAATCTACCTCCTGAAATCAGTTTCCTGCAAATCTGCCTTGCTTTCAAATCCTCTTCGTTGCCTTCCTTCAATATATTTGAGGACGAGAGTTCTCATTTGTAACTCTGCACGTTTGTGAATTGCAGTGCCCCTGAGCTCCATTTGTCTTCTCGCTTTTTTGGGAGCTGGCCGCAAAAGCGCAGGATTGCTTCAGGCCCTATTTTGGTTCTGGGCGGCAGGCTGAGCCTGTGGTTCATTCTTCTTCCTGATGGGTAAATGGAGTGACCTGTGCCTGTTCCAACACCTAGGGCTAGTCTCTCGTTGGTTCCCCGTCTTCCCGTTCATCCTCAGGACAAATTGCAACCTGTACGAAACAGGAGGTTAAAGGTGCTGATTCTCCAAGTAGGGAGATGGTTAGTCAAGCAGCTGGAATGGCGAACCCGAGCACAAGGAGAGGAGAAATGAGGTGCGTTTTAGAAACCTTTCCCGATCTCACGGCATACCATCTTCTGGGTTTCCCATGCATGTTTTGATGTAAGAAGATGCCCTTGTACCTGGAGATTTGAGACCCATGGGGTGGGTACCCCGCGGTATTACTTTAAAATATCTGCGTTTGCTCACCCAACCTCACCAATCCTCTCAGCCCCAAGAGTGTCCAGTCTTATGTCTCATCCAGCTGTGGGTCTAGATATGGTCAATCCAGGTTGCATCAGCGACCCTGAACGGATTTTGTAAGAATTTCTCTCTCTTTCACTGTCTTTGTTTTGTGGGTTTTTTAAAGTAATTTATGTTTAAAATGGGGCTTGGCTGCTTTTCCCTGCTGTGTTTATGCCGCTTTACACCCTCTTGATTCACTTGCAGAGAGATATCAATACATAGGTTTTCAGATTCTTACTAGTCAGATATATCTTGTGCGGTGACTAGGGAGTGTTGAGTCCAGTCCACTGAGCAGGGAGTAGGCCTTGTCTATTACATATTTGGCTTATGGAGCGGTGTCTGAGCTAATTTCAAACCCTTGTTTTATGCATCACCCCACCTCACCTTTCCCGTTAAGCAGCCATAGTATGTCTTCTAAAGGTGTGACTCTGTTCTGTTTTGTAATTCAGTTCAAGTTTAGCGATTTTGAGATTCCCTCTATAAGCGATATCTTAGGATCAGGGTCTTTTTCTGTGTGACTTATTTCACTTAGAATCATCGTACCTAAATCCACTCATCATGCTGCTAACTAGCCTTATGACATTAATTTCATGGCTGAGGGATATTCCATTGTGCCAAGTACCACCATTTCTTTATCCATTTTTCTCTTTCCTGGGATATTGAAGGTGTACTGAAGTGGAGGTTCTTGCAAACAGAGCAGCCGTAAAGTTTGGGGTGCCTGTGTCTTGTTGATTTTTAGTTTTCCCAATTTATATGCCCATGAGTGGAAGTGCCCTGTGTTCTCTAAGCAGTGTTTATTACTTGTTTCAAGACACACAGTACACTTCTCCAGAGTGCCTGTTGGCAATTTACATCCCGCCCATCAGCGTAGAAAGGCTCCCATGTCTCCATGGCCTGTCCTGCTTTTCTGGTTTTTACACTTTTTTCAACATGGCCCTTTTGACCGAGGGCAAGCGAGACTTATTTGTAGCGCTGATTTGCCCTTCCGGCCTGCTTGGTTGGCCAAAAAGGGCGTATGCTTTTTTTCCTGAATATATTCAGGAAAAAATGCATACGCCCTTTTTGGCCAAGGGCATCATTGTCAACGTTTTGCCGCTTTTCATGTGCTTTAAAGGCGAGTCGAATCTACCTCCTGAAATCTGTTTCCTGCAAATCTGTCTTGCTTTCAAATCCTCTTCGTTGCCTTCCCTCAAAATATTTGTGGACGAGAGTTCTCATTTGTAACTCTGCACGTTTGTGAATTGCAGTGCCCCTGAGCTCCATTTGTCTACTCGCTTTTTTGGGAGCTGGCCGCAAAACACAGGATTGCTTCAGGCCCTATTTTGGTTCTCGGGGGCAGGCTGAGCCTGTGGTTCATTCTTCTTCCTGATGGGAAAATGGAGTGACCTGTGCCTGTCCCAACACCTAGGGCTAGTCTCTCGTTGGTTCCCTGTCTTCCCGTTCATCCTCAGGACAAATTGCAACCTGTACGAAACAGGAGGTTAAAGGTGCTGATTCTCCAAGTAGGGAGATGGTTAGTCAAGCGGCTGGAATGGCGAACCCGAGCACAAGGAGAGGAGAAATGAGGTGCGTTTTAGAAACCTTTCCCGATCTCACGGCATACCATCTTCTGGGTTTCCCATGCATGTTTTGATGTAAGAAGATGCCCTTGTACCTGGAGATTTGAGACCCATGGGGTGGGTACCCCGCGGTATTACTTTAAAATATCTGCGTTTGCTCACCCAACCTCACCAATCCTCTCAGCCCCAAGAGTGTCCAGCCTTATGTCTCATCCAGCTGTGGGTCTAGATATGGTCAATCCAGGTTGCATCAGCGACCCTGAACGGATTTTGTAGGAATTTCTCTCTCTTTCACTGTCTTTGTATTGTGGGATTTTTAAAGTAATTTATGTTTAGAATGGGGCTTGGCTGCTTTTCCCTGCTGTGTTTATGCCGCTTTACACCCTCTTGATTCACTTGCATAGAGATATCCATACATAAGTTTTCAGATTCTTACTAGTCAGATATATCTTGTGCGGTGACTAGGGAGTGTTGAGTCCAGTCCACTGAGCAGGGAGGAGGCCTTCTCTATTACATATTTGGCCTATGGAGCGGTGTCTGAGCTAATTTCAAACCCTTGTTTTATGCATCACCCCACCTCACCTTTCCCGTTAAGCAGCCATAGTATGTCTTCTAAATGTGTGACTCTGTTCTGTTTTGTAATTCAGTTCAAGTGTAGCGATTTTGACATTCCCTCTATAAGCGATATCTTAGGATAAGTGTCTTTTTCTGTGTGACTTATTTCACTTAGAATCATCGTACCTAAATCCACACATGATGCTGCTAACTAGCTTTATGACATTAATTTCATGGCTGAGGGATATTCCATTGTGCCAAGTACCACCATTTCTTTATCCATTTTTCTCTTTCCTGGGATATTGAAGGTGTACTGAAGTGGAGGTTCTTGCAAACAGAGCAGCCGTAAAGTTTGGGGTGCCTGTGTCTTGTTGATTTTTAGTTTTCCCAATTTATACGCCCATGAGTGGAAGTGCCCTATGCTCTCTAAGCTGTGTTTATTACTTGTTTCAGGACACACAGTACACTTCTCCAGAGTGCCTGTTGGCAATTTACATCCCACCCATCAGCGTAGAAAGGCTCCCATGTCTCCATGGCCTGTCCTGCTTTTCTGGTTTTTACACTTTTTTCAGCATGGCCCTTTTGACCGAGGGCAAGCGAGACTTCTTTGTAGCGCTGATTTGCACTTCCAGCTTGCTTGGTTGGCCAAAAAGGGCGTATGCGTTTTTTCCTGAATATATTCAGGAAAAAACGCATACGCCCTTTTTGGCCAAGGGCATCATTGTCAACGTTTTGCCGCTTTTCATGTGCTTTAAAGGCGAGTCGAATCTACCTCCTGAAATCAGTTTCCTGCAAATCTGCCTTGCTTTCAAATCCTCTTCGTTGCCTTCCTTCAATATATTTGAGGACGAGAGTTCTCATTTGTAACTCTGCACGTTTGTGAATTGCAGTGCCCCTGAGCTCATTTGTCTTCTCGCTTTTTTGGGAGCTGGCCGCAAAAGCGCAGGATTGCTTCAGGCCCTATTTTGGTTCTGGGGGGCAGGCTGAGCCTGTGGTTCATTCTTCTTCCTGATGGGTAAATGGAGTGACCTGTGCCTGTTCCAACACCTAGGGCTAGTCTCTCGTTGGTTCCCCGTCTTCCCGTTCATCCTCAGGACAAATTGCAACCTGTACGAAACAGGAGGTTAAAGGTGCTGATTCTCCAAGTAGGGAGATGGTTAGTCAAGCAGCTGGAATGGCGAACCCGAGCACAAGGAGAGGAGAAATGAGGTGCGTTTTAGAAACCTTTCCCGATCTCACGGCATACCATCTTCTGTGTTTCCCATGCATGTTTTGATGTAAGAAGATGCCCTTGTACCTGGAGATTTGAGACCCATGGGGTGGGTACCCCGCGGTATTACTTTAAAATATCTGCGTTTGCTCACCCAACCTCACCAATCCTCTCAGCCCCAAGAGTGTCCAGCCTTATGTCTCATCCAGCTGTGGGTCTAGATATTGTCAATCCAGGTTGCATCAGCGACCCTGAACGGATTTTGTAAGAATTTCTCTCTCTTTCACTGTCTTTGTTTTGTGGGTTTTTTAAAGTAATTTATGTTTAGAATGGGGCTTGGCTGCTTTTCCCTGCTGTGTTTATGCCGCTTTACACCCTCTTGATTCACTTGCAGAGAGATATCAATACATAGGTTTTCAGATTCTTACTAGTCAGATATATCTTGTGCGGTGACTAGGGAGTGTTGAGTCCAGTCCACTGAGCAGGGAGTAGGCCTTGTCTATTACATATTTGGCTTATGGAGCGGTGTCTGAGCTAATTTCAAACCCTTGTTTTATGCATCACCGCACCCCACCTTTCCCGTTAAGCAGCCATAGTATGTCTTCTAAAGGTGTGACTCTGTTCTGTTTTGTAATTCAGTTCAAGTGTAGCGATTTTGACATTCCCTCTATAAGCGATATCTTAGGATCAGGGTCTTTTTCTGTGTGACTTATTTCACTTAGAATCATCGTACCTAAATCCACTCATCATGCTGCTAACTAGCCTTATGACATTGATTTAATGGCTGAGTGATATTCCATTGTGCCAAGTACCACCATTTGTTTATCCATTGTTCTCTTTCCTGGGATATTGACGGTGTACCAAAGTGGAGGTTCTTGGAAACAGAGCAGCCGTAAAGTTTGGGGTGCCTGTGTCTTGTTGATTTATAGTTTTCCCAATTTAAACGCCCATGAGTGGAAGTGCCCTATGCTCTCTAAGCTGTGTTTATTACTTGTTTCAGGACACACCGTACACTTCTCCAGAGTGCCTGTTGGCAATTTACATCCCGCCCATCAGCGTCGAAAGGCTCCCATGTCTCCATGGCCTGTCCTGCTTTTCTGGTTTTTACACTGTTTTCAGCATGGCCCTTTTGACCGAGGGCAAGCGAGACTTCTTTGTAGCGCTGATTTGCCCTTCCGGCTTGCTTGGTTGGCCAAAAAGGGCGTATGCGTTTTTTCCTGAATATATTCAGGAAAAAACGCATACGCCCTTTTTGGCCAAGGGCATCATTGTCAACGTTTTGCCGCTTTTCATGTGCTTTAAAGGCGAGTCAAATCTACCTCCTGAAATCAGTTTCCTGCAAATCTGCCTTGCTTTCAAATCCTCTTCGTTGCCTTCCTTCAATATATTTGAGGACGAGAGTTCTCATTTGTAACTCTGCACGTTTGTGAATTGCAGTGCCCCTGAGCTCATTTGTCTTCTCGCTTTTTTGGGAGCTGGCCGCAAAAGCGCAGGATTGCTTCAGGCCCTATTTTGGTTCTGGGGGGCAGGCTGAGCCTGTGGTTCATTCTTCTTCCTGATGGGTAAATGGAGTGACCTGTGCCTGTTCCAACACCTAGGGCTAGTCTCTCGTTGGTTCCCCGTCTTCCCGTTCATCCTCAGGACAAATTGCAACCTGTACGAAACAGGAGGTTAAAGGTGCTGATTCTCCAAGTAGGGAGATGGTTAGTCAAGCAGCTGGAATGGCGAACCCGAGCACAAGGAGAGGAGAAATGAGGTGCGTTTTAGAAACCTTTCCCGATCTCACGGCATACCATCTTCTGTGTTTCCCATGCATGTTTTGATGTAAGAAGATGCCCTTGTACCTGGAGATTTGAGACCCATGGGGTGGGTACCCCGCGGTATTACTTTAAAATATCTGCGTTTGCTCACCCAACCTCACCAATCCTCTCAGCCCCAAGAGTGTCCAGCCTTATGTCTCATCCAGCTGTGGGTCTAGATATGGTCAATCCAGGTTGCATCAGCGACCCTGAACGGATTTTGTAGGAATTTCTCTCTCTTTCACTGTCTTTGTTTTGTGGGTTTTTTAAAGTAATTTATGTTTAGAATGGGGCTTGGCTGCTTTTCCCTGCTGTGTTTATGCCGCTTTACACCCTCTTGATTCACTTGCATAGAGATATCCATACATAAGTTTTCAGATTCTTACTAGTCAGATATATCTTGTGCGGTGACTAGGGAGTGTTGAGTCCAGTCCACTGAGCAGGGAGGAGGCCTTCTCTATTACATATTTGGCCTATGGAGCGGTGTCTGAGCTAATTTCAAACCCTTGTTTTATGCATCACCCCACCT
The DNA here is from genome assembly GCF_028564815.1 of Eubalaena glacialis. NCBI lineage: Eukaryota > Metazoa > Chordata > Mammalia > Artiodactyla > Balaenidae > Eubalaena > Eubalaena glacialis. Next base: position 130,804,556 of record NC_083720.1, on the reverse strand, counting down.
CACCTTTCCCGTTAAGCAGCCATAGTATGTCTTCTAAAGGTGTGACTCTGTTCTGTTTTGTAATTCAGTTCAAGTGTAGCGATTTTGACATTCCCTCTATAAGCGATATCTTAGGATAAGTGTCTTTTTCTGTGTGACTTATTTCACTTAGAATCATCGTACCTAAATCCACACATGATGCTGCTAACTAGCTTTATGACATTAATTTCATGGCTGAGGGATATTCCATTGTGCCAAGTACCACCATTTCTTTATCCATTTTTCTCTTTCCTGGGATATTGAAGGTGTACTGAAGTGGAGGTTCTTGCAAACAGAGCAGCCGTAAAGTTTGGGGTGCCTGTGTCTTGTTGATTTTTAGTTTTCCCAATATATACGCCCATGAGTGGAAGTGCCCTATGCTCTCTAAGCTGTGTTTATTACTTGTTTCAGGACACACAGTACACTTCTCCAGAGTGCCTGTTGGCAATTTACATCCCACCCATCAGCGTAGAAAGGCTCCCATGTCTCCATGGCCTGTCCTGCTTTTCTGGTTTTTACACTGTTTTCAGCATGGCCCTTTTGACCGAGGGCAAGCGAGACTTCTTTGTAGCGCTGATTTGCCCTTCCGGCTTGCTTGGTTGATCAAAAAGGGCGTATGCGTTTTTTCCTGAATATATTCAGGAAAAAACGCATACGCCCTTTTTGGCCAAGGGCATCATTGTCAACGTTTTGCCGCTTTTCATGTGCTTTAAAGGCCAGTCGAATCTACCTCCTGAAATCAGTTTCCTGCAAATCTGCCTTGCTTTCAAATCCTCTTCGTTGCCTTCCTTCAATATATTTGAGGACGAGAGTTCTCATTTGTAACTCTGCACGTTTGTGAATTGCAGTGCCCCTGAGCTCCATTTGTCTTCTCGCTTTTTTGGGAGCTGGCCGCAAAAGCGCAGGATTGCTTCAGGCCCTATTTTGGTTCTGGGGGGCAGGCTGAGCCTGTGGTTCATTCTTCTTCCTGATGGGTAAATGGAGTGACCTGTGCCTGTTCCAACACCTAGGGCTAGTCTCTCGTTGGTTCCCCGTCTTCCCGTTCATCCTCAGGAAAAATTGCAACCTGTACGAAACAGGAGGTTAAAGGTGCTGATTCTCCAAGTAGGGAGATGGTTAGTCAAGCAGCTGGAATGGCGAACCCGAGCACAAGGAGAGGAGAAATGAGGTGCATTTTAGAAACCTTTCCCGATCTCACGGCATACCACCTTCTGTGTTTCCCATGCATGTTTTGATGTAAGAAGATGCCCTTGTACCTGGAGATTTGAGACCCAAGGGGTGGGTACCCCGCGGTATTACTTTAAAGTATCTGCATTTGCTCACCCAACCTCACCAATCCTCTCAGCCCCAAGAGTGTCCAGTCTTATGTCTCATCCAGCTGTGGGTCTAGATATGGTCAATCCAGGTTGCATCAGCGACCCTGAACGGATTTTGTAAGAATTTCTCTCTCTTTCACTGTCTTTGTTTTGTGGGTTTTTTCAAGTAATGTATGTTTAGAATGGGGCTTGGCTGCTTTTCCCTGCTGTGTTTATGCCGCTTTACACCCTCTTGATTCACTTGCAGATAGATATCAATACATAGGTTTTCAGATTCTTACTACTCAGATATATCTTGTGCGGTGACTAGGGAGTGTTGAGTCCAGTCCACTGAGCAGGGAGTAGGCCTTGTCTATTACATATTTGGCTTATGGAGTGGTGTCTGAGCTAATTTCAAACCCTTGTTTTATGCATCACCGCACCCCACCTTTCCCGTTAAGCAGCCATAGTGTGTCTTCTAAAGTTGTGACTCTGTTCTGTTTTGTAATTCAGTTCAAGTTTAGCGATTCTCAGATTCCCTCTATAAGCGATATCTTAGGATCAGGGTCTTTTTCTGTGTGACTTATTTCACTTAGAATCATCGTACCTAAATCCACTCATCATGCTGCTAACTAGCCTTATGACATTAATTTCATGGCTGAGGGATATTCCATTGTGCCAAGTACCACCATTTCTTTATCCATTTTTCTCTTTCCTGGGATATTGAAGGTGTACTGAAGTGGAGGTTCTTGCAAACAGAGCAGCCGTAAAGTTTGGGGTGCCTGTGTCTTGTTGATTTTTAGTTTTCCCAATTTATATGCCCATGAGTGGAAGTGCCCTGTGTTCTCTAAGCTGTGTTTATTACTTGTTTCAAGACACACAGTACACTTCTCCAGAGTGCCTGTTGGCAATTTACATCCCGCCCATCAGCGTAGAAAGGCTCCCATGTCTCCATGGCCTGTCCTGCTTTTCTGGTTTTTACACTTTTTTCAACATGGCCCTTTTGACCGAGGGCAAGCGAGACTTATTTGTAGCGCTGATTTGCCCTTCCGGCCTGCTTGGTTGGCCAAAAAGGGCGTATGCTTTTTTTCCTGAATATATTCAGGAAAAAACGCCTACGCCCTTTTTGGCCAAGGGCATCATTGTCAACGTTTTGCCGCTTTTCATGTGCTTTAAAGGCGAGTCGAATCTACCTCCTGAAATCTGTTTCCTGCAAATCTGTCTTGCTTTCAAATCCTCTTCGTTGCCTTCCCTCAATATATTTGTGGACGAGAGTTCTCATTTGTAACTCTGCACGTTTGTGAATTGCAGTGCCCCTGAGCTCCATTTGTCTACTCGCTTTTTTGGGAGATGGCCGCAAAACACAGGATTGCTTCAGGCCCTATTTTGGTTCTCGGGGGCAGGCTGAGCCTGTGGTTCATTCTTCTTCCTGATGGGAAAATGGAGTGACCTGTGCCTGTCCCAACACCTAGGGCTAGTCTCTCGTTGGTTCCCCGTCTTCCCGTTCATCCTCAGGACAAATTGCAACCTGTACGAAACAGGAGGTTAAAGGTGCTGATTCTCCAAGTAGGGAGATGGTTAGTCAAGCGGCTGGAATGGCGAACCCGAGCACAAGGAGAGGAGAAATGAGGTGCGTTTTAGAAACCTTTCCCGATCTCACGGCATACCATCTTCTGGGTTTCCCATGCATGTTTTGATGTAGGAAGATGCCCTTGTACCTGGAGATTTGAGACCCATGGGGTGGGTACCCCGCGGTATTACTTTAAAATATCTGCGTTTGCTCACCCAACCTCACCAATCCTCTCAGTCCCAAGAGTGTCCAGCCTTATGTCTCATCCAGCTGTGGGTCTAGATATGGTCAATCCAGGTTGCATCAGCGACCCTGAATGGATTTTGTAAGAATTTCTCTCTCTTTCACTGTCTTTGTTTTGTGGGTTTTTAAAAGTAATTTATTTTTAGAATGGGGCTTGGCTGCTTTTCCCTGCTGTGTTTATGCCACTTTACAACCTCTTGATTCACTTTCAGAGAGATATCAATACATAGGTTTTCAGATTCTTACTAGTCAGATATATCTTGTGCGGTGACTAGGGAGTGTTGAGTCCAGTCCACTGAGCAGGGAGTAGGCCTTGTCTATTACATATTTGGCTTATGGAGCGGTGTCTGAGCTAATTTCAAACCCTTGTTTTATGCATCACTGCACCCCACCTTTCCCGTTAAGCAGCCATAGTATGTCTTCTAAAGGTGTGACTCTGTTCTGTTTTGTAATTCAGTTCAAGTGTAGCGATTTTGACATTCCCTCTATAAGCGATATCTTAGGATAAGTGTCTTTTTCTGTGTGACTTATTTCACTTAGAATGATCGTACCTAAATCCACTCATCATGCTGCTAACTAGCTTTATGACATTAATTTCATGGCTGAGGGATATTCCATTGTGCCAAGTACCACCATTTCTTTATCCATTTTTCTCTTTCCTGTGATATTGAAGGTGTACCGAAGTGGAGGTTCTTGCAAACAGAGCAGCCGTAAAGTTTGGGGTGCCTGTGTCTTGTTGATTTTTAGTTTTCCCAATTTATACGCCCATGAGTGGAAGTGCCCTATGCTCTCTAAGCTGTGTTTATTACTTCTTTCAGGACACACAGTACACTTCTCCAGAGTGCCTGTTGGCAATTTACATCCCACCCATCAGCGTAGAAAGGCTCCCATGTCTCCATGGCCTGTCCTGCTTTTCTGGTTTTTACACTTTTTTCAGCATGGCCCTTTTGACCGAGGGCAAGCGAGACTTCTTTGTAGCGCTGATTTGCCCTTCCGGCTTGCTTGGTTGGCCAAAAAGGGCGTATGCGTTTTTTCCTGAATATATTCAGGAAAAAACGCATACGCCCTTTTTGGCCAAGGGCATCATTGTCAACGTTTTGCCGCTTTTCATGTGCTTTAAAGGCCAGTCGAATCTACCTCCTGAAATCAGTTTCCTGCAAATCTGCCTTGCTTTCAAATCCTCTTCGTTGCCTTCCTTCAATATATTTGAGGACGAGAGTTCTCATTTGTAACTCTGCACGTTTGTGAATTGCAGTGCCCCTGAGCTCATTTGTCTTCTCGCTTTTTTGGGAGCTGGCCGCAAAAGCTCAGGATTGCTTCAGGCCCTATTTTGGTTCTGGGGGGCAGGCTGAGCCTGTGGTTCATTCTTCTTCCTGATGGGTAAATGGAGTGACCTGTGCCTGTTCCAACACCTAGGGCTAGTCTCTCGTTGGTTCCCCGTCTTCCCGTTCATCCTCAGGACAAATTGCAACCTGTACGAAACAGGAGGTTAAAGGTGCTGATTCTCCAAGTAGGGAGATGGTTAGTCAAGCAGCTGGAATGGCGAACCCGAGCACAAGGAGAGGAGAAATGAGGTGCGTTTTAGAAACCTTTCCCGATCTCACGGCATACCATCTTCTGGGTTTCCCATGCATGTTTTGATGTAAGAAGATGCCCTTGTACCTGGAGATTTGAGACCCATGGGGTGGGTACCCCGCGGTATTACTTTAAAATATCTGCGTTTGCTCACCCAACCTCACCAATCCTCTCAGCCCCAAGAGTGTCCAGCCTTATGTCTCATCCAGCTGTGGGTCTAGATATGGTCAATCCAGGTTGCATCAGCGACCCTGAACGGATTTTGTAGGAATTTCTCTCTCTTTCACTGTCTTTGTTTTGTGGGTTTTTTAAAGTAATTTATGTTTAGAATGGGGCTTGGCTGCTTTTCCCTGCTGTGTTTATGCCGCTTTACACCCTCTTGATTCACTTGCATAGAGATATCCATACATAAGTTTTCAGATTCTTACTAGTCAGATATATCTTGTGCGGTGACTAGGGAGTGTTGAGTCCAGTCCACTGAGCAGGGAGGAGGCCTTCTCTATTACATATTTGGCCTATGGAGCGGTGTCTGAGCTAATTTCAAACCCTTGTTTTATGCATCACCCCACCTCACCTTTCCCGTTAAGCAGCCATAGTATGTCTTCTAAAGGTGTGACTCTGTTCTATTTTGTAATTCAGTTCAAGTGTAGCGATTTTGACATTCCCTCTATAAGCGATATCTTAGGATAAGTGTCTTTTTCTGTGTGACTTATTTCACTTAGAATCATCGTACCTAAATCCACTCATCATGCTGCTAACTAGCTTTATGACATTAATTTCATGGCTGAGGGATATTCCATTGTGCCAAGTACCACCATTTCTTTATCCATTTTTCTCTTTCCTGTGATATTGAAGGTGTACCGAAGTGGAGGTTCTTGCAAACAGAGCAGCCGTAAAGTTTGGGGTGCCTGTGTCTTGTTGATTTTTAGTTTTCCCAATTTATACGCCCATGAGTGGAAGTGCCCTATGCTCTCTAAGCTGTGTTTATTACTTGTTTCAGGACACACAGTACACTTCTCCAGAGTGCCTGTTGGCAATTTACATCCCACCCATCAGCGTAGAAAGGCTCCCATGTCTCCATGGCCTGTCCTGCTTTTCTGGTTTTTACACTTTTTTCAGCATGGCCCTTTTGACCGAGGGCAAGCGAGACTTCTTTGTAGCGCTGATTTGTCCTTCCGGCTTGCTTGGTTGGCCAAAAAGGGCGTATGCGTTTTTTCCTGAATATATTCAGGAAAAAACGCATACGCCCTTTTTGGCCAAGGGCATCATTGTCAACGTTTTGCCGCTTTTCATGTGCTTTAAAGGCCAGTCGAATCTACCTCCTGAAATCAGTTTCCTGCAAATCTGCCTTGCTTTCAAATCCTCTTCGTTGCCTTCCTTCAATATATTTGAGGACGAGAGTTCTCATTTGTAACTCTGCACGTTTGTGAATTGCAGTGCCCCTGAGCTCATTTGTCTTCTCGCTTTTTTGGGAGCTGGCCGCAAAAGCGCAGGATTGCTTCAGGCCCTATTTTGGTTCTGGGGGGCAGGCTGAGCCTGTGGTTCATTCTTCTTCCTGATGGGTAAATGGAGTGACCTGTGCCTGTTCCAACACCTAGGGCTAGTCTCTCGTTGGTTCCCCGTCTTCCCGTTCATCCTCAGGACAAATTGCAACCTGTACGAAACAGGAGGTTAAAGGTGCTGATTCTCCAAGTAGGGAGATGGTTAGTCAAGCAGCTGGAATGGCGAACCCGAGCACAAGGAGAGGAGAAATGAGGTGCGTTTTAGAAACCTTTCCCGATCTCACGGCATACCATCTTCTGGGTTTCCCATGCATGTTTTGATGTAAGAAGCTGCCCTTGTACCTGGAGATTTGAGACCCACGGGGTGGGTACCCCGCGGTATTACTTTAAAATATCTGCGTTTGCTCACCCAACCTCACCAATCCTCTCAGCCCCAAGAGTGTCCAGCCTTATGTCTCATCCAGCTGTGGGTCTAGATATGGTCAATCCAGGTTGCATCAGCGACCCTGAACGGATTTTGTAGGAATTTCTCTCTCTTTCACTGTCTTTGTTTTGTGGGTTTTTTAAAGTAATTTATGTTTAGAATGGGGCTTGGCTGCTTTTCCCTGCTGTGTTTATGCCGCTTTACACCCTCTTGATTCACTTGCAGAGAGATATCAATACATAGGTTTTCAGATTCTTACTAGTCAGATATATCTTGTGCGGTGACTAGGGAGTGTTGAGTCCAGTCCACTGAGCAGGGAGTAGGCCTTGTCTGTTACATATTTGGCCTATGGAGCGGTGTCTGAGCTAATTTCAAACCCTTGTTTTATGCATCACCGCACCCCACCTTTCCCGTTAAGCAGCCATAGTGTGTCTTCTAAAGGTGTGACTCTGTTCTGTTTTGTAATTCAGTTCAAGTGTAGCGATTTTGACATTCCCTCTATAAGCGATATCTTAGGATAAGTGTCTTTTTCTGTGTGACTTATTTCACTTAGAATCATCGTACCTAAATCCACTCATCATGCTGCTAACTAGCTTTATGACATTAATTTCATGGCTGAGGGATATTCCATTGTGCCAAGTACCACCATTTCTTTATCCATTTTTCTCTTTCCTGTGATATTGAAGGTGTACCGAAGTGGAGGTTCTTGCAAACAGAGCAGCCGTAAAGTTTGGGGTGCCTGTGTCTTGTTGATTTTTAGTTTTCCCAATTTATACGCCCATGAGTGGAAGTGCCCTATGCTCTCTAAGCTGTGTTTATTACTTGTTTCAGGACACACAGTACACTTCTCCAGAGTGCCTGTTGGCAATTTACATCCCACCCATCAGCGTAGAAAGGCTCCCATGTCTCCATGGCCTGTCCTGCTTTTCTGGTTTTTACACTTTTTTCAGCATGGCCCTTTTGACCGAGGGCAAGCGAGACTTCTTTGTAGCGCTGATTTGCCCTTCCGGCTTGCTTGGTTGGCCAAAAAGGGCGTATGCGTTTTTTCCTGAATATATTCAGGAAAAAACGCATACGCCCTTTTTGGCCAAGGGCATCATTGTCAACGTTTTGCCGCTTTTCATGTGCTTTAAAGGCCAGTCGAATCTACCTCCTGAAATCAGTTTCCTGCAAATCTGCCTTGCTTTCAAATCCTCTTCGTTGCCTTCCTTCAATATATTTGAGGACGAGAGTTCTCATTTGTAACTCTGCACGTTTGTGAATTGCAGTGCCCCTGAGCTCATTTGTCTTCTCGCTTTTTTGGGAGCTGGCCGCAAAAGCGCACGATTGCTTCAGGCCCTATTTTGGTTCTGGGGGGCAGGCTGAGCCTGTGGTTCATTCTTCTTCCTGATGGGTAAATGGAGTGACCTGTGCCTGTTCCAACACCTAGGGCTAGTCTCTCGTTGGTTCCCCATCTTCCCGTTCATCCTCAGGACAAATTGCAACCTGTACGAAACAGGAGGTTAAAGGTGCTGATTCTCCAAGTAGGGAGATGGTTAGTCAAGCAGCTGGAATGGCGAACCCGAACACAAGGAGAGGAGAAATGAGGTGCGTTTTAGAAACCTTTCCCGATCTCACGGCATACCATCTTCTGGGTTTCCCATGCATGTTTTGATGTAAGAAGATGCCCTTGTACCTGGAGATTTGAGACCCATGGGGTGGGTACCCCGCGGTATTACTTTAAAATATCTGCGTTTGCTCACCCAACCTCACCAATCCTCTCAGCCCCAAGAGTGTCCAGCCTTATGTCTCATCCAGCTGTGGGTCTAGATATGGTCAATCCAGGTTGCATCAGCGACCCTGAACGGATTTTGTAGGAATTTCTCTCTCTTTCACTGTCTTTGTTTTGTGGGTTTTTTAAAGTAATTTATGTTTAGAATGGGGCTTGGCTGCTTTTCCCTGCTGTGTTTATGCCGCTTTACACCCTCTTGATTCACTTGCAGAGAGATATCAATACATAGGTTTTCAGATTCTTACTAGTCAGATATATCTTGTGCGGTGACTAGGGAGTGTTGAGTCCAGTCCACTGAGGAGGGAGTAGGCCTTGTCTATTACATATTTGGCCTATGGAGCGGTGTCTGAGCTAATTTCAAACCCTTGTTTTATGCATCACCGCACCCCACCTTTCCCGTTAAGCAGCCATAGTGTGTCTTCTAAAGGTGTGACTCTGTTCTGTTTTGTAATTCAGTTCAAGTGTAGCGATTTTGACATTCCCTCTATAAGCGATATCTTAGGATAAGTGTCTTTTTCTGTGTGACTTATTTCACTTAGAATGATCGTACCTAAATCCACTCATCATGCTGCTAACTAGCTTTATGACATTAATTTCATGGCTGAGGGATATTCCATTGTGCCAAGTACCACCATTTCTTTATCCATTTTTCTCTTTCCTGTGATATTGAAGGTGTACCGAAGTGGAGGTTCTTGCAAACAGAGCAGCCGTAAAGTTTGGGGTGCCTGTGTCTTGTTGATTTTTAGTTTTCCCAATTTATACGCCCATGAGTGGAAGTGCCCTATGCTCTCTAAGCTGTGTTTATTACTTGTTTCAGGACACACAGTACACTTCTCCAGAGTGCCTGTTGGCAATTTACATCCCACCCATCAGCGTAGAAAGGCTCCCATGTCTCCATGGCCTGTCCTGCTTTTCTGGTTTTTACACTTTTTTCAGCATGGCCCTTTTGACCGAGGGCAAGCGAGACTTCTTTGTAGCGCTGATTTGCCCTTCCGGCTTGCTTGGTTGGCCAAAAAGGGCGTATGCGTTTTTTCCTGAATATATTCAGGAAAAAACGCATACGCCCTTTTTGGCCAAGGGCATCATTGTCAAAGTTTTGCCGCTTTTCATGTGCTTTAAAGGCGAGTCGAATCTACCTCCTGAAATCAGTTTCCTGCAAATCTGCCTTGCTTTCAAATCCTCTTCGTTGCCTTCCTTCAATATATTTGAGGACGAGAGTTCTCATTTGTAACTCTGCACGTTTGTGAATTGCAGTGCCCCTGAGCTCATTTGTCTTCTCGCTTTTTTGGGAGCTGGCCGCAAAAGCGCAGGATTGCTTCAGGCCCTATTTTGGTTCTGGGGGGCAGGCTGAGCCTGTGGTTCATTCTTCTTCCTGATGGGTAAATGGAGTGACCTGTGCCTGTTCCAACACCTAGGGCTAGTCTCTCGTTGGTTCCCCGTCTTCCCGTTCATCCTCAGGATAAATTGCAACCTGTACGAAACAGGAGGTTAAAGGTGCTGATTCTCCAAGTAGGGAGATGGTTAGTCAAGCAGCTGGAATGGCGAACCCGAGCACAAGGAGAGGAGAAATGAGGTGCGTTTTAGAAACCTTTCCCGATCTCACGGCATACCATCTTCTGTGTTTCCCATGCATGTTTTGATGTAAGAAGATGCCCTTGTACCTGGAGATTTGAGACCCATGGGGTGGGTACCCCGCGGTATTACTTTAAAATATCTGCGTTTGCTCACCCAACCTCACCAATCCTCTCAGCCCCAAGAGTGTCCAGCCTTATGTCTCATCCAGCTGTGGGTCTAGATATGGTCAATCCAGGTTGCATCAGCGACCCTGAACGGATTTTGTAGGAATTTCTCTCTCTTTCACTGTCTTTGTTTTGTGGGTTTTTTAAAGTAATTTATGTTTAGAATGGGGCTTGGCTGCTTTTCCCTGCTGTGTTTATGCCGCTTTACACCCTCTTGATTCACTTGCAGAGAGATATCAATACATAGGTTTTCAGATTCTTACTAGTCAGATATATCTTGTGCGGTGACTAGGGAGTGTTGAGTCCAGTCCACTGAGCAGGGAGTAGGCCTTGTCTATTACATATTTGGCCTATGGAGCGGTGTCTGAGCTAATTTCAAACCCTTGTTTTATGCATCACCGCACCCCACCTTTCCCGTTAAGCAGCCATAGTGTGTCTTCTAAAGGTGTGACTCTGTTCTGTTTTGTAATTCAGTTCAAGTATAGCGATTTTGACATTCCCTCTATAAGCGATATCTTAGGATAAGTGTCTTTTTCTGTGTGACTTATTTCACTTAGAATCATCGTACCTAAATCCACTCATCATGCTGCTAACTAGCTTTATGACATTAATTTCATGGCTGAGGGATATTCCATTGTGCCAAGTACCACCATTTCTTTATCCATTTTTCTCTTTCCTGGGATATTGAAGGTGTACCGAAGTGGAGGTTCTTGCAAACAGAGCAGCCGTAAAGTTTGGGGTGCCTGTGTCTTGTTGATTTTTAGTTTTCCCAATTTATACGCCCATGAGTGGAAGTGCCCTATGCTCTCTAAGCTGTGTTTATTACTTGTTTCAGGACACACAGTACACTTCTCCAGAGTGCCTGTTGGCAATTTACATCCCACCCATCAGCGTAGAAAGGCTCCCATGTCTCCATGGCCTGTCCTGCTTTTCTGGTTTTTACACTTTTTTCAGCATGGCCCTTTTGACCGAGGGCAAGCGAGACTTCTTTGTAGCGCTGATTTGCCCTTCCGGCTTGCTTGGTTGGCCAAAAAGGGCGTATGCGTTTTTTCCTGAATATATTCAGGAAAAAACGCATACGCCCTTTTTGGCCAAGGGCATCATTGTCAACGTTTTGCCGCTTTTCATGTGCTTTAAAGGCCAGTCGAATCTACCTCCTGAAATCAGTTTCCTGCAAATCTGCCTTGCTTTCAAATCCTCTTCGTTGCCTTCCTTCAATATATTTGAGGACGAGAGTTCTCATTTGTAACTCTGCACGTTTGTGAATTGCAGTGCCCCTGAGCTCATTTGTCTTCTCGCTTTTTTGGGAGCTGGCCGCAAAAGCGCACGATTGCTTCAGGCCCTATTTTGGTTCTGGGGGGCAGGCTGAGCCTGTGGTTCATTCTTCTTCCTGATGGGTAAATGGAGTGACCTGTGCCTGTTCCAACACCTAGGGCTAGTCTCTCGTTGGTTCCCCGTCTTCCCGTTCATCCTCAGGACAAATTGCAACCTGTACGAAACAGGAGGTTAAAGGTGCTGATTCTCCAAGTAGGGAGATGGTTAGTCAAGCAGCTGGAATGGCGAACCCGAACACAAGGAGAGGAGAAATGAGGTGCGTTTTAGAAACCTTTCCCGATCTCACGGCATACCATCTTCTGGGTTTCCCATGCATGTTTTGATGTAAGAAGATGCCCTTGTACCTGGAGATTTGAGACCCATGGGGTGGGTACCCCGCGGTATTACTTTAAAATATCTGCGTTTGCTCACCCAACCTCACCAATCCTCTCAGCCCCAAGAGTGTCCAGCCTTATGTCTCATCCAGCTGTGGGTCTAGATATGGTCAATCCAGGTTGCATCAGCGACCCTGAACGGATTTTGTAGGAATTTCTCTCTCTTTCACTGTCTTTGTTTTGTGGGTTTTTTAAAGTAATTTATGTTTAGAATGGGGCTTGGCTGCTTTTCCCTGCTGTGTTTATGCCGCTTTACACCCTCTTGATTCACTTGCAGAGAGATATCAATACATAGGTTTTCAGATTCTTACTAGTCAGATATATCTTGTGCGGTGACTAGGGAGTGTTGAGTCCAGTCCACTGAGGAGGGAGTAGGCCTTGTCTATTACATATTTGGCCTATGGAGCGGTGTCTGAGCTAATTTCAAACCCTTGTTTTATGCATCACCGCACCCCACCTTTCCCGTTAAGCAGCCATAGTGTGTCTTCTAAAGGTGTGACTCTGTTCTGTTTTGTAATTCAGTTCAAGTGTAGCGATTTTGACATTCCCTCTATAAGCGATATCTTAGGATAAGTGTCTTTTTCTGTGTGACTTATTTCACTTAGAATGATCGTACCTAAATCCACTCATCATGCTGCTAACTAGCTTTATGACATTAATTTCATGGCTGAGGGATATTCCATTGTGCCAAGTACCACCATTTCTTTATCCATTTTTCTCTTTCCTGTGATATTGAAGGTGTACCGAAGTGGAGGTTCTTGCAAACAGAGCAGCCGTAAAGTTTGGGGTGCCTGTGTCTTGTTGATTTTTAGTTTTCCCAATTTATACGCCCATGAGTGGAAGTGCCCTATGCTCTCTAAGCTGTGTTTATTACTTGTTTCAGGACACACAGTACACTTCTCCAGAGTGCCTGTTGGCAATTTACATCCCACCCATCAGCGTAGAAAGGCTCCCATGTCTCCATGGCCTGTCCTGCTTTTCTGGTTTTTACACTTTTTTCAGCATGGCCCTTTTGACCGAGGGCAAGCGAGACTTCTTTGTAGCGCTGATTTGCCCTTCCGGCTTGCTTGGTTGGCCAAAAAGGGCGTATGCGTTTTTTCCTGAATATATTCAGGAAAAAACGCATACGCCCTTTTTGGCCAAGGGCATCATTGTCAAAGTTTTGC